>NC_081409.1:142215475-142815475 GCF_030272615.1 Cryptomeria japonica
GTTTTATTTTATCAACTTGGTTTATCGACTTTGTCATCATTAGGTTTACACTTCATAAAGTGGGTATTTCTAAAATTGCCACCATATTTTCACCCATATTCTAAGATTTCTAACCATATAATTTTTTTTCAATTTGAACAACAATAACATATTATTATTGAATTTCTTTTACTAGTGTCTCCATAGTTCTCACAGACATAGGTGCACCATTTTTTGAATAACTTTTGATATACTTATCCAATTTTAAAAAACTTTATATATTATTGTAGTTCACTTGATTCTTTACAATTTAAATTTTTTTCTTTTGTATTTTCAATTTGTTTAGTGCAACTTATGCTTCACGCACGAATAGGTACCAAATTTTCAGGATGTGCTCAATTGGAAAAATTATTACAAAAAAAATACTCAACAAAAAATTACAAAAAAATACACATCTTCTATTGCTCACTCCTAACTATCTTTCTGCCAAAGGATTTGTCAAAATACTAAATCTAACTATGACTTTTTTTATGTGCATGTCAGACACTATGTTATGTTTTTCAGAAAAAAATAGGGTCAGTTTTTCATGCGTGAAGGATTTGACCCCCCTAATCTTATCCAATTTTGAAAAAATTTAGTGGTTTGGAAACTAGATTCAAAGTACTACAATATTTGTTGTTTTATTATCTTCATATCTTGAGTGGATGACTTTCAAATTTTGCCTCTAAGTTCAGGTTCACCTGATTTCAGAAAAAAAGTGTTCACTTATACCCCCCTTTTTGACCACCATCTTTGTGCACTTACCCTGCTCTCTCTTGTGGTTGTCCCTCTTGTTCCCATGGAGACCTCGGTAGAAATCCCACCAATGGAGTTATTGCTCCCTATTCCCTACATACTCTCTAATCTCTCCTCCTCTTGTGATTCCTCCTAGGTTGGGGCTCATCCTCATCATCACTTGTAAAAGTTTGTATCTCCCTAGGACTAGTAAGTCATAAAAATAGATGAGCCACAAACCAAGCCCCAAAATCAAGTGTTTACCTACATCTTCTATGTCTCATCACATGTCCCATGATATAGGATGAAGATCCTAAAACTCATCTAGGGAAACATCAAGAGATAGAGTTAGTCCCCATGCTACCATTACTTAGACTCTCCGAGAAAAATCTATTGTTCCTTCTGGTTGACCTTGTATGTGTCCAAACTATCCAGACACACAATTTGGTAAATGCCTCTCTATAGTATATATTGTATGCAACCAATCGAGCACCAAGTCTTGGTGGGCAAGTTTGTTGATGTGTAAACTTGCATCATTGAAATTCTCTTGAACTATCAAACCAGGGTGTGTTTAAAGCTGTTTGCAATAAAAAATGATTTGGTACAATTTTTGGGGGCTTTTTCACTGGTAAACAACAACTAGGGTGTGATCATACTCTATCTGGATCTTTCAAGAGCTATTAAGAGCTCTCTATTATGACTAGATTTTAAAATTAAAAAGATCCTTACAATCTAAACTTAAAGGAACCAAACTTGTCCTAAGAAGATTCAGATTTGTTGACAAGAATTAAAACGGGATGGAGTCAAGACTTAACCATGGAATTATCTAGAAAACTTGAATAAATTTTAAATCTTAAAAAATAAAACCTAAAGCTAAGTGCTAGGAAAATAAACCTATTTTATGCTTCCTGAAAATAAAATCCAAATTATGTCTGCAGGAACTAAAATCTAGCCTATTAAAGCATGAAAACAACTAAATCCATGGGCTCATCTAACAACATTTTTGTTCTCATCTTAATCTTCAAACTCATCATCTCATTAACTACTTTAATAATGAAATACATCTTATAGAAGTGTAAACTAACAAAGTTGTAAATCCAAACTAACTTAACATTCATCTACCAAACAATATTTGCATGAAATAAACACTTAACTATTGAAATTAATTTCCTAATTACTCAAAACTCATCATTGCATCAACTGAACAAAAATAAATCAATATCAATGCTCCAAACTGAAAGTGAAAGAAATATATCACAAGGATCACCTCCCTTTGGTTGAGGAGGCCTTTCTCTTTCTCTAGTAGGATCCTTAAGCACATGATTTCAAATCAACTTTTGATTTCCATTGAAATAAACTTCCACAAGGGAAGTAAAGAACACTTGTTGGTTATAGAATGTAAGGCTCTACTATCGACTATCTTACTATCTATTTTTCCTATTTTTTACTACAAAGAATATAAGGATATTTATATATCCTTTATTCAAATTCAAACTATGGTTACCTGCCTAAAGCAAAGCAATCAATACAAAACCAAACTCGAGAAAACCTAACAAGAAATAAATTAACTTCAGAAGGAAGTTAAGTTTTAACAGGCCATCGATGGAATAGGTGTAAAGAAGATTTAATAAGATCTTCTCAACTGGGGCAATGAGGAGTTATCATCGTCCTTGTGGCAATCAACTTAGATCTGTCCATCGAGTTTGCTTGTTTACTCAAAATATATTCAAAAACACATTTATGGAGATAAAACAAAACAGGGTGGCATAATTCTGATTATCATGCAATTTATCCATGTAAACAAGAAAAAAGTGAAACATTTTATCACAAGACACCATGTCTAATATTACTTCTAATTAGCATAATATAATAACATAAATGAGTAAATATGAGTGCAATAAGGATGTCACTAGGCATATTAATTCACAGACTATTAAAAGTTTATAACATAAGCTATAATAAAAAGTATTATGATGGAACACCCATCAAGTTTGATAACAAAATGGGAGCTCTACATCATCATCCTCCCAGTCCTTGTAATCCAAGTAGGGTATCCAAACGATGATATAAATGTCATTTATAATGTGGCACCAATATTCCATCTTACCTAGCTTAGGCTGAGTAGTGATCATGTTGTACATGTGCATATATGGTTGTCCTACCTTACAAAACCTCACATAGACTGATCTCAAAACTACAATATGCTTGTAGGCCTATATTCTGATCCTTAGGAGCCACTTGTATTTGTTTGTAGCCCCTAAAACCATCCAAGAATGAGAAATAATTGTTGCCTCCTAGATTATTAAGAACTTGATCAATGAATGGCAAAGGAGAATAATCCTTCTTAGTGGCCTTATTTAATTCTCTATAATCAACATAAACATGCCACTTCCCATTCTTTTTAGGCACTATGACCAATGGTGATGCCCATTGACTGTATGAAATTAGGTAAATAAACCCTACTTGCATTGGTTTTTCTATTTTTGTCTTAAAAAAGTCTCTCAATGTTGGGTTGATTCATCTCTGTCCTTGCCTTACAGGTTTGACATCTTCAGTATAGATGTGATGTATACAAATTGAAGGATGAATTCCTCTCATATCCTTGTATTCCCAAGCAAATGCTTCTAATTGTTTTTCTAGTATGATTTTTAACTTCTCCTTTTCTATGGGAGGTAAAGATGAATTAATAAAGAGAAGTTTGTCTATTGAAATTAAGATTTCCTTGGTATTAGTCTTTCCTTAACTTGGATTTCCACTAAGTGTATTAAGAGGGAAAGGATGTGAATTGGTATGATGAGAAATTTCCTTATTACTCTCCCCATTATCTTTCTTCTGGAAGGGAATTTCCTTTGTTTCCCCATAGTGTTCTTCCTCATTACCCAATTTGTTTCCCTACTTTACACATTCTTCAACATATTTAGTCAAAGTGACCATGGCTAATTGAAAAACCCCATTCTGTTATGAATCCATGCCATCATCAATTAATTGTTGAGTGTTAAAATGAATTGATGGTTTAGATAAGGGGTAAAGTGTCAATTCCTTCTTCTCCCAACCATTAGAAATGGTCATACTAAAAGATTTGGATTCTATTAGAGTTGTTGGTGTTGCTAACCAAGGTCTCCCTAGAATGATTGGGTATTCCGATGCCTTCTTCCTAGCTTTAAGTACTAGAAAATCTACTAGATAATCCTAGGTGTCAATAGTAACCATGACATCTTCAAGAACCCCTTTAGGTTTAGCAGTACACTGATATAAAAATTGAAGTACAGTTGTTGTTGGTTGAACGAGTCATTCCGAACATTTTTGTCGTATCTACTATGATAACATTTATGGATGCTCCTAGATCAATTAACACATTAGGTACCTTAACTTCTCCTATACTCAAGGTAATCACAAGACTTCCAAGAGTACTATATATCTGAGGAAGCAACCTTCCTGACAAAACATCAGTAAGTTTGGTTCCTACTTGAATAGTGGGTGGAAATTTTTGTTTCCTCCCGGGTGTCTTTACACAAAGTGATTTGACAAGCTAGCTTATTTCTAGAACATCCTTGATAGCTTGTAACAAAGGGATTTCAATTTTAATCTTTTTCAACTCCTGAAGAAGTGAGGAGTCTTCCATATTGATATGATCAGATTGGGAGGTGTCAGGAGTTTTCTGTGTTGTTTCCAAATGTTCTAGATACTAGGCTTTACCAATCATTTCCTTTTCTTCACCAGATTCATGACTTTCTTTGTTTGTTTCTTCTATCTTGTCCTTCTCATTAGTATCATCTTTTGAAGGCACATTCTGATTTCTCAATTGAATATCATTTACTTTTATAACATTCAACCCAAAAGGATTGATATCAACATTAAATATTTGTTGACGATGGTTGTTCTTAGGATTTGGGACTGGTTGTGCTAGGATCTGAAGTTGATTAACTTACTCATTAGCAGTATTTGGACCAGTGGTAAGAGGTGTAGATTGTCCCCAAGGTCTTTTTGGGCGTTGGTTTTATCATGGTTCAAATTGATTTTGATTTTGTGGACATTCCCTTAAAAGATGTTTACCCCTACATTTTGAACAGTAGATGGCTAAAGGTTTAGTGGTTTTCTTATCTCCCTGTGTGTTAAGATGGAGAAGTATATTAGTTTTCAAATTTTCCAACTCCTCCATTACTTGAGATAAATTAGGACCTGAAGCTTTATTTTTTCTAGAATTTCTAGTTCCCACTCTGGTCCTAGAGTAATTCTTGCAAATCTCAATAATTTCCTCTAAAAGAATATTATTAATATCACCATTTGTCATTAAATTCAAATATTCTTTTGATTCATCATCAATTCCCCTTAGAAAAATTGTTCGATTGAGAATCATTTAGTCCTTCAGCATATCTTTTGTATACAAACATGAACCTATCAACATAGTCCTCTAAACTTTCATCTTCTAATTACTTCATTTGAAACAACTCATCCTTCCTATCTCTCACTCGACAATAATCCTGATATTTATCCAAGAAAATTATTTCCATCTCAAGCCTTGTTGGGATAGAACCAGATCTTAATCCCATGAACCATCTTAATGCTGATTCTTTTAAAGTAGAAGGAAATAACTTTAATTTTTGGTTATCGGCCATATAATCATAAGTCTGACAAAAGACTTTAAACTCAAAAAGGAACTAATTAGGAACTTCAGAAGTTTTTCCTCTAGAAGTTGGTAACACAGAGGGTAGAATATTTTTTATAGGAGGCTCATTGTGCCTCTCATTCAGGTTAATAGGATATGAAAATGTCCTATTTGGTGGGGGATCTTGTGGTTCCTATTGGTCAAACATCTCTTCTCCTTGATGTTGTTATTCAAATGGATCAATTTGTTCTTCTATTTTATTTTGTTGTTCTTCTTGTAGTTGATCAAGATTGTAATGTCTTGGAAGGAATCTTCCAAATAGATCTCTATTTCTTCTGATCAACTATTAAAATTTTCCTTATCAACACTAAATTTCTAACTTAAATAGTTATATATTTTAATGTTCTATGGCAATGATGCCAAAAAATGGTGGGCAAGGTCATTGATGTGTCAACTTGCACCTCTTAAATCCTTTTCAAATATCGACCCATGGTGTGTCTAAAGATATCTGTGATAAGGAATGATTTGGTACAATTTTTGGGGGGTTTTATACTGGTAAACAATGCCTAGGGTGTGATCATACTCCGTTTGGAGCTCTCGGGAGCTATTAGGAGCTCTCTGCTAGAACTGAATTTTAAAGCTAAAAAGATCCTTACAATCTAAACTTAAAGGAACCAAACTCATCCTAAGAAATTTCATATTTTTTGACAAGAATTCAAACAGGATGGAGTCAAGACTTACCATGGAATTATCTAGAAAACTTGAATAACTTTTAAATCCTATAAAATTCAAACCTAAAGATAAGTGCTTGGAAAATACACCTGTTTTATGATTTTTGAAAATAAAATCTAAATTATGTTTGTAGGAAATGAAATATAGTCTAGTAAAGCATGAAAATAACTAAATCCATAGGCTCATCTAATGATAGTTATGTTCTCATCTTAATCATCAAACTCACCATCTCATTAACTATTTTAATAACGAAATGCATCTTATGGAAATGTATTCTAACAAATCTATAAATTGAAAGTAACTTAACATTCATCTACCAAACAATGGCATGCGAAAGCGACAGGAGTGGGAACAGGGGAGGTATTTCCTCTAGGACGAGGGTTTCGCCTGCTGAAGGGGACGATGATCCACGAGGTGATGATGAAGATGATGGAATTTTCTCCCTAGATCATTGGTTGTTTGTTCTTGTTGGAGGCTGGAAATTTTTTATGGATCAGAGCTTTGCTATGATTGCCTCTTTGGAGCTAGCATTTGGGTTTCTGGTTTTCAGATCTACCTTGTTGTGTAAGTTGTTGGGCTTCCTTTTGGTGGCAGATTTGGTTGTGGTGGGTCATCTTCTGTTCCTATTCTTGATGTCTATGGAGGGAGTGGGGGTCTTGGTTTCTTGACTGCTTATGTGGTGTTGTGGCTGGCTCTGAATCTGAGTGTCATTTCTTCTTTGGGGGTGGTATGAGGTCCCTTGATTCTCTTGGCTTTTCTGAGTTCTTTTATAGAAAAGGTTTTTTTGAGGCAGATCACCTAGTTTTTTGGTCTTCTTTCATTGATGGGTTGCTCTCCTATTGAGGTGGAGAGGTTTTTTCTATGTAGAATGAAGAGAGGTGTTTCTTGGCTTTTGGTCTTCCTTCCTTTTGAGGTGGATCTCTCTTCTATTGAGGTGAGGAGAAGGAGTGAAGGATTTTTCTGACTTTTGTCTACATTGTTGCTGGTGGAGTTGGTATTTTTTCTCTCTCTTTCATTCTCTCACAGATTGGTCTGGGTTCCTTGTCGGTTCCCAGTTTCCCTCTCTTTTTTATGGGTTTGGGAGCCCTTGAAAACCCTCATGCTCTCTTTTGGAAAAGGTTTTGGTTGCCTTTCTTTTTTTGTTGTGCCCAAATGGTTCTTTTTAGCTATCATTCTTTGATCTAGGTTGTTGTTGGGTGTGGAAACCTCTGGTTTTCCACTATTTCTAGTTGTGGAAGCTTGGTTTTTTCCACTAGTCGACAGGTGGTCCTTGGGCCCAACCCATTCTTTAGTTTTTGGATAAGGGTTGTTTCACCTGCTCCTGGTTGTGGGAGCTTTGTTAGTCACATTGGCATGTGCTGGATGCTAGCAATTTTCAAGGGCCTAGGATGGCTAGTTGTTGTTTTTTTTAAGGATAGGTTTTGTTGTGGGAAGCATGAAGACTTTGTTTAAGATTAAGGGAGCCTGGGAAAACCCTTCTCTGCTGGTTCTAGGAGCCATTTTAAAACCCATGATTATGGTTAGGGGAGCCTTTCAAAACCCCAAGTCTGATGGTTAAGGGTGTTTGTCCCTTGAGTTTGTCCTCTAGGGACTGATTTTTTCAGTCCTTCTTTTGTCTGGCTGCTAGTTTTTTAATGACCAATCTTTTTAGCAGTGTTGTATTGGGGGTTCTAGATCCTATCAAAATATGAGGGTTTTGGGATCCCTTCAAAACCTATGGGGTTTCAGGTCCCCTCAAAATCTATTTTATAGGGTTTCAGGTCCCTTCAAAACCTGTTTATCTTTATAAAAACATTCATCTACCAAACGATATTTGCATGAAATTAACACTTAACTACTGAAATTAATTTCTTAATTACTCAAAAATTATCATTACATCAACTGAACAAAATTAAATCAATATCAATGATCCAAACTGAAAGTGAAAGAAAAATAACACAAGGATCACCTCCCTTTGGTGGAGCAGGCCCTGCTCTTCCTCTGGTGGGATCTTTAAGCATAGGATTTCAGATCAACTTTCAATTTTCATTGAAATAAACTTCCACAAGGGAAGTGAACACCACTTGCTAGTTACAGAATGTAATGCTCTACTATTGACTATCTTATTGTCTATTTTCCCTATTTTTTACTTAAGAGAAAACCAAGATATTTATATATCCATTATTCAAATTCAAACTATGGTTACCTGCCTAAAGAAAAGTAACAAATACAAAACCAAACTGGAGAAAACTTCACTAGAAATAAAATAACTTCAGAAGGAAGTTAAGTTCTAATAGGTTTCCAATGGAATAGATGTAAAAAGATTTAAGAAGATCTTCTCAACTAGAGAAATTAGGAGTTATCATCATCCTTGTGGCAACCATCCTAGATCTGTCTGCTGAGTCTTCTTGTTTACTCAAAACGTATTCGAAAACACATTTATGGAGATAAAACAAAACATAGTGACATAATTATGATTATCATGCAATTTATCCTTGTAAACAAGAAAAATGTGAAACATTATATCACAGGACATCATTTCTAATATTACTTCTAATTAGCAGAATATAATAGAAAAAATAAGTAAATATGAGTGCAATAAGGATTCTTCCAAGCATATTAGTTTACAAACTATTAAAATTTTAAAGCATAAACTATAATAAAAAGTATTATGATGGAACACCCATCAAGTTTGATAACAAAATGGGAGCTTTGCGTCATCATCCTCCCAATCCTTGTAATCCAAGTAGGGTATCCAAATGATGATATAAATGTCATTTATAATGTGGCACCAATATTCCATCTTACCTAGCTTAGGCTAAGAAGTGATCATGTTGTACATGTGCACATATGGTTGTCCTACCCCACAAAACCTCATATAGACCAACCTCAAAATTGCAATATGCTCGTAGGCCTATACATGAAGCAATGTGACTTTTGTTGATAAATTAGAACCTCCCATGTAGAAAAAGTGATGTAAATCATGATATAGATGCACTAGCATGCAAGGACCCTAGGCGAATCATGTCCTATCCATTATCATCTGTTCTAAGGTAGGTCCCAATCCAATCGAGAAGCCATGTGATTATCTATCACGACAAATGTATCCCTTGAAAATCCCTGCCAAAACTAAAGGAACTGGATCACATGATGCAACCATCTCTCTCCAACTCAATGTACCTCCTCAAATATCTAAGTCATAATCTCCAAAATCCTAGTGCAAATCTTCCACATAACCATATTTATCATACACTACCATCTCCCCTGCTATAGGAATCTAGAGAATCCATTGGACATGTTCTATAGAGTCAGAGACATCTCCCTAGTCAAGAGATGGAATGAGATGTGCTCACTATTCTATCACTTAGCCAATGCAGACAACATACCTAGATTAGCCCTAATCTTAGGCATAAACATAGCATGTCAAAGGCTCACTGAGCTAGAGACCTCACAATCGCCCTCAATCATGTTTGGCCGCATCCATTGAGTGGGAGGAAATCTCTCCTATGATATCACCAGTGCTAAATCCACTTACAATCACATCAATCATTGCATCAACAAAACTCTAATCAGCTAGTCAACTGCCCTATTTTATCAATCACACTCAAACTTGTCAGTTGTTCTTTTTACATAAAAAAATGCACCTTTACTTAGCAAAAACATAACTTCTTTGCAAAAACACATCATCAGCTTGCAAATTCATAACATTAAACAAAAACACAACACTACACTACTAAATATGCAGTTTTAAAATAAAGACACATCATTATAACAAAACTGAGGTTTCATAATGTAAAAATGTAAAAATAAGCATGTACACATCAATAAGTTGCCAAAATATCGCATTAGCCAACAAAAATGTAGAATCATTCCCAATGCACCTTTTTAAACCTAATTTCTAGCCTACTAATGATACAATAAATGCAAAATCAAGACAACATGGTTAAATACATATTGGCTTATCGTTTGGTCTGTCATACCTTTGCACTCGCTCAAATAAGTGATTTTGGACTAGAATTCCTAACATCATTGTTGTTTCTATACTCTCCTTCGCTCTCCTCTTCTTTAGGCTTAATGTCTCAAGGTGATGGATTCAAATGAGGAAAATGACCCTTCAAGATCCTATATAGGAGTTGTAACCATAATCATCCTTGTTAACCTGCCATGGTTTTGTGTAACCCCTGTGACCTTATTTTGGTCCCATTCTTTGGCAATTTAACTCCATTTATGTCATCTCTTCCTAGCATATCCTTCTCTTCTTATAGAGAGCTTGTTTGAGCCTTTTTTGACTTTTTGCCCAATCTGTCAAGGGGGCATACCACCTTCCATACTAGGGAAATCGAGGGCATGTATCAGTTAATTTTTAATTCTTTGAAACAATATGATAAACTACATTGTCTCAAAGAGGGGCAATATGTAGACACCCACAATTATCCTTTAATTAAATAAATGGTTATTATTAAATTAATTCTTTTATCTTAATGTGTTCTATTAGTTAAATAAATATTTTTTTTATTTAATTAATTCATTAGCTTGTTCTACTATTAATTAAAAAAATATTTTAATTTATTTAATTAATTCACTAAGCCTCTTCTTTCTAATTTAAATAAATATTTATTATTTATTTAGATCACACATCTCTCCTAAATTAAATAAATATTTCTTTTCATTTAACTTATCTAGCCCTTTCCTCTATTAATTAAATAAATACTTTCATTATTTAAATTAATTCATTTACCTTTTTTCTCTTTGATCCTAGCACTCCAACTTGTTCATATTTATCATTATCTAAAGTCATAGGCATGTGACAAGTGTCAAATGTCTCTTCATTCACTTTATGCTTTCTCCAACTCAACCCACCTCTTAATCTCTTCCTTTCATCTTTACCTACCCTCAAATCCTATTGATTCTCTTTCATCTATGAGATCTTGACCATTCATAATTTAGGATTATCTTTATAAAAGAGGCTTCCTCCTCTCATACTACATCACACATATCTTGAGCATACCTACACTTTTTTCAAAATCAAGATAGAACATGCATCATCACAAGCATAGACTTACATCATCACAAACACATCCATTCCTCTTTGAGCTTTTGTACAATTTCAACAGAAATATGAGAGTAACACCACCCAATAAAAGATTATGGAGGATAGGAGAACAATGGAGACAAGCCTCTTATACATGTGAAGGTATATTTGTGTTTATTTCATGTTATTTTAATTGCATTTGTAGTTCTCTATTGGTCATTTTTTTAACGCATTTGTAAATCTAGGGTTAGTGGTTGGCTTTGTTAGGGTTTACTAATAGGTCAAATTCAACATGCACATGAAGTTATTTTTCTATTTCTAGTTTATTAATATTATGAGATATGTCATAAGATTTATTTTCACCTTGTTTATTCTTGGTAAATTTGGATATATATCTTCTTGTATATTTTTATTTGTGAATGGTGAAATGATGAATGAATGCATCTATTCATATTTTTCATTTGTTACTCTAGGTTTTATCTAGTGTACTACTTCTTTCATATGTGTGTGTGTGTGTGTGTGTGTAAATAGAACCATTACTCTTATAGAGCTACCTATTATTTATAAAGGTAAGTTCCATGTACATATGTTTTATTTTATTTACTATGGTTTGACACAAACTTACTTAGACCTCACCCTGGTCGATCAATATTAGGTCTTATATTGACCACGACATGTATGAAATTTCAAATAGCAGTTATCATACAAAATATTCTACACCTCCTCAAGTTCGTCACTATTTTAAGACAATATTTCATTGAGAGTCCAATGCAAAACAATAAATTAATCTTTATTAGCTTATAATCTTGCATGGTAAAATACTAAAAATATTTATAACATAAATTTTTTAATTTAACCATAATTTATGTTAACTCAATCCTTGCATATTTTAATACCCAAATATAGTGTTTTTATCCTAGAAGTATTTCATATCAAATTTATCACATATTTGATCATTAACAATTCTCTTATCATTACAAATTAATGTCAACACAAATTATGGTTAAATATATTGATGTCAATAATTTCCTTAATAATTCCCTTATCATTACCAATAAATAATGTATCATCAATATATAGGACAATGATTAGCAATAAATCATCAATTAATTTAAAATAAACATAATTGATTAGCTTCACTTATAATAAAGTCATGACCCAATATGAAAGATTCAAATTCATGATACCATATTAATTTTTTGCTATGTAAAACCACACATATATCACTATAGCTCTAAACCAAGTGCTCCTACCCCTTCACCACAAAAAATAAGGCAATTTCATACACATTTCCTCATTAATATCTACATGTATAAATATTATATTTAGATCAATTTTCTCTACCTATAAATTAAATTCAATAGTGATAGATAAAAAGAACCTTATCATGTTAGTTTAGCCATAGATTAAAAGATGTCACCAAAATGCACTCCCTTAACCTAGACACGGTTGTAATTAGAAGACTTGTACCTTTTGACTAGATTACATTATTGAGTAGACCATGCATAGTGTAACAAGAGGATAATATTGTTCATCATTAGAACTATAATATAAACCCCATCCTTCCTTATCATATCCATCCTATTGCTATTTTGTATATGCATCTTCCTACAGATCATTATTAATTTCATAAAGCACTATTTTGTCATTATTTTCATGAGGTTATTCAACATCTATATATATTTTAAATTCCCTAAAAAATAGCATCCTTAGAATATGGTATTCTAATGCTATAAGATCCCAAAACCTATAATTTATCAATAAAATATAACTAATCAACCAATATAATTTAAAAAAAATATTATTATAAAATATTATTTAATAATTAAAAATTGTAAGTTGAATGAAATTGCTTAAGATATAGTGCAGTTTTTGAATTCATTAGGATTATGTCAATCATTATTAATTTCACAAAGCACTATTTTGTCAATATTTTCATGAGGTTATTCAACATCTATAAATATTTTAAACTCCCTAAAAAATAGCATCCTTAGAATATTGTATTTTAATGCTATAAGATCCCAAAACCTATAATTTATCAACAAAATATAACTAATCAACCAATATAATTTTTAAAAAATGTTATTATTAAATATTATTTAATAATTAAAAATTGTAAGTTGAACGAAATTGCTTAAGATATAGTGCAGTTTTCCAATCCATTAGGATCGTGTCCTTATTCTTAATATGACATGCAAGTCCATCCCATATAGCCAACTACATGAATATGATCTTTAGATTACTTTAACATGCATGGTTGTGTTGTTTTTAGCTACAACTAGATGTTCTAGTGAGCCTTTGATGGGATTTTTGGGAATACCAAACAATGTTTCAAGAATTTTGCTTTCCATGAATAATAACATGCAAACAAAAGCTTCATATGTCGAATAAATAATCATCACAACTTTTGAATATTTGTTATCTTCACTCCAAACCAAAAATAACAATCTTCACATGCACAAATAGTTTGATTATACATTAAAATAGATAATAAAAGTGTTGAATTTCTTGTGTAGTAGGAATCTGTAAGAAGCTAACAATTTGACTAATCTAAATCCTAAGGGTTAGGTGGTTGTTTGTGACACTTGGATATTAGGTATAAAGAGTACATGTCCAAGCATGGGGGAGTGAGCACACACAAAATAGTTATTTAAGAACTTATAATTTATGGCATGAAACTATGCCCACAACAAAAGAAGCAAGGATGAACCCTTTTCTATTTATGGACTTTCCTAAATGTTAGAATAGTTGTTGAAATAGGGAGCTTTTACCTATAAGGGTTGAATCTCATGCCCCCATATGATATTTAGGAGGAACATTTTTTTATTTATGGACTTTCCTAAATGTTACAATAGTCCTATTATAAGGTTTGAATCCCATGCCCCCATATGGTATTTAAGGGTATGGTATTTAAGGGTAATCTAAAAAATGGATAAAATAACAGTCTAATAGAATTAAAAATATCAATAATTTACGAAGCTAAAGTAACCTCTAATATTTGAAGAAAGTGGGGGAGGAAACATGATTTTTTTTTAAGATAACTCTTTTATTGGAATATTACTTTTGAATCCTTAGTCATTTATCTACAACTTGTTGGATCCCAAGGTATTTGTTTACAAATTATATTTATAATTATAACTATTGTACTAATTGTCATTTTATTTGTTAATAAATTTAAGTGGAATAATAGACAAATAAAATAGCCATCTTGATAATGACATCTCTCAACATCTTTTATATAAAAAATTTAAAATATAGATATTTAATTAATTAATTGAAAGTAAGAATATAATATGACTTAATTTCAATTAATTATTTAACATATCTATATTTTAAAGAAATTAGGTAAAAGATGTTCATATATGTCATTATGGAGACGGCTATTTTATTTGTCTATTATTTCACTTAAATTTATTAACAACTACAATGACAATTAGTAATAGTTATGATTTTAAATTATAATTAATTAATAAAAAACAAATATATATCTTGAATGCTAGATTGACAGTCACCTTAACAGTACTAATCAACAATACTATTCTATTATCTATATAAAGATAGGCATAGAATGATTTAATGGCAAAGTACATGTTGTAGGCACCTAAATGGTGCTACAATACAATAAAACATAAGAATGATTGAAAGAACAAACATAAAAAACTATTCAAATGGGAACAAGTGATGGCTGAAAGCTTCATCAAAATTTTATATAAGAATTTTATTTTTTTCAAACTATTTGTCCTTCATTGTATTTTCAAACCACTCTTTTTAAAATACTCTTCAAACCACCTACTTTGTATTCTAAAATGCTCTATTATGAAAGCATCTCGAAAAAAAGTTTAAAAAATTGAACATATACTTGAAATTTGAGGGTCACCCTTGTCATATGAAAATTTAATGATATTAATTGATGGTCACCGTGAAAGTTTTAAAATTATATATGAAATCAATAAAAATAAAGAATTTTGCATAATATAAAATCTTGCATATTAAAATATGAAAAGAAATATAGATTTCTATCCTTTTAAGTTTTTCTTTTGCACAACCTTATCGACCATTAATCCATTGAGCAACAAAGGGCATCACTAATTCATAGGGGAAATGATTTTTTTAATATGACAAAAGTTTTTATTTGAATTTTTAATACAAAGCTCCAAATATTTTAACGTTTGCATCTCTTGCAATGCTGTGATTTTTTTTATATGGCAAAAGTTTTTATTTGAATTTTTAATACAAAGCTCCAAATATTTTAACGTTTGTATCTCTTGCAATGCTGTCTCTGCCTCATCTTTCATGCAACGGACTAACTCATATGTAACCCTCAAAGAAGAGATGTCCTATGAACTGCTTACAAACCTCTGAATTTTCGGCTTGCACCATCCATCCTTTTTTCATTTGTGCCTTCAACAAACTAAAATCTTGTGCCTTATCACTAGAGGATTTAAAATCTTTATACGCCTCGGAATCTTCTGTCCACATCAGTATATGTACTGGATAATTAGAGCCAGAAGATTGGGCGGTGTAAACATGGCCAAAGAATGTCACTTCAATTTTGGTTAACGGATCCGTTATAAGGTATAGAAAAACGGCACCTTTCGGCTTCTCCTTAAGCTCCAACTGATCCCTCTCTAAAAGCCTCCACACTTCAACACCTTTAAATCTGCTTGCAACTCTGTCCTGCGTAAATTTAAAAGAAACGCGTCGGTCAAGTCTCAGCATTCAGTGTCATTTAACAAAGATGCAAATGCAGGAGTAAAAGCATGATCCTACCATTTCATCAACGTCCTCCATTTTCGAGGTTGTTCCGGAAAGGATAGCTGTTGATATATTGCGAGCACAAGTCTGCACAATCAGTTAATTGCCACACAACATAATTTGATTTAGTCATTTATGGCAAATAAAACTTTTCGAGATATTTTCCTGGCTAAGATTATGAATAGTTTTGGTGGCTCACCATGATGTCAGTGCAACTGGGTCTGGGCAAACTATGGACTGATATCTGAAAATAAGACAACTTTTGCAACTGCTCCAGGCTCTCAATGCTCTGTATTTTCCAACACCTGTCGCCTATAATTACTTCTATTGAGCTGAGACCTTCCACATCAAGTGTTTCTAGTTCAACACATCCACTTATATCAAGAACTTTAAGTCCTGCCAAATTAGAGAAGCATGCCAGCGTTCTCAAAGAAAAACAGTTTATCAGGTTCAGGTTTATCAAACTGTCTGGTAACCTACCTATCTCTCTCAAATAGTCATTTCTGGACAGATCAACAATTTCAAGCTTGGGAAAAAGACTTTTGGCCCCAGGAATATCTATCCCTAAAATGTGGCTGTTTCTTATAATCAGATTTGTCAAACAACTTGAGCGATTGTGATCGATGCTTCCCTGCGCCTGAGAACTACCTGGCCGCATATTTCCTGAATCCCCTCCTATCGTTAAGTGATTGGAACTAAGTGGACAATCTTGAACATCCAAAATTTTCATATCCATCCATGCAATTCTTTCTGGTAATGCTTTCACTCCGCAATTATGTATTGTAAACCTTTCCAAATGCAACAACGTTACAATAGAGTTGTCAATGAAAAGTAGATTTGTGCATCCTAACAGGGTCAAGTCTGTTAAACTGTTCAAAGTATATAGAGAAGATGGTAACTCGGTCAAATTTGAGCTCCCTATATGTAGTTCTTCCAGATTTCCCAGCTGTTGTAGATCCTGAGGCAATTTCGTCAGCTTAGTACGGAGCACATTTAAATACTTTAAGGACTTTTGAACCTCCGTTCCCCTAGGCAATTCATCCAGCATAGAGCAACCCTCATAGTCGAGGTACTCAAGCGTGGAGATTTTTCCCAAACTTTGGAGAGTGAGCTTCCTGCAATCTGTCAATGCTAAATATTGAAGTTGCAATAATTCTTCAGCAAAAGAATCTGGCAAAACCTCCAAATCGCTGCAGCCAGAAAGAT
Source organism: Cryptomeria japonica (assembly GCF_030272615.1). Classification (NCBI taxonomy): domain Eukaryota; kingdom Viridiplantae; phylum Streptophyta; class Pinopsida; order Cupressales; family Cupressaceae; genus Cryptomeria; species Cryptomeria japonica. The sequence goes on from NC_081409.1 coordinate 142,232,539, forward strand.
CTAAATGTCTGAGGTTTCTTACTTCCTCAAACTTAATTGGAAGTGTTTGGAGGCCTTGAACATTTTGTAAAACTATTTTGCCCAAATTCAAAACTTTCAGCTTTCCTAACCACCCCTCAAACCAATGTCCAAAAATTAATTGAAGCTGAAATGACTCAGAAGTATCTGAAGGAGTTAGAGGTTTCAATGAATCCGAAGCCTTTGAAGGAATTGGAGATACCAATGAATCCGAAGCCTTTGAGAGTCTCTTGAAACCAGGTGTTGAAGGACCAGCTGTCCATGGACTGTACATTTGATAGTCTCCTGCGCAGGCGACTGTCAACTCACGCAGCTGCGAAGGAGGCTGCGAATATTTACCAATTGTGGATTAATTGCTATGAATATTTGAAGGATAATAGACATTGATTAATGTAGTTGTTTAGGTTTCAGTTATATTACTGATTCTATATATGACAATGTACTATGCGAATGCTATAGAGAATGAATGCAATGGGTTAATTTTATTTTTGGTGTATTTTCTATTTTATAATGTGAATTCTGGTGAATTTTTCAGTTTTATTATGGTTTTGTATGTTCCTTCAATTGGTATTAGAGCGGAAATATTCTAGGTGATATGAGTTTATAGAAGATCCAGAGCAGCATGAGAAATTGTTTGGAGAATTTGTTGGAAGAACAGATCAGAGGAAACAGAAAGTAGAAGCCCAAAGACACCAGCCGTTGAAAGGACGACGCCTCTGCACTTAGAGAGAATAGAAGATCACTGCTGCTAACAAAAAGGAAGGGTTTGATGTTGCATGGGTAAATCATTGTGTTTGAAGATGACATCATATTCTCCGAGAGCAGTTTTGAAAGGCACAAAGGAGATATTTGTAGTAGTTGCAGAAATCTGAACCTCAGCGAAGATAGGAGGAGGTACGCAGTAAAAATAATGTTTTGAAAGTCTGTCCAGCCACAAGCAGTCACTGCTGTGAAAATAAGGCAAATGCAGATCGCAACTGTTGCAAATCCTTGAACGGGAAATCGAAAGGAAACTCTGCAGCTTTTGAAGGAAGGGTCAAAAGTTCAACAAGCCGTAAAGCAGGGCATAGCAAATTACAGACAAGAGCTAACGGCTAGGAGAAGAGAAGCATCCAAAGTAAATATTGCTGCGCTAGTTTTATTTAGAAGCGAACTGATTCGAATTATGGATTCGGATGACAACACCTCAGTGAGAACCTGTCGTATTGTAAACTCTGTTTACAAGAACTAGAAATCATTGAATTGAAGCAAGCCAAAAAGTAATCTATTTCATTCGAAAACCCAACATATAGAAGTTCATGAGATTCCAAGGGTCACAAAATCCTCTTGAGAATCTAAGTCCAACAGTCACATTTGTTCATTACATAATAAAATCTAAAAACTACGAAATTTTCAAAAAACTATATGAAATTTTATCCTAACTTCAACTAGACATAACTTTCTGCTTGGGACTCGAAATTACGAGCCGTTGATCTCGTTGGAAAGGTCTCCAAGAGTTGTAGACAAGAATTTGAAAGAAGTTGTTCTAGCACTTTCAAGGGCTAAAAATGCCCTTAAGACCTTCAAAAATGCAAATTACTAACATATAGACAAAATAAACTAAAAAATATATATAATTCAAATTTTCTTCTGATCATTACTTCCCCCTTGGAAAGCAATGGGCCCCATTGCATCAACACTTTGAATGAGATGAGGAAAACATTCTTGAAGTTGCTTTCTGGTAAACCACTTTTCTTATTGAGCAATCTGCCCTGCTCGAACCACTTTGTACAAGTAAATCTGTTGTTGTTTGAGTGTTTTCACCATGGTGTCCACAATCTAATCGCATTGGAATGGGGTAGCTGCATTTGGATTCAATTCTATAGTGGAGATTGTTTCTGCCACATTTGCAACATCTAATAGTGGAGGAAAATATGGCTTCAAGAGTTCCACATTGAAGACTGGATGAAGACAATGAAATGGAGGTAAATTAAGCTCAAAAGCATTATCACTAACTTGCTTGATGATGGTGTATGGCCCATAACGCAAAGGATGAAGCTTCCTATTGGCACCCTGCAATTGTTCCTTCTAGAAATGCAACCACACCTTGTCCCGGACTTGAAAATTATGAGGAGTATGATGCTCATCATGTCTCTCCTTATACTTCTTATTGGTGTGTTCCAAAATTTCATGAACTTGTTGTAGATGATGAATTCTATCGATGAACTAGGCTGCCTTATCTTCCTCCTTACCAACATGTGGAACTAGATGAGGTTGAATAAGTGGTATGGCAAAGTCCATGGGTGCAAGTGGCTAATAACCAAGGCAAACCTCAAATGGGTTGTGGCCAGTTGAACTATGAATTGCCCTGTTGTAGCTATGTTGAACATATGGAAGACTTCCATCCAATGTGCGGGGATGTTTTGAGTGGTGCATTCATAGGATGTGTATGATCATCCGATTCACTACCTCTGTTTGGCCATTTGGCCATCTCTTTGAGGGTGAAAGCAGTAGACTTTGTCAATTTTGTGTCCATCTTTTCCCATAGTGTAGACCAGAACTTACTAAGAAACTTGTTGTCTCTATCCAAGATAATGGTATTCAGCAGACCAAAATGAACCCAAATGTATTCAAAGAATAGTTTTGTAGTGTCCTCTGCAGAAATGGTTTTTTTACATGCCACTATTACTGCCATTTTCGAGAACCTATCTACCAAAAAATACACACAATCATGGCCTCTTTTGGTGGTAGGAAGACTAGACATAAAGTCCATAGAAACTGAGTGCCAAGGTTTTTCAGGAACAGGAAGTGGTGAGTATAGCTCAAGTTTACGATTGGCAGGCTTAGCAATAGCACATGTGGTACAGGCTTGAATATATGAAATAACATCATTCTGTAATTTTGGCCAATAGAAATACTTCTGAAGTATAGCAGTAGTCTTACCTATACCAAAGTGACCAGCAACCTTACTATAGTGAGCTTCCCATATCAACTTTTTGCATTTTGCATTGGGCACATAGATTTGGCCAAGGTGACAAAGCATTCCATCTTGCAAATAGAAATCATTCACTTGTTGTCCCTTCACTAATTGGTTATAAACATCTGTAAATTCAACATCATTCTCATACAAGTAAGCCTAGGCTTCAGTTTGATGACCACATGAGTTCAAAACCTTACTTATGGCTGCAATTGGAGGCCTGCTCAAATAGTCTTCTACTTTGTTAGTACTTCCCTTCTTGTGGCGAATATTGAGGTGAAATTGTTGAAGATATGTTGACCATCGTTGATGTCGATCATTCTGCAACTTCCCTTGTGTTTGCAAAAATTGAAGGGGTTTGTGATCTGTGTGGATGACAGTCTCCTTACCCAGAATGTAATGTTTCCACTGCTTACAGGCTTGAACAATAGCATACAGTTCCTTGTTGTAAGTAGCATATCGACACACTGTATCAAAAAAGGTCTAACTGTGATATCCAACTGGATGACCATGCTGCATGAGGACTGCCCCTAGAGCATATTCTGATGCATTTGTTTGTATTTCAAATGACTATTGTAGGTCAAGAAGAGATAAAACTAGTGCAAAACATAACCTTTGTTTTAGCCCCTCGAATGCTTCTTGTTGATCACTTGTCCATTTAAACTTTGCTTGTGTCCCCCCCCCCCCCAATGACTGATTTAGAGGCCAAGACAAATGGGAAAATCCCAACACAAATCTACGATAAAAGTTTGTCAACCCGAGGAAACTTCGTAACTCTGTGAGATTTCTAGGAGACGGCCAGTCCTTAATCACCTGTATCTTCTCTGGATCAACATGGACACCCTCACTATCAATAACATATCCTAAGTATATGATACTCTGCATACCAAAGGAACACCTTTCTTTGTTTACATAAAGCCCATGTTCTTGTAAGGTTGAGAGAATTTTTTCCACATGTTGCAAATGTTCCTCCCAAGTTTTGCTGAAGATGAGTATGTCATCTAGATATACCACCACGAAGGAATCAGTGAATGGTCTAAGTATGTCATTCAACATTCTCATGAATGTCACTGGAGCATTTGTTAGACCGAAAGGCATCACTAGCCATTCAAACAATCCCTCTTTAGATTTGAATGTTGTCTTCCACACATCTGCTGATTCAATTGGTACTTGATGGTACCTTGATTTCAAATCAATTTTGGTAAAGAATCAGACCCCTCTAAGCTAGTCCAAGAGGTCATCTATCTGGGGAAGTGGATACCTATTTTTTACTGAAATTTTATTCAAGGCCCTCTAGTCAATACAAAGTCTCCAAGTTCCATCATTTTCTTTGTTAGAACAATGGGGCTGCCACGGGGTGATTCACTTGGATGAATATGTCCCTTCTCAATCAATTCTTGTATTTGCCTCTTAATCTCATTATTCTCTAATACTGACCTATGGTAGATTGGTTCATTAGGTAATGGAGTTCTTGGTATCAAATCAATAGTATGTCACACTTGGCAATGTGTAGGTACCCTAGTTGGTAACTTAAACAGATTGTCATATTTCATCAAAATTTGATCCATTGATTTTATCTGCAGTGTTGTGGTGTTTGTGATGGTGTGGAAATTATAAACAAATTTCCTTTCTTCTTCAAAATGAATCATCAATAAAATGAATGTTCCCATTTCGGCAACTAACCTCTTACATTGCTGGGCACTAATCAAAAAGGTAGTCTATGCAGGGCTTACCTCTAGTATTCGGTATTTTTGCTCATGTAATATGATGGTCACGTTACGAGGCCTGGACTCATAAACACCATGTCACTGGTACATATATGGTTGTCCCAATAGAACATCACACTAAGGGAGCCACACCACAAATTATCTCATCTTTGAAAGGCTTTATGGAGTATGAAAGGCGACACTACTGGTGCACCTCGATATCTCTTCCTTGACTAACCCATCCCTTTGAATAGGGTTGCAGGTGGGTTATTGTTTTCAGATTCAGTCTCTTCACAGTCTCTACTGATATTAGGTTCTTTTGACTTCCGCTATCAACAATAAAGTGCAGGGCTTTTCTTCCAACCCACATTTGTGAATGGAACAATCTCTCCTCATCCTCCCGAGGCAATATCCTTGTAGTAGCTACCGTGGCATATGGATCAACCTCAATGACTTGTTCATGATTTCCTTTTGTGCATGTTTCTGCCACCTTAGATTCTGCCTTGTCTTCATGCGTCTCCATCATTAAGCTTTTGATGGTTCTGCAATCTATTGTATTATGCGAGGGACTCTTATGAAATTCACACCACATACCATTTTCTTGTGTCTTCTTCATACTCCATGTCTTTTTTTTGGGTGAATTGGGAGAGGGTTCCTTAGAGGTTTGTTTCCATGTAGTTTTACCACCTTGACTCTTCCATCTGTTGTTTGTGAAATTATCTCTCCTTCCTTTCTATTTGAATTTCTCCTCAATTTTGGTAGAAAATTTATAGGCACTAGGTAAACTCTCTATCTTCAGGAATTCCATTTCGGTTTGGATATACCTGTGGAGTCTACTCTGATATTTCAAAACTCGGTGCTTTTCAAAATCTTTGATGGCAAGCTTTGTTGTTAAGGCATGAAACATAAAAGTATATTCCTGAACAGTTTGGTCCTTCTTCTATCGAAGCAATTGCCACTGCATATATTTCTATTCATATGTATCAATAGGAAAATATTCTTCCTTTATGTGCTCCATGAATTCTCCCCATGTGGGTTTTTGATCAAAAATAAAAGTGCTACCGTTTTCTGCTGCCTTGGATGCTAACTTTGCTTCCCACGAATCTTTCACATGGTTTAGCTTTGAGGAGAGGAAAAGTTATCTTCTCTTCATTTGAAAACTAATTGACAAAGAAATATCTTTCCAGTTTTAAAACCTAATCATCAACAACATCTGCATCGATCTTTCCTTGGAATGTGGGTATATCGAAATTCACTTGCACCTTGAATGGCATATGCCCTGTGAATGGTGGGTTTGCTTGTGACCCATGACTTTCCAGCATTTGCTTGAACTGCTCCATCATTTCTTCACGTTGTTTTGCTAGTGTATCTTCAACTAATGTTTTAATGTCATTGTCTATCTGCAACTTAGCCATCTGCGATCGTGTGTGTCTCAAAGGAAGGTAGTATGAAGGATTCCTTGTTTCCAAGCCCAATCTCTGATATGTTAATTGCGTGTGATATGACATACATGAGCGAACTTGCTTTGATACCACTGATCCAAATTATGGATTCGGATGACAACACCTGAGTGAGAACCTGCGGTATTGTAAATTTTGTTTACAAGAACTAGAAATCATAGAATTGAAGCAAGCCAAAAAGTAATCTATTTCATTCGAAAACCCAACATATAGAAGTTCATGAAATTCCAAGGGTCACAAAAACCTCTTGAGAATCGAAGTCCAACTGTCACATTTGTTCATTACATAATAAAATCTAAAAAACTACGAAATTTTCAAAAAAACTATATGAAATTATATCCTAACTTCAACTAGGCATAACTTTCTGCTCGGGACTCGAAATTACGAGCCGTCGATCTTGTTGGAAAGGTCTCCAAGAGTTGTAGACGAGAATTTGAAGAATAAATCTTTGTTAAGATACATGAAAATGAATTGTGGATGGACTTATACATCAGGTTGACACATGATATCAAGTATGCTCAAAAAATGATTCAAGCATACTTGATCTTATATAAAAACAAAATCATTGGTTTGTCAAATGTCTACAAAACGTGAAGTTGGAGGAAGAAAATTTTATGATTTGTTTTGATGATGTTGGTGCGGTTGTCATTTGCAAAGGTGTTGTTTATTGATGTGTGTATACATGATTCAAATAGAAATTTCACGAGATGAATGATGTATGCTTCAGATGTTTTATAGATTTGTTAATTTTGTGGCATTGTTGGTGACAATTTTGGGTATTGTTTGGTCCTAAAACTTACAGATTTGTGGTTGGACTATAAGATGGGTCCTATGGTTATTGATATTTAGTTTGATGAAGATTTTGAGATTGAGAGAATTGCAGATAGATGGTCACGTATGGTCCTAATTGAAATGACTCCTATTTGAATTCATTAATGATTGAAGAATGGTGATAATGCTGCAGCACATTTTTTGGAGAATGACGATTTTTAATTAATATTTATTACGAGAGAGAATGAAAGATAATAAACATTAATTAATATAGATAGTTATTTGTTAATAGATAGTTATTTAAATTTCAAAATTATGACAATGTACCATGGCAATGATATAGAAAATGAATGGAATGGATTAATTTTATGTTTGATATATTCTCTATCATATAATGTGTATACTATGGTTTTGTATATTCCTTCAATATTAACAACAATTACGAAAAGGAAAAATCTCTGGTTTTAATTGCTACATATTTACAATTGCAATTGATGTACATACCTCACGATCATGAAACAAGTTGTAGAGTTCTTGAGGGTTGTTGACAGAATGGACTTCCAACACTCATAAATTTTTGAGTAAGAGAGTAGAAGGAATTGAAGGAATTGAAGAAATTGAAGTTTCCTTTGATTGACGAAAGCGAAACCATATCAAATCTCCGGACACACTTCTAAATGGTCGAGGAAAGATGGCATTTTGAAGCGCCAGAAGTCTTAATCCCCATATCCATTGACTGCGCAAAAATAATAGTAACTGATCTTCATTATCTCGACATTTACCACACAATGGGTTCTCCAGCACTGGTTCCCTTACTGCATCATCTCTACGAATTCCTCGTACATCAAACTTAGTGCCGATGGCGAAAACCTTAACAAGGGTAAAACATAATTTGTTAATGTATGGAGAAATGTATGTTAAAAATAATTATTAAGAAATAAGTGCACTGTAATTTTAGCAAACATGCACATGGTATAAACAAGGCGCCCAGGCCTTACTCAAGAAGTATTATCAGTAATGATATTTTACTGGTCAATTATTGCGAGCAATATTGTGATGAGAATAATTGAATTGCTTTAGGTTAAAAGGGATTCACTTTTAAAATATAAAAAGTATATATAATATGTGGGGGTTTTAAAATAATTAAAATATAGTTTTAATTACTACTTCAATATTAAGTGAAAATATATATTTAATAAATGAGATAGGATAAGAATTATGTACACAAGACAAAGAAAGTGTTTATATATGATGTTATTATTTTAGAGATACTTTGTTTTAGTCAATTAGAAGATATACCATTCACTATGATGGTCTTCTTAGGATTGACAATCTATCTTTTGTCTATATCATGTAATCTTATAATATGTAAAAGTTTGACAGTCACATTTGCACCTATTTAATCTCAACCCTAATAGTGTTAACAAAGAAAAGAATGGTCACGTGCCAAGCTTATGTAGGTTCAACACAATCCTACCTAAGTTTCATGCTTGTCATTGTGAAATGAGCTTGGAAAATAAAAGTGAGAATGAGACAACAATCAAAATAGTAGGCGAAATAATGAATGAATAGATTGATCAAAGTACATGAATATATAAGAAATGGGTGAATTCAAATTTCATATCTTTGGAGGAAAAATTAAATGAATATAAATTAAATGGATGGACTTGATCTCAGTGAAGGTTTTGGTGAAGATATCAACAACCTAATCTAAATATTGACAAAAGAAAAGGTCAATGATATGCCCATGAATGAACTCCTTGATGAAAATGCAAGTAAATCTCAATGTGCTTGTTCTACTAATGTTGAGTTGAATTCTCACATATTTGAATAGTACTTTGATTGTAACAATGGTTGATTGTAGGTTGTTTAATGAGAATACCCCGAAGCTAAATAGTCTTATAGTTACATTGAAAACTCCTTAATACTTGTCCACTATAGAAGACAAAGCAATAGCATGTTTCTGGTAGATCAACTGATAGGAATAAAACCAAGGGAAAAACTATTAACCTGGAGTGGACTTATGACTCTATAGATCATTAACCCAATCTAAACCTATATGGGCCAACTGAATCAACCTCTTTGCCAATGTTGTAGTGAATCACAAATGTGATAGTTCTCTAAAGAGAATGAAGAATCCTTGAGTTGCTTTCCAATGCAACTCATGAGGCTCCTGCTGAACCTAATGAAATGATGGGAAAAGGAACCTCTAAGACCAATCAATGCAATCTAAATATATTTAATCCCTTCATAATATTGGAACACAAATAGGCCTAACTACTATCCTTAAAGGAGAGCTTAGAGGTGTTGAGATTCTATTTCTTTGTTGTGAAAGATAGAGATAATGAAGTGTGTGTGGGTGAACTAGGCTAGTAATACCATAATGACTAAATTTGATAGACTACAATAGATAAATAAAGAAAGAAAAAAATAGTAAGGTAGATTTGAGATGGAAAAATAGAGAGGAACCTAGCACTACGATTTGGAGCTAACTATTATAGACAAAATCATTGAGTGCCCTAGTCTGGAGTTGATAGAGGTTTCAATAAGGAACCAAAAATGCAATTAGGAGGCTTTGTACACATGTCTCCAAAAAATTTGGGACAAAGGCCTTGAACACCCTAATCTAAGAGTTTTAGTCCATTCAAAGTTTGACAATATCTATCATTATTTTTTCTACTTGTCTAAACTTTCTTGTTGTTGGATTTAGACCTGAACACATATAAAATGAGAAAAGGTAGTTGTGTTGTATAGGGGCTTGCCTAAGTCAAGCCTCATGCTAGTTTTCTCACCTCGATAATAGTGATGATGATGAAAAGAGGTCTTATCTCCATAAAGATAGAGGCTAAGTAAATCATAAATGTTGAAATGATAAAGTTTCCTTAGTTGTGAAACCCTCTTGAGGAGCTCCACATAAAGGTGGTGATGCAATTCTCTTTTGGAAAGCCTACAAGTGGTAGTATGATAACACGATAACCATAAATGAGAAACATGAATCTATAATTGACTATAGATTATTTGTTGTCTGTTGATCTCTATTGCTTGATAGTTCATTCCCTATATGACTGACATAGATTGGATTAGATTGTAATGCTTACTTGCTAGACCTTATGAGAAATAGAAGATGGTATTTATATCATAATCATAAGACTATTTTAAGTACAGGATGACAAATAATTATCAAATGCAAATATCTGGACTAGCTCACAAAAGGTAAAGATCACCACTCACAATACCCCAAATTTGAACCCCTTTTGACAAGACTAGGATGTTAGGTGCTTGGGTCCATCGAAAAAGAGGCCTCCCAAAGGGAGAGAAAAGTATCAAGGCCCTTAACTTAAGACCTAGTCTTGGATTTTGTATTTTATGATGATTAAGTTGTAGACACATTGGTAAAGTTTAGGATATCATAGAGCACAAATGGTCAAAAAGAATAAGGAAAAACCACACTAAAGTAGGTTCCAAATAGGACATAAAATTATTAGGATAAATAATTTATGATGTTACATTTATCTCCCACTTTAGCAATGGTATGAACTTGCACTGATACCTACAATAAAGGAATAGAGCAATTGAGAGAAAGGAACTTTAGGGACATGATGAGACTATTTGAGGGATGTGCAAGCCTCCAAGCTTAGGATCCTATTGACCCACACCAAAACACTTATATTAAGATACACACATGAAGAGAACATAAGGCACACAATGCTTAAATTAATAAAAATGGACTATAAAAGACAATAATGCTTGGCACCCTAGAAAAATGAACCATAGAAAAGGTCAAGAATGGGGGAATAAACCAAGTTTCCTGTAATAAACTTGAAAATAGGCACAATAACACATAATTTAGGAACTTCCACTAAAATGGGTTCCTAACCTAGTGTGAAATTGTTAAGGTCAACAATTTATGACATTATACCATCTTCCATGTGTTTCTTTCTAATAACCTTATTCGACTTTGTCATATTCAACTTTTCAACTCCAAGCTCTTCTTATTATACCAAAATTTCCACTTCTTTTAATCTATAGACCTATTTCACTATAAAAGATGCCTTACTATCATCCTATAGACTTTGTGTCTTTCTTAATTATCTCTTTGGATTTTCTTCTCACTAAATCATGTTCTCCCTTACCAAAATATGTTTTCTTCTTCTTAAATTCATAAAATTCTCCTAGAATATGCTTCTACTAATCTAACCCCAAGTAATTATTAAGGTTCTTTTTATCTTTTTTCTTAGGTCATTACATGGCCTTTTTCTTAACTTTTTTCATTTTTCTCTTTTTTATTATTTCCCAATTTATCTTTTGTTAATGATGATTCTCCTTTTCTACATCCATTTTCTATATTTTATTTATTATATTGTCTAATGTTTTCTTCCCTACTTTAGTTATTGATTATTACTTTAGGATCATAGGCTACATTTGGACTAGGCTACAAAACACTATCATTTTCTTTCGCACCCATTAGCATAATGTCCTAGTTTATCATAGTTATAATATTTAATCCTTTTGATCAATCCTATTTATTTGATACCCTTGACCCTATAACCCTATATGCTAAATCTGCAACCCTATACCTTATATCCTCAAGAACAAAGACAATAACTTAAATCCTATACCACAAAATTTATATGTTATACCCCCAATCCTAAACCCTATACCTTATACCCTCAACTATAAATCCAATACCCTAAATCCTAAACCATGTGTCATTTACCTTCAAAAGTAAACAATATACACTCAAACCTATAACCAATACCCTAAACCCTATACAAATACCCTCGCCCCTACAACCCTACATGCTAAACCCTCAACCCTATACCTTATATCATCAACATAAAACCAATACCGTAAACCCTATATGCTCAACCCTATGTTCTATACCCTCAACCTTGAGCCCTATACCATACAACCTCAAACATAAACCCTATAAACTTGATCTATAACCAATACCCTAAACCATAAATGCTACACCCTATGCCCTATACACTATACACTAAATCCCATACCAATACCATCGAGCCTATAACCAATAACCCCAAGCATACAACCTATACCATAAATCATATTCCCCATACTCTCAATCTTAAACCCTAATCGTATACCAATACTCTAACTCTAAACCCTATATCCTCAACCCTATACCTTAAAACTTATATGCTATGCATCCTCAACCATAATCTCTATACCTTATACCCTTAGTCATAAACCCAATACCCTCAAAATTAAACCCTACACCCTCAAACCTAGAGAGGGTGGGAGTCCAAGAACCGGTGAAAGAAGAATAAAGAGAGGGAGGGAGCAAGAGAGAGAAAAAGAGATCTAGAGAGGGGAGAGATAAAGAGGTTAGATAAAGAAGAGAGAGATGGAGAAAGAGGAGGCTCGATATCTAAAGGGGGAGAGAGAGCAAGAGAAGTGAGAGACATAGAGGGGGAGAGAGAGGTGAGATAAATAGATGGGGAGAGAGAGGTGAGTAACGGGACAAGGTTAGATATATAGAGAGTTAGAGAGCATAGAAAGTTGCATGTATTAAACAACCGAAAAGTGTCGATTAAAGTAAATTTAAAAAAAAAAAGCCCACAAAAATGAAAAAAGTCATAAAGAATTAGTAGTTTCTAATACGTGCACAACCCTTTTGCAATACATTGTCATGTTCTCAAATATCAATGCATCTAGCATGAATATTGATGTTGATTGTAGTTGACTAATCATGACAATGTACTTTCGAGTGTGACTTTTGACATTTCATATCTTCAAGGATTTGAAGACATCACATCTGATATATTTTTGATACAAAATCATCACCTTTATTTAATGATCTAGTACTTAGTTAACAATAACTATTGAAACTTTCTATAAATAGGGACATGAAGTTGGACTAAAATAAGGGTGGGTGCAAGAAATTGAGTCCCAATTCTGTGAAAGTCTGCAAGCAAAAACGTTTGCCGCTAGAAATGAGTGCTCATTTTTTAAGAAATGGATACCTGTTTAGCTTCAGGGCCTCGACCCATAAAAATAAAACAGGTGCACATTTTGAAAAATGAGTGCCCATTTAGGATTGGACCACTGTAGAGAAACAGGTGCACAAAAATGGTTACAAGTTTCTACCCATTTTTGAAAACGGGCACACGTTTCTTAAAATGCTACAAATTTCAAAACGGGTGCCTACTTTTTTAATTTTAAATAATGGGCGCCCATTTCATAAAAGATGGTGTGGGAATCACACCTATGCCTCGGTTTTGGCTTCGAGTTAGGCTTGGTAGGACCAAGCTTATGTGTGGACCTCCAAAAAAATGGCTAAGGCACTACTAGACTACTAGATTTTTTCCTTGCCATAATTTTTTGAAGGTCATCTTGATCGTATTTTTTGATGAAATGAAAACCCATTAGAGCTCTCACTCACCTAATTTAAAAAATATAAATTTAATAGTGATATGATTATTTTTACTATTTTTGCATTATTTATTAATCAAAAGTGGTATCTAGATGTAAAATAGTGAGGTTCAGTAAAACTTTAATAACTTTTTTTGTTTTTAGATTTTGTGGAAAATTAATTATATGACATCAATCTACATACAATTATTTTGAAGATTAAAACAAGAAACTTTTAAAATATGAAATTTTCATCAAATTATGGTGGTCGTACACCAGATGTTTTGAAAATGTACTTTATAGCCAATTAAAAATAAATAAATAAAAATATATGTAATAAAAAAATAAGGAAAAATATTCTCATCAATATTTGGTGTCTTAAGTATCGTTTTCAAGAAGGATTTGAAAAAATTCATTTATTTACATAAAAATATGGTGGTCGTACACATGTGTGGTATGGTCTTGAAACATGCATTTTGAAAAAGTGGTTTTTAAACATGCCTACTAAAAATCAATGTATACCATGTGGGTATTGAAATAAATTGCATATTTGAAAATTAGACTCCAAGCACTACATTTTCTATAACTGAAGTTTTTTCAGAGTCAATCTATAAGTGCCTCAAATTTTGACAGCAATCGATAGAAAATTTGAAAAATAGGAAAAATACTTCCACTTTTTAAAGTGGGACTCAACTTCTTGCTGCCACCCATAATCCACTAATGGTTTTGAATGCGTTATTAAGTATTTTTAGTTATGATAAGAGATTTTTGAGGTTAATAAAGATGACGCCATCATATTATTGGGGGTACTGTAAATTCTCCTACCTCTAGTTGTGCAGTGTCAGAGGAAAAGAGAGACTAATTCCTTTTAAAGTTAGGATGGGAAAAATTGGAAAGAATTTGATGGGTACAATAAGGTAGTAGAGAGGCTCTCAAAAAAGAGCTATGGAATATTAATGCCATATTGTTGTCTTTAGATGTCTTGGTACCAGAAGATGCTAATGGTGCGACTTTTTGTATCACTAAATCTACTTGTACACTTGAAAAGGAAATCCACAATAAAAGACAATCTTACTGGAATAGGAACCATAGGGTTTTTGTGTAACTTTTGGAGCTATGTATTTAGCATCTTCTGAGGTCTTATGTGAATGTTGTAGCCCTATTTAATACCATTACTCAAGTTCTCTACTACCTTATTCTATCATTTTTGGTGGTGATTCAGAAGTAGATTAGTTGCAACCTTGGTGAACACTTGTAGTCTTATACCATTAAACCTTCGTGGTGTTTTAAGCAAGTGGAGCTAAAGGTGAAGATGTTAATTGAGGAGGACTATTGGGCTTTTATGCAATATTGGAAAGGACTATGGGGCTTTTTATGTAATATAGGAAGTTGAAGCTCTCTATTGAGAATCTTCTAAGGTCTTCGTAGGGTTATTTATTTGCACAATGAAAAAGGAGTTGTTTTGTTCTTGTTTTCTCAGTAAGGGTAACTATTATTACTAATGTGATGTTCATTGTAAACAACTGATCTTGATAGTTATTTGTATTTTTTCGAGATGATTTTGATGTTGATTGTACATGCCTAATATTGAGTTTATCTTTTCAAGGTGATTGTCATCATTTCCAATTTGAAGGCTTTGCAAAATATTCATCGAGATATTTTTTGATATGTAATAATCACCTTTAATTAATGATGGAGTACTTTGTCAACAACATAATTTTTCTATAAAGAGGAATAAGCGATGGATCATTGTGAGTTTTGAATGTAGTGTTCTCATTTCTCAGTTCTAATAAGTGTTCTCTTAGGTTAACAAGTACTAACGATGATGCAAATGTATTGTTGGGGGTATTGTAAATTCTCTTACCTCTAGTTATGTAGTTCCAGAGGAAAATAGTGAATAACTACACATAGAATAAGGATGGGTGGAATTGGAAAGATTTGGATGGGTAGAATAAGGCATGAGAGAGGCCCTCAAATAGGAACTTTGGAATTGGTCCGTAGTTTTGAAGGTTTTCTTTCTCTGCTTCATCCTTTATAATTCCATCCTCTTCTATCATGATGGCTTGATCCTGTACAAAGATGTTGGAAGTAGATTTTCTATCAGTAAAACCACTTTTATTTGCAATCATATTATTTTTTAATGAATTCATCTTTCTTGAAGATCAGGGGAGCAAGTTTTGTTGGCTACCACAACATGATGCTCATATTTTGGGGATGTTGATGGATCCCTTAACCCATACAATTTGTAGAAGATTGGTATCAATTATGTCAATTTATAATTCATTTGTAACTTTAGGGACGAATCACGTACCATGTAACATTGTAATTCATTATTATTAATATAATTAATGGTTGTACTACTATTGTTCCTTTTTATTCATTTGTAGTAAATAGTTATATAATATTTGTTTTTTGTAATTGTCATGTGCTTTATTTGGAGAACTTATTTACTTAATTATTTTAGAGGAATTTAAATATTAATGTGTTTAACTAATATATCTATGTATATTACTACATAACCCTACTTACAGATTCACAATATGTAGTGATTTACCCAGACTCACAATAATTTTAATAAAGAATTTAATTTGTTGGTGATCGGAGATCAATATCTTATATTAATCATAGCATAAGAATGAGTGAGTCAATATTTGATTACAATATCTAATAACAATATCTGATTATACATGCCAATCAGGGAAGGGTTCAAGAAAGTCTAGCTGGAGAGTGACTCAATGAATATCATTAAATGTATTACTAAGCAATCTGAACCTAGCTAGATGATCAAACACCTAATTGAGGAGTGCCACATCATGATTGATAAACCGGATGATTTCAAAGTCTCCCACATGTATATAGGGAAGGCAATATGCCAATGGACCACATGAAAAATATTGGTGTGGATTGTGTGGAGGTACGGTGGTGGATGGAAAGGGGAACTTTCCCAAAGCATTTGTGTGATCCGATGAGAAAAGTCGTTGCTGGTATCAACTATTCAGTACTCATTAATGATGATAGGTAGTCTTTTGAATGGTGTGTTTTGGTGGGATTCATTTTTGGATCCCAATATTAGAGTATCTAGACCCTTCCTTAGAGCCTTCTTTTGCATTTTGTGGGTCTGGTTTGCTGCGTATACCTGGAATTGCAGAGATGGAGATTGTATGGGTGGTGAAAAAAATAGAATGGAACCCACATCTTATGAAAAATGGAAGAAGAATATGGACCTTTGGAATGAAATCTCTAATGGGAGTCTTGCTCCCTATCTTGAGAGACTCCATGGGAATGATCCCAAAAAGTTAGAAGATTTTGTTAAAGGATGGAATAAGGGTATTCTCACTATGTTTGGGGTGGAGTTCAGAATCTAGGAGTTCATTGCTAATATCATGAGCATGCAAATGGAAGGAAATAAATTCTATCATGAGAAGAAGTCGGCTATGGAGGCTATCTTCATATTCTTTGATAAACAAAGTGAAAGAGACAAGGTTTTCAAGATGATGGATGACGGGTATAACAGGAAAGATTTGTAAACCCTATGGGCAGACATGGCAGAGGTGATAATGAGGTACATTACCCTTGATAGCCATTTTGCTAGTATATTTTCATATCATTTCATGATTCTTAATCATTTTAGGCATGGTAAAAGGATTTCCATTCCCTTTTATTTGCTTTCTTCCTTGGAGCAAAGTCTAGCTAAACATGACAAGAATCCAATTAATCTTGTGTTACATGAAGGATTAATTGTTCTTATCATGGACTATGCTAAGGCTAATGAGGTTAAGCCTTCCCCGGTTATCAAAACCCCCATGTCGTCCACCAACTCTGAGGTGCACGTGGTGTCAGATACAAAAATGGAGGGAGAGGAGAGTGGAATGGCCATGGATTGGCAGGATATTAAGATTTTGGAAGACCCTGACTATTATCCCACTCAAGAGGAGGATCCCCCCCACATGACCCCTGAGATTGGCAATAGTAGGAGGAACAAACATCCTAGATGGGCGGCTAGTAATTATAAGACTCTTGGAGTCAAACCATAGGATTTTGACCCACCAAAATCTAAAAAAACTAAGTCAGGAAAGTCTAGTGACAACAAGGGAAAGGAACAGGAAATTAAGCTTGACATCCCTATTAATGTTGACCATGGAAAACAAGGGATGGCCACTATTGACTCGATGCTAGAGAAACTAATCAAGAATTCTGTTAGTGGGAAAGATAATTGCTTCCTGTGGGTTGGTAAGGAAATCAACATATTGAAAGAGGGTATCAAGGGTATCATTGATATATTTATTGATAACCTTGAGCCAAGTAAAACCAATAAGCTGATCCAGATGACACAAAAATTAATTGAATATATGGAGACTATGAAGACTGATCATGAGAGTAGAATTGGTTATCTAGAATCAAGCTTGGAAGAAATAAAAGGGAGCTTGAGAAAATTAGTGAACATTAGTAAGGAAACAATGAATAATAGTGTGAAGGGCCTCAAGAAGGTTAATGCGATGATTGTTGATCACAAAGCTCGACCTTTATCCAGCATACCACCTTTGGCAATGAAATAGAAGAAGAAATTACAGGATTAGAGTGTGCAAGTTATAGGTTCTCAGACTATGATTGGCCCATATACTAGAACCAGAAGTAGGAATTAGGAGAAGGGTACCTCCAAGTTCATTATGGAAGAGCTTGAAGACGTAAATTGTGAGATGATCCAGAAGAACTCGAAATTGGTGCACTCTTTCCAATAGGGTACTAGTATTTTGTTTTGTGCTTAGCATATTTTTTTATAATTTTTTTACTTTGTGGACTTGCCCCCTATTTCGTCTAATGGTTAGTTATTGGTTTTGGTCTATTTTGTGACTAATCTTTTGGTTGTAAAACTTTGGGTTTTGGGTTTTGGGTTTTGGGTTTTGGGTCCCTATAAAACCTGCTTACCTTAATAAAAAATAATGAGTCAAAAAGTCATACTTGTTATATCCAATAGGAATTCCAAAAAATATTTGCATCTAATTTAAGTATTTTAATCATCTACTTTTGAAGAAGTGAAAATCAGACACACATTACTCATTAGCAACACAATGCAAAGACAAAATAAAAAACCCATTGTTTCCATAAGATTTTGGAATAAAACACTAGATACTACTTGATAATCATTGAATTATATTACAAGATTCCTAATCCAAAATTTTAAAAATTGAAAATAAGAGAGAAGGAGAAAACAAAGAAACTAGAGTGCTCCCAACCAATCTTCCTAGATATGTTGGAGTATTGTGACATGTCCACTTTTTTGGGATGCAAAATATTGCATAAAGATTATTCTTCAATTTGTTTCTCCTTTATGCGTGCAATATTATTTATTCCAACCTTTAATCTGGAAGATGGCAGGCCACTTAAAAGATTGCAACTCTTGCGCCCTGCTAGGTGTCTCCCTAGTTTTTTTATCAATTGCATTTTGACTTCTACCATTAATATTTTGTACAAAAAATTGACTTCTATAATTTGATCAACAATTGAATGGTAAGTGAAATATTGGGGTTGTTTCCCCAGGTGAGCCGATTGAAAGCTAATTGTATCACCATTTCAAAATCCTTTTTCCACTCCAAACTATTTTTTTTGCTTATCTTTTCCTAGGATCTTTGGAATGGTCTAATGTTGGAGATCCTTGAAAGAATCAATCTATTCTTTTAATTATACTTCCTTTCCCTCAATATATTAGAGATCCCTAATCATACTATTATAATGGTTTTCATTAACCATAAAATCCTGACCAAGCACCATCTTGGTGGCTTTTAATTCTAGTTGCTCGATAAATGGAAATCGATGGCCCTTGGTGATACATTTCAATCTAAGGTATGAAATTTCTCCCAAGAAGGCCATTTTTCGCCTCTTGCACCGCAATCTGATGGGATTATCCATGCCAAGCATTCTCTGAATTCATGTCGAGGCTGAAATCTTAATTGATAAGAATGAATTCAATGTCAACATTCCATAGAATTTAAAGAAACTCCATAGGAATTGTTATCTCCCAACATAATGACATTTAAGCTCAACATCCAAAACATCTATTTTATTTGAGCCATGCCATCCTTACCGTATTCCATATTTATAATGCCTTGGCCAACTAACAATATGAAACAAGAAATCCAAAGCTTGAGTAATAAATCCAGGTTTTTAGAATGCATTATGAAAAATTAATATATTTACACGACCCTTAAATGGTACTTGTAAAGCCATATGCCACCATTATTAAATATTTTTCTCCGGGAGCTCTTTGAATCAGCTTTATATAATAAAATATATTAAGTGGCACCGCCACCTTATTTTGAAAAAATATATATATATTTTTGGGCTTACTAATTTAATTAGCTAGTAAAAATTTTTATTTTTTTTTTATTCGAAGCATAATTTGCGACGTTAAACTTTATAGTTTTATATATTTCAAAAATTCGCCTGTAAAAATTATTTTTTGGTTTATATCAAATGTTCGATTCTCCAAAAAATTATTTTTTATTTGAAAAGAAAGATAAATGTTCACCAACATTTTCTATTGATTTTTGTAGATTTCAAGAAATTCGCGAACCAAATTTATATTATATTTCCACGAAAAATGAAAAAAATTGCAAATAAGATTAAATGATCGATCTCTAATTGACAAAAAAATTGCCAATATTTTACACCATTTTTGAGGGGGGGTTTCATAAATTTTTCACTAGCAAGGATTTTTCTAGGGGTAGTTCAATATTTGAGAAAGCTTATCGAATCATATTCCATAGTTGCAATGCTTTATATTCCCTAATGGAAATTGGTAAGTCTTTTATATAGGGTAGAATTCAACAAAAGGTATTTGTTTAGTTGAAGTAAAAGATTAGTAAGCCATTGGTTTTGGAAATACCTAGCTTAGAACTACTATTTTAGGTAGAGACAAATTTTAATGATTATGTGTTCAAAGCTATTTTATTACAAGTGTGTAAGTTTCTTTTTTATCATTCAAGTTTATTTCATAGAGAACTTTAGATATATTGCTCACATAATGAATTGTATGTCTTTGTTTAACCAAAAATTAACTATATCAATTATAAACTAAAAATCATATATATATATATATATATGTCTTCATATGTTTAGTGTTATGGTAGAAACACTCTATTGGTAAGGCAGCCACCGAGGTTCAAACCCCCACTGGGCCACTGATCTTGCAAGGTTTCTACCTTCGTTGGACTATTGAGCTCATGGGTTTGAAAAAGTGAAGTGTGGGGAATGATGACCCCTCGAAAATGGCCTTGTGGGAAGAGATCCTCTATAAGTGGACTCTTGATGGTTGATTGTATCACCATTTCAAAATCCTTTTTCTACTCTAAACTTTTTATTTGCTTATTCTTTCCCAGGATCTTTGAAATGGTCCAATGTTGGAGATCCTTGAAAGAGTCAATATTTTATTTTAATACTCCTTCCTTGCCTTCAATATATTCATGAAGCTCCTAAATCATAATGTTGTAATAGTTTTCATTAACCATAAAATCTCGTCTGAGCACCATCTTGATGACTTCTAATTCTAGTTGCTAGATAAATGGAAATTGGTGGCCCTTGGTGATATATTTCAATCTAAGGTCTGAAATTTCTCCTAAGAAGGACATTTGCCACCTCTTGTACTATAATTTGATGGGGTTATCCATGCCAAGTGTTGTTCAAATTCACACCGAAGCTAAAAATTTATTCAATAATAATGAATTCAATGTCAACATGCCATAGAATTTAAAGAAACTCCACAGGAGTGGCCAGCTCCCCAACATAATAACATCTAAGCTCAGAATCCAAAACCTCTATTATGTTTGAGCCATGCCATCCTTACCATATTCCACATTAATGATGTCTCGACCAACTAACGATATGAAACAAGAAAGCCAAGGCTTGAGTAATAAATCTAGGTCTCCAGAGTGCATTATGCAAAATCAATGCACGACCCGTAAATGGTACTTGCAAAGCCATTTGCCGCCATTATTAATTGTTTTTGGCCTTACTAATTTAATTTACCAGTATTATTTGTTGGTTTATATCAAATGTTTGATTTTCCAAAATATATATATATATATATATATATATATATATATATATATTTGAAAAGAAAGATAAATATTCATCAACATTTTTAATTGATTTTTGCAGATTTCAAGAACTTTGCCAACCAAATTTATATTACGTTTCCACCAATTTTTTTTTTTAAATAGCCAATAAAATTAAATGATTGATCTCCAAGTAATAAAAAATGGGGTAGAATTCAACAAAAGGTATTTGTTTAGTTGAAGTAAAAGATTAGTAAGCCATTGGTTTTGGCAATTCCTAGCTTACAACTACTATTTTAGGTAGAGACAAATTTGAATGATTATGTGTTCGAAGTTGTTTTATTACAAGTATGTAAGTTTGTTTGTTATCTTTCAGATTTATTTCATGGAGCACTGTAGATATATTGCTCACATAATGAATTGTATGTCTTTGTTTCAGCAAAAAATAACTATATTAATTATAAACTAAAAATCATATATCTATATCTATATATATATTATATATATCTTCATATGTTTAGTGTTGAGGTAGACTACTTTCTTATTGAGGCAACCATAACGGTTCAAACCCCTACTGGGCCACTGATCTCGCAGGCCTTTTGCCTTCGTTGGACCATTGAGCTCTTGGGTTTGAACAAGTGAAGTGGGGGAATGATGATCCCTTGAAAATGGTCTTGTGCAAAGAGATCCTCTATAAGTGGTCTCTTTCAAATTAGACCAAGCTAAAAACCCAAGTTTCCTCCATCAAATATATATATATATATATATATATATATATATATATATATATATATATATATATATATATATATATATATATATATATTTGTGTGTGTGTGTGTGTTAAAAATTAAATATGTACATTATAAGTTTTACGTTATTTTAAATTTATGGTTTATCATATAACTATTAATATATATTCCTAGTCTATAATAGTTTCAATTCTAAAACTACTTTGTCTAGTATTAATTATAAATAATAGGGGTTCGCTTCTTCCCTGTCAAAGAGTCATCTATAACAGTGCATGATAGTCTTAATTTTGAAGCAGGTGTACAATATTAATTATATACTTATTTGCAGAAATATTCATGGGGCAAGGTGTGCAGAGAGCTTGAGCTATATTGAAGCCGTAATTTAGAGCATATTTGACAACTACTTTGACACTATCTCATCTGTGCTGCACAACTTAAGATGATTGAGGCCCTTTCAAATTTTGTTGATGACGATCATTGCTCCTCCCACTCCTTTACTTAGGGATTTTCAAAGGCCAGAAAAAACTAAGGGACAAAATAACTAACTGTTTCAAATTTCATTCCACGTTGACTTCGATTCCATCTCGGATCAACCCTATTTCTGAGCAATTCAATAATTTCATAGAGTTATTCAAATTTTTTAGGGTTTTGCAAGTTTTAACATTATTTTATTTTTTTTTTTGCCATTTGTAACATGATTTAATACAAAAAATTGTTGAAAATTGGGTCAACGATTTGTTCATGAATCAAGATTTTTTTAGGGAATAAATCGGTTGGCTCCACGATTCAGGATTAATCAGGTATAATCAGAATTTTTTGCAAACTATTGCTTCTTTGGTATATATAGCTATGGGAGCTGGCAAATCGCTTTGGCAATAATCCCTTTCATGTGTAGGTTTGTTGGTGAATTTTGAGGGACATGGGCATCATTGCAAGTTACACCTTCCCAACACATGCATCGAGATTTTGGTCATCTAAATTCAACGGAAACCACATATGGAGCCTATGCTTTTTAGTATTCAATTTAACCTTGGCTTTACTTTCTCAAAACCTTTTTTGAATTAGTTCAATTTAATTTAATTTCTCATATTGTTTCTTAGTGAGATTCTTTAGATGCTAGATTGTTTTAAATTTTTCTTGTGATTTGTAAAGTTGAGAAAAACTCGTAACATCAAAGGGTGTTCTTTCTGGAT
Source organism: Cryptomeria japonica (assembly GCF_030272615.1). Taxonomy (NCBI): domain Eukaryota; kingdom Viridiplantae; phylum Streptophyta; class Pinopsida; order Cupressales; family Cupressaceae; genus Cryptomeria; species Cryptomeria japonica. The sequence continues at coordinate 142,255,818 of NC_081409.1, forward strand.
TTTGTGAAAGAAGAAGTGTTTGTCTTCAACCTTCTTCATGTGGAAATAGTGCTTGCTTTACTTGAAGAAGGAAACTTCTTTCTTGTTTTCAACCACTTTTGCCAATTGGTCAATATTATGAATATTGAAAGCATTACTTCTAAAGTATCTAAAGGTTGAGACAATCTATTATCTTCTTTTATTTTTTTTAATCTACTAGTTATGTTGTTTTCTTTACTAAAAGGGGTAAAAATTTATTCAATACATAGAGAGAGAGAGAGAAAAAGAAAGAAGGACCAACCACCAAGTAAAGAAAAAAGCACCATGCAAGCCCGTCCTTATCCAAAAAATGATTTAGCATGTGAGAGCTTTCTAGAGATAATTGACCCCTATCCACAATATTCCAACCCTACATCTATTCAAAAACCCATTCAGCCTAATACTCCATTTCACTCCCTAAAAATGTGAATAAAAGTGACAGAGTCCAAAGAGTCACACAACCAAAGAATATGTGTAATAACCAAATCTAAGTGCCAATTGACATCATCTAGTTGTAAAGCCACCACCACCTAAGAGTCAAATTCAAAAGGAATCCTTTGCCAGCCAAGAATACAACAACAGAACATAGAAAATGGTAAGAACCTCTATGAGATTATTGGTATGAAGACCCTCGTAAATTGAAAAAATAAAATGAACATTTCCTAAGATATCGCGCCCTACTCTACCAATACCAACATGAATTGTATTCCCCAGAGAAGAACCATCAATGTTAATTTCCAAAACTCCATGACGAGGAGGGATCCAATAACCCTCTCAATTTAGCTTCCATAGAGGATGTCAACATCTACTCCTCATGATCTACTGAGCACTTTGCACCCCAAGAGAAGGAACATCTCTTGCAAATATCCACCTTACCTGGATCCACACCTCCAACAAAGTCACAATTTGCCAAGATAGATTCATAAAGAGAATAAGAAATCCCCCCCCCCCCCAAGTGATGAACAACTATCTTAGGATCATGAAAAAACCTATGATTCGTCTCAAACTTAATTGAACATACAATATGTAAAAGTATTGAATATTGAAGGTTTCACGTATAGCTCAAAATGACTAACATGAGTGCAAGTTTATACCCTAAATGCTATTTTACATGTAACTTTAAATGTCAATTCATAAATTTGAAGAGAAATTACAGTTCTCAATTGTTATTTTAATATCACATACATGTAGGGCATCTGAATCTGAAGGGTTAATATCCAAAAAAACATTAAAAAATAATAATTAAAAATAAACTCTCAATACAAGGAATGGCGGTGCCCTAAATGATAGATTAGGATAAATTAAGACTTGCTACTTTTGTCCTTTTGTAGATGCCATGGAAGTGGGAAATAGATGGTTAAGGAGCTCAAGAGAAACCCTTTAAATGGTTTGTTATGTTTAACTTTTGTCACAAAGGTAGTGAAATGATCAAATTAGAAGATAATAGGGGAAGAGCACTAGTTACTGTTCATGTTCCAATAATCATTCACTCCTTTCACACCGAACCCCCCAATTACCAACTTTAAAAAAACCAAAAAACAAACTAAAAGCTCATTAATAAATTGCACATGTACTAATAGCCACTCATTTTTTAGCTTTTTTGGACCATAATTGACCCATTTGTGCATTTTTATTGGTACCTATAGCACACGATTATTGGGGCATTTGTGCATAAGTATTGGAGATTTTAAGTGCATGGTTATTGGGGCATATTTAAAAAAGGTATCGAGTGACACTTTGAAAAGTGTACTTTTTGACCCTTGCACACATAACAAATCCCATAGTGTGTATTATTACTACCCAAAAGCAAAAACAATAGCTATAAGCAATTAAGTCGCATGCGGAGACTACAATTATTTCTGTCAAAATCCAATGTATCATTTAGAATATACAGATACACGAAGTTAGCTATAACAACTAGTGATACACTTCCCCTAAGAATGAAAGATGGAGTGGCATTCAATAGGCTTCTTCAAAGAGAATCAGGTTTTCTAACCCATTTGCTCGGGAGGTTGAAGGGAATTTTTTAATATATAAGTTTTCTGTCTTATTTAATTAGAGAGTGATAAATTTTAGAACTCTGTTCTTGATAACATACAACTGTAAGGATTTATAATTAACTACTTTTAACTAATTTTGTTATATGGAACTTACATCAGTTAGTCGTGTGGGGATCATTGTATAATTTCTGCAGCAAAGGCGAAGGGGTGACTCCTTTCTGCCGATTTGTATTGCCAAGTCCCTCACTAAATCGTTCATTCTTATTTCCAAACTTCCCTTCGGTCTTCTCCAAAATCCTATGCTCCGACTGAAGAATTTACCCTGAGAATACATGCATCGGCAAAATTATGGCAATAAACAGTTCCTGATTAAGTTTTGAGAGCATGATAAAGATCTACGGTTATTTGAGGATTGCGGGTAATTCTTACCTTGAGAAGAATTATGTCTGCACTTTCAAACTCCACGAGGCATTTAAGACGGAGCCTCTGAAGGCATTGAGAGCCGCTACCATTCAATCCATCCAAAACCCTCTCCACCAGATCCGCTTCTTCTCCAATTAAGAAATGGGCAATGTCTAAAAACGCCTCTCTCTCTATAATGTCAAGAGATTCATAGCTATTCTTTACTATCTGCTCTAATAACTTATTCGGCAGTCGTTCACGAAGGCTTTCCAATTCCTTCTTCCATTTCCTTGGATCACGTTCATCATGGAGCTGTCCCGCTAAAACTTTCAAAGCCAAAGGAAACCCACTACACATTCCAACCAACTCTTCAATCATATCTTGCAAATCGTCTACTGGTTCAGAGTGACCAAAAGCGTGCCAACAGAACAACTCTTGGCCATCTTCTGAATCTAATAATTTAACATTGTATATTTCTATATTACAACTCACAAGCAAAGTTTGGTCTCTAGATGTCACCAAAATCAGACTGCCATCCCCAACTACATCCTTTACAAATAACAGATTCTCTATTTGTTCTGCATTATCTAAATCATCAAAAACAATCAAAACACGTCTCAACCCTCGCAGACGATCTCGAAGCATGCTCCTCCCTCTAAGCGAACCCTGAAAACCCAATTTCTGATCACAGAGCAGATCCCTAAGCAGAGTTTGCTGCAGAGAGGGTAAATCGCTTTTGCTTACCTCAGATAAGAAACAACATCTCTGGAATTGGGTACGCTTGGAGTTGTAGAGATGAGTAACCAGAGTTGACTTTCCTGATCCACCAAGTCCTACAATACCCACAACCTTGACTCCTCTTATTTCACCTGGATTCAAAACCTCCCTTTCAAAATCCTGTGCCGCTTGACGGAGTCCCACAGGGTATTTACCCACATCCAGATCTTCTCTTCTCACCTCTTTTAACACAACCTCCACAATTTTTTCCAAGCGCTCTCCAAGGTCACTGAAATAATTCTACAACTTGTTATAATCAAGAAGCTAAAGTAAATAACTCTACATCAATAAATTAATATTTTCGGAACATGTAAATACTTACTCTTTCTCTGTGCTGATCACCACACCAGAAATGCCAGAGACTTTATTGAGGGCGCTTATCCAACTGTCCACTTGTTGTGTGGTAACCCTGCCCTCCCTTCTATGTTTCTTGAAGGCGCGGGCATATGCTCCCTTCTTAACGTAGCGAAGGTCTGAAAGTTGAATGTCATAAAAGACGGGGATAATTATACTAGAATTTGAATCAAACATCCATACCAGCTCATTCAAACACCAAGCGGATTTTGCATATGTTTTGGAAAAAATAGCGATCTGAACCGGGGCAGTAGAAATAGCAGATTTAATTGCAGGGGTTAAGGAATCTCCCACTTGCAATTCCTGTTGATCGAGAAACACCCTCAAACCATGGGCTTCCAGACGGTGATAGATTAGGCTGGCAAGAGTTTTCTTGACATCAGGTCCTCTATGATTAATAAAAACATGGTAGGGTGGAAACGCTTCTTCCATAAGAACATCACAAACTTTAACAGAGTAATGAATGCCACAAAAATAAACAAAGGAAAAGAAACTAAAGCCTTCAATGCCGTAGAGGCGAACTAGATAGTCAGAAAATGGAATTCCGCATTTTATGTTGTGGGTGGCCCCCACGGTACACAGCCGGCCGGTACGTTGTGGTGCTATGAGAGCTGCCCAGCAATTAGGCACACGATCGACTCAAAAATGATTCAACGCTTAAATCTGATGGCTGTATGGTTTGTATTTTAAATATTTTTATTGTAAAATATATTCAAAATTTTAAAAAGTTTTTAAATTTAAAATAAAGATATAGAATATTTTACTTTTAATAAAACGTTAAAATAAATACAGACCAAAAAAATTGTTTAACAAGGAAGGCCAATTATTTTAAAATCATTTCACCTATATACAATGCTTAGTAAAAGAATTTTCTATCTATGCTTCTATTCAAACCTATTCACATATTGTATTGTTTCTTATTATCACTTAAAATTAAATATAAATAGGGGCCAATAATACTAATTTTGAGAGGATGTAGTGGTTGCATGGAATATTATAGGACCTCCATTTTTTTAGAAATGTGAATTGACTTCATATCTATCTACAACTAAGGTTTATGGATGTGACTCACCATAAAGCTTGCCACATCAACATGTCTAATGAGAAGTGTCCAAAAATTGACTTTCTAAAGGTTCTCCAAAACCTAATCATGGTAACCATAAACCTTGTGTTATCTCTAATGTTTTGTATCCAACACAAATGGACCCACTACAATGGTATATAGGGTTGAAAAACTAGTGTACAAAAAAAACCTCTGCGATTTATTTTAACATGCATCACTAGCGGTTGGCATTTGTAATCGATGATAGATGAATGGATCTTGAGATCAAATGAATTCATTTAGAATTTCTATTTTGTAAGTATGTAGCCCTTATTATAAGCTTTCCAAAAACAATAATTTTTTAATATATTTAATTTTATTGTTATATTTATTGTCTATTTCTTGTAAATGTAGGGTTTTCACCAAACATTAATGTCTTTGTTTCACATTGTCAGACACACAATTATACTGAGAGGGGGGTTGAATCAGTATATTGAAAATTCAACCTCAATTAACACTTTGACAATTGTTAGATGTATAAGAATCAACAACAATGAAACAAGTAACAAATACAACTACACAAAGAGACACAACACTAGATAAATGGAAACTCTAGAAAGGAAAAACCATGACGAGAAAGTTGCTTGGACTATCAAAATCTAGCCTCAAAAATAAATGAATAGTACAATTATATTTGAAGGCACTAACCTTAAGGAGACACCAACCCCCTTAACAATACGCTATTTATGAGAACCAACCCAAAGGAGTCTACAATCTCCTCATTTGAACTCCAACTCAATATAAGAGATGCACTATCCTCAAAACTAATTGCATAGTGTTTGATAGACATACCATTGTTTGGGATAAAATTAAGAATAATATCATAATGAACACTTTGTCATTTAGACAAATTTTGATCAACACATTCTCTTGCACTACATCAACAAACTCTATTTGAAGGATAAATCATAGATCACCAAAATACAGACATGTCCATATATTTTGTACTCACTATCACAAATAGTTCTTCTACATGCATTATCCTCTATAAAATGAATGATTCTTCTTTAAATAATAGTTTGTGTAATTGGATTTATTCTTTGCGTCGGTCATGATGCATCGAAACCATCACTAACACATCCAATGTTAGCCAAACAAAATTTAGTTGAATCACTAGATAGTCAACCTTAGAAAAATTCAAACTCAAATTAGGTACCTAGCTATTGAACACATTTGAGCGTTCACTATTGATCTATCTTCTTCATGACATCACATGCGTAAGATGCACGATCAAGTTATAAGTAAATAAATTTATATATGTGCTCACCATGAATACGTGGCATCATCACATAGTTTTACGACTACAAGATGTGGTCCCACAAGCAAGCTCACCATAGATCCTCTACCACCATTTAACTTGTCAACATTTCATTGTTTTGTGGTTTTAAATCTGTGAAGAAGAGTGGAATTTTGAAAGGCCAGAAGTTTTAATCCGCATATATTTTGTCTTTGAGAAAATAGTGGCAACTGATCACTATTTACGACGTGTAGCCTGTGGGTATCATACCGCGTCATCTCTACGAATTCCTTCTACATCGAACTTATTGCCGATGAGCTTAAAAACGGTAAAACATAATTTATTAATTTATGGAAAAATATATGTTAAAAAAAAATTATTAAAAAATAAGTGCACTGTAATTTTAGCAAACATGCACATGGTCAAAACAAGGCGTCCGCGCCGTGCTCAAGAAGTTATTATAATTAATGATATTTTATTGGTCAATTATTGAATTGCTTCTAAAATAGAAATTTATATATATTATGTGGGGTTTTAAAATAATTAAAATATATTTTAAATTATTACTTAAAATATTTTGTGAAAATATATATTTAAGAAATGAGATAGGATATGTATTAAGGATTAAGAAGTATGTACAAAAGGTAAATAAAGTGTTTATATGTGATATTTTCATTATTTTAGAGATCACTTTGTATTAGTCAATTAGAAGACATGTCATTCATTATGATGGTCTTATTTGGGTTGCGAAGCTATTTTTTTTCTACATCACATAATCTTATAATATGTAAAAGCTTCACAATCCCATTTGCACCTATTTAATCTCAACCCTAATATTGTTAACAAAAAAAATATTGGTCACACCAAGATTATGTAGGTTCAACACAATCCTACCTAAGTTTCATGCTAGTCATTGTGAAATGAGCTAGGAAAATAAAAGTGAGAATGAGACAACAATCAAAAAGCTATAATAGACAAAATAATGAATGAATAAATTGATTGAAGTACATGGATATATAAGAAACAAGTGAATTCAAATTTCCTATTTTTGGAGGGAAAAGTAAATGAATATATAGTAAATTGATGGCCTTTCTCTCTTCTATGCCTCCCTCCATCTCTCTTCCATGCCTCCCTCCATCTCTCTTCCATCTCCCTCTCTCTCTCTCTCCCCATCCCTATGCATCTCCCTCCCTCCATCTATACCTCTCTCCACCTCTCCCTCCCTATCTCATTACCCACTTGTGTTGCCCTTTATCTCTCTCACCTCTATCTCTCTCTCCAGGTCTCTAACCCATCTCTCCCTAGGCTCTTGCTCTCCAACCTCTAGATAGAGAGAGCCCAAGTGAGGGAGGGAAAGGGAGGGAGAGAACAAAGAGAGAGAGGGGGTTGAAGGGAGGGGTTGAGGGAAAGAGAGGGAGAGACTAGAGAGAGATAGGGAGACCAAGTGAGAAAGAGGGAGGGATGAAGGTGGGGTTGAGAGAGAGAGAGAGAGAGCACAAACATAGATGAGTGAGAGAGTGGTAGTGAGGGAGGGAGGGAGATAGAAAGAAAGGGAGAGACTAGAGAGGAGAGAGAGAAAAAGGGATAGACTTGAGAGGGAGAGAGAGAGATAACTAGTGAGGGAAGAGAAAAGTGAGGAATAAAATAAAGAGAGAGGGAGATAGAGATAAAGGGAAGTATCAATACAGGCAATACCCTCAACCCTATGTATCCTATACCATCAATCTTGTATGTGATAAACCCTTTACTCTAAACCCTATATCTTGCACCCTATTCCATAAACTCTATATAAGGGAGGGAGAGATGACAACCAAGCAAGGAGAGGGAGAGAGAAAAAAAGAGAAAGAAGACAAAGAGAGAGTGCACTAAGCAGGGAGGGGAGTGAGGTAGAAAGGAAGAGGGGTGAGGGAGAGAAGTTCATTGAGAGAAAAATATGGGCAAGGAGGAAAGGAGAGAGGTGGAGAAGGAAAGAAAGAACCAAAGAGGGGAGAGCCATATAAGTGAGAGACCTAGAGTTTGAGGAGACAAAGGTAAGAGATGTAGGGGGAGATATAGAGGTGAGAGATAGAGGGGACAAGAGAGGTGGGTAATGAGACAAGGAGGGAGAGGTGGCGAGGTAAAGATGGAGGGAGGGAGAGACCTAGAGATAGGGAGAGAAAGCATGAGAGAGAGAGGTAGTGGTTGAGAGAATGGAAAGAGGGGGAGATAGAGGAGAAAAGAGGAGGTAGGGATAGAGATGGGGGTAAGGAAGTTAGGTGAGGTAAAGAGGGAGAGAAGGTGGGAGAGAACTAGAAAGGGGAGAGAGAGATGAGAGGGAGAGAAAGGTGAGAGAGAAGAGAGGGAGATAGATAGATCTAGAGTTTGGGGAAGATAAAGAGAGTCACATAGAAAGAGTGAGAAAATCCTAATAGGAGCATGTTGATTATTTAAATTTGACAAAGTATGAAAATTTATATGATCTTCTAAAACCTTAGTCTTTATTATAACTCCTAGAGATCTGAAACCACTCTCAAACATTCTACTAATATATACATGAAATATAACTTAAAGTATAAGAAAGGATTGGGGCTATCCCACAATAATGGTTCCCACTTTTGCCAACGAAGAAAATTGGCAGAGGCGGGGAAGTTTTTTTTTTTTTTTTTTTTTTTTTTTTGGGGGGGGGGGGGGGGGTTAGAACGAACTAGGGGTGTTCAAGCGAACCCCCCTGAAGGGTTCGATCGAACCCCAGGTGGGTTTGGGGGTTTGTTCGAACCCCCTGTTCGATCAAAGCGGTTTTTAATTTTTTTTTTTAAAACTGGTATAAAAACCAAAAATGATGGTTTAACTGTCATTTTCAAGTTTGGAATTTTCTGTGTCTAGAGGGGGTTAGAGCGAACCCGATGTCAACACTACCTCACCATGCCCTGGCAGCAGCAGCCAGTGCTTCTCACCTTTCAGCTTTCGACCTACATTATTTTAGGTGCACAAAATAACATTTTTTTTTGTTTAATAATTTTTTTTTAATCAAATTTATTTAAAAATTTATAAATAATTTGTTTGTTAATTAATTTTTTTAATTAAATAATTGTATATTTATTGTTTTTCGGCATTTTAGAAAAACGTTTGAAAATTTTTAGAAAAACACTTGAAAATTTTTAGAAAAACACTTGAAAATTTTTAGAAAAACATTAGCAAAATTAAAACTTAGAAAAAAGTTAGAAAACTTAATTTAATGTTTTGATTTAACGTCAATTTGTTTTTAAAATTAAATAACTGTATATGTAAAAAAAATTCAACTTTAAAAAAAAAAAATGTTATGAATAACTTAGAAAACTAAGGTAGTAAATTAAAACTTAGAAAAAACGTTAAGAAAAACATTAGGAAAATTAAGATTTAGAAAAATGTTACAAAACTAAATATAATAAATTAAAACGTTAGAAAAATTAAATAATAAATTTAAATTTTAAAAAAATTACAAAACTTAGATAACAAATTTAAACAAATTAGACAAAATAAAACCTCTATAACCCCTTTTCACATCTTATTACACACACAACATGACCCCTTAGGACCCCTTAAGACCACATATGCCCTTGACGACACTATATGTCCCCTTAGGAACATAGAGGATCACATAGTGGACCCTAAGGGGTCATATATGGTCCTAAGGGGTCACACATGTGTTCTAACACATGCATGACCCTTTAGGACCGCATATGACCCCTTATAAAATCCTAGTGTGTACGACATATCCCTTAGTCCATCACATAGTGTCCTAAGGGGTCATATGTGGTCCTAAGGTGTCATGCATGTATTAAGAAATGTGTGACCCCTTAGGACCACATATGGCCCTTTATAACATCCTAGTGTGTACGACATACCCCTTAGGATCACATAGTGTCCTAAGGGGTCATATGTGGTCCTAAGGGGACCCTTCAGAACTGCATATGACCCCTTATAAAATCCTAGTGTGAACGACATACCCCTTAGTTCATCACATAGTGTCCTAAGGGGTCATATGTGGTCCTAAGGGGTCACGCATGTGTTAACACATGTGTGACCTGTTATGACCATACATAACCCCTTATAACACCCTATTGTATACAACATGTACCCTTTAGGATCACATAGTGTCCTAGAAGGGGTCATATGTGGTCACATAAGGGGTCATGCATGTGTGTTATAACACTATACATGTGTGGCCCCTTAGGACCACATATGACCCCTTATAACATCCTAGTGTCTACGACATATAGTCCCTTAAGATCACATGTATAGTGTCCCAAGGGGTTGAATATGTGGTCCTAAGGGGTCACACATGTGTTCTAACACATACGTGACCCCTTAGGACCACATATGACCCCTTATAACATCCTAGTGTGTACGACATACAGTCCCTTAAGATCACATATATTAAAGTGTCCTAAGGGGTCAAGAATATGTGGCCCTAAGGGGTCACACATGTGTTCTAACACATGCGTGACCCCTTAGGACTACATATGACCCCTTATAACATCTTAGTGTACATACAACATTCCCCTTAGGACCACATAGTGTTCTTACGGGTCATATGTGGTCCTAAGAGGTCACACGTGTGTTCTAACACACACGTGACCCCTTAGAACCGCATATGACCCCTTATAAAATCATAGTGTGTACGACATATCGATCCCTTAAGATCACATACATTAGTGTCCTAAGGGGTCAAGAATATGTGGTCCCCTAACACATGTGTGACCCCTTAGAACCACATACCACCCCTTATAAAATCTCTCTTCCCTTAATTTGCTCAGCTGGCATGTGTTTTAATTTTTAAAAATTATGTTTTAATTTAGTACATGATGTATATATCTTTAATGATCTCTCTCTCTCTCTCTCTCTCTCTCTCTCTCTCTCTCTCTCTCTCTCTCTCTCTCTCTCTCTCTCTCTCTCTTCAAAATTAACGTTATCTCTCTCTGTCATGAAAATGGTCTCCCTCTCTCTCTTGAATTAATGTTTTAATAATTTAAAATGTATGTATCTGATCTATATAGATAAATTTATATATGTTTTAGTTTAGTAATTGTATGTACATATCTTTAATGATCTCTCTCTCTCTCTCTGAAATTAATGTTAGATCTCTCTCTAGATGTCATGATTTAAATGATCTCTCTCTCTCTCTCATTAATGTTTTAATAATTTAAATGTATGTATGTGATCTATATAGATAAATTTATATATGTTTTTATTTAGTACATGATGTATATATCTTGAATAATCTCTCTCTCTCTCTCTCTCTCTCTCTCTCTCTCTCTCTCTCTCTCTCTCTCTCTCTCTCTCTCTCTCTCTCTCTCTCTCTCTCTCTCTCTCTCTCTCTCTCTCTCTCTCTCTCTCACACACACACACACACACACATTAATGTTTTAATAATTTAAAATGTATGTATGTGATCTATATATAGATAAATTTATATATGTTTTAATTTAGTAACTGTATGTATATATCTTTAATGATCTCTCTCTCTCTCTGAAATTAATGTTATCTCTCTCTAGATGTCATGATTTAAATGATCTCCCTCTCTCTCTCATTAATTTTTTAATAATTTAAAATGTATGTATACGATTTATATAGATAAATTTATATATGTTTTAATTTAGTACATGATGTACATATATATCTTTAATGATCTCTCTCTCTCTCTCTCTCTCTCTCTCTCTCTCTGAAATTAATGTTATCTCTCTCTCTGTCATGAAAATGATCTCCCTCTCTCTCTCTCATTAATGTTTTAATAATTTAAAATGTATGTATGCGATCTCTATATAGATAAATTTATATATTTTTAATAATCTCCCTCTTGCTCGAGCTTTAAAATTATTTATTTAAAAATTTGAATTATGCGAAAACTTTGTGTGTGTGTATATATATATATATGAATTATGCGAGAACTTCACATGTGTACATTTTAATTTTTAATGAGCTCAAGATTAACGATCTCTCTCTCTCTCTCTCTCTCTCTCTCTCTCTCTCTCTCTCTCTCTCTCTCTCTCTCTCTAGAATTTAACTAATTTTAATTTTTAATGTTTTAAATTGAATGCACTTCATGTGTGTGCATGCTTACGTATTTATTGTAACTTTATGACCTACCTAGATATATGGCATCCCAGGATCCGGTCCATGATCATGTACTTGATCAAGATCCACCTGCATAGGCTCCTGATCAGGATCCACATGCACAGGCTCTGGATTAGGAGTCACCTGCACAGGATCCTGATCAGGATCCACATCCATAGGCTCCAGATCAGGATCCACCTGCACAGTTTTTTGATCAGGAGCCACATGATGATATAGATCCTCCACACTAGGATCCCCCGTTGCCTAATATTGCTACCATTTTTCACTATAGTGACTGTGAGTTACAGAGGTTGAGGGTCATATTAGATGACCCACAGACTGATGGTGTGTACAAGAGTACATGCAAATCCATTTTTGATAGTTTGCGGACATTGAGGGACCACCTAGTCAGTCACACCTCATTTTCACCAAAGGTTATAGCTGATATTTATAGATAGTTGAGGAGTGAGGTGAGGGGTCATGATTCTTTTGCTGATGTGGTGAGGGTGGTCTTGAAGGAGACCATCAAGGAGATATGTTTTACACATTATCAGGAGAAGAGTAAGGTGAGAGGATATTAGGTCACGTGATGTATTGATCCATGGGTTGCATCATTAATTTACCCACGCTTCTTAGCTGTCCATGGCCATTATCCTAATAACGACCAAATATCGTTATACTTTGCACAACAGGTATTTGTTGAGGTTCATTTTCAGATGAAACCAAACTACCTTGATATTCTAGCATATTATGGACAGGGGAGGGGTAGGATTGCTGACAGAGATGCATATCGTAGGCATGATAGAGCTTCGCCTAGTTACAAGGACCTTGTTGGCGAGATATTTCCAGCAGTAGTCCTAGCCCTTGCCCCCATAACGGATCACATTGTGATTTTTTCTCAGAGAAAAGAAATTGATAGGATTGGAAAGATTGCATCAGTAGCAGTCACCTTATCATCTGATAGGCTGGCCAGATATATGATGAGTCGACCACGTTCAAGATCATCCACAGATCATGCATCTTCTAGTCACTGGGTGGCTTAAGATTCAGATGACTGGGATATTATTGTTGGCATCCCCTCCCCAGATGAGGTAGGGACTATAGTAAGAGGTGGTAGACATGTACATATGTTGCAGTATTTAGCTGAGGACCTGCTACATTACTACAATTTTATTTCATCTCGACTTGGGATACCATTGCCTGTTGTAGAGAGGAGATTCTCAAAGACGGGCAGGCTACCATTGTATCGACACATACCCTGAGGCAATCCCATCATTCTCATCACTCTACACATGCTTCGGGCACTAACCCACCTACAGATCACTATGTTGCTGCAGAGGAGGAGATACGAGTTGATCAGGTCCATATCATAGATGAGGGCTTGGATTCATTTGAGGAGTAGCTACGAGGTTTGAGCCATATTGGGTTTATGGATATGGTACTACAATCAGACACTTCATCTACAGTGCCTAGTCATCTAGTTATCCCCTTACACTCCTCAGTCATACGTACAACCAGAGAGAGATATGCAGGCATGAGTGATGTGGTTGATATGATCACAGGACATGATCAGACTATACATCCTACTCTTGATACACAGGTATGTACATGTGCATTTAAATTTTTAAAAGATGTATATGTTGTAATGTACGATAAATTTATATAGATCATTTAATAAATAATAGAAGTTAACTTGTGTCATTTAAATTGATCCTAGACTAATCCTAAAATACATGTATACATATGTATAACAGTTAGCTTATGTCACTCCTAGATTGAGCTCTGAGCATGTGCGTAGGAGAGATTCTTTCAATGCTACACAAGCTGTTAGTGGACAGGTTAGTTATGGTTTTTTGTATATATGTACATGCACGTATGCATTACAATTTATATTTTAATTTAAATTTAACTAGTCAGATTTGATTATATTTAAAAATATGCACATATGTTGTAAAGCGGAAAATCGCGATCGAACCCTAGCTGCTCTCCCCTCTTCCAACTCCAAGGAGAGAGAAGGGAGATTCACTAGGGTTGATGGTTTTCACTTAGGGAAGAGACTTTACATTCAAAAGAGGGGTTGAAACCCACAAGATCCAATCCCACACAATGCAAGATTGGATGCTAAATGTGTTTCAAGGGTTAAGAAAGCAAGGCGACCCCCTTTTGTAAAGAATGTTGATAGAAGAATTAAGCTAGGAATGCATAGAAAGTGACAAAGATTCGCTTATAAACTGAGATACAGATATAGGATGAAGCTGCGGACCTGGAATTAGCAGTAAAATGTCGATACGGCGCTGTCCTGCAAATTTGAGCAAAAGTTGTCGGGATGATGGTGCCCGGCGCCACGGTCCTCCGAAAAATCCGCGAAACGAAGGGGGATCTGTTCGTCTCTGCACAAGGATTCTAGATCTTCAATTTCAGCCGCGTACCTGCAACCTACACACAGAAAAGCGAAGACGATTGGGGGGTTAGGGATTAGGGGTTTACCTTTAGGTCAAACCCCGGTTTTGGAATTAACCAAGAAATGAGAAATTGCCATAAATGTCAATGTACGTAATGTAAAACAAGTACTAATACCTTGTTGTAAGGATGTTTGTATCCTTATGTGCGAAGGTATAGATGTTGTTGTTTGTTGTATTGTTGTATGTTGTATGTAGCATGTAGTATGTGATCTCCTCTTCAATGGTTGAATCCTTGTCTTGAATGCAACACTTAGCCTTGAATGGAGACTTGAAATGATCAATTACTTGAAGGAATGCTTGAATGCTTGAATGCTTGAGTATAGTTTCCACGCTTGTACACATATGTCCTTCTTACCCAAATGGGAGAGGCAAATGTAGTTTATATTCTTGCCAATTAGGGTTAATAGACTGATTTTCCCGACCTTAGGCCGACCAGGAAAGTTTATTTTCCAAATTGCAAACAAAAGGACCCGAAGCCCCATAGGAAACTGGGCCCAAAATAGGGCCAGGGACCAGGGCGCTGGGCGCCATGGTCCTGGGGGACCAGGGCACTGGGCGCTCTGGTCCCACCTCCCGGGACAACAGGGTGCAAAGGAGGTTCAGGCCAGGGTGCAAGAAAATGCAGTTTTCAGTGTCATAATCAGGTTTCGGGGTCTCCATTCAGGTTGCGTATTGCGTCGCCATCATGAAGACCGAAATGCAGTCGAAATTGCAAGTGTCGCAATTTTAGGACGCTACATTTAGCCCCCACTTTAGCGGGAGTATAGGCGTACGCTCATACTTCCGGTAAAGTACAAGGAAACAATATTGAAAGACTTTCACCACGTCAAGGAGGCAAGATACACCAAGCCCCCAGTGGACTAAGGATCTTACGACTTTGATTGACAAAGTAAAAGGGAAGATCACGAGGGAGAACCATGACTGTCAGTAGTAGGGTTCCCTCACTATGAGTCATGCAAGAAAGATATCAAAAATTTTCAAGGCAAAGCTAAATTTGTCAAGAAATTTTTAAGTATCTTGAAAAGATATGGACGGGATGTATGCCCCCCTACGTTAAAGCGATCGCACACGCCTCATCGGGGGTGATTGCTTTAAGGTAGTGATACATATAAGAAATGAGAAAGGAGCACGTTATCACAAGGATTTAGCCCCCAAGTGTGAGATAAGCCCAAGGATAATAGACACAAAACAAAAAGAACAAGGTGACTTTGCTTTCCTCGGGGTCAGTATGCTGTATGATAATTCATGTATATCATATGTATGTATGCATAATTGTTCTTCATTCCTCAATCAAGGAAGGTCACCTAGAAGAAGGGAACACATGTGTCTTTTGAGTCAACATGAGAGAGACCAGGAGATCTCAATGTTTTGCATCGTCCTCAAGTAGACAACACTAAGGACAACAAATAGAAGAATGAGAATAACACATAGAAGAAGTAACAAAAGAGAGGGGGAGAGAATCTGCTATGCTAATGAAACTAGTCTAGCACGTCATCTACCCCCCGATCTTGCTGATCAATGTTTCGGGAAGGTAGGGAACACGCTAGAGGAGGAACATCCAACACAGCAGATGGAGCTATCACAAGATCCAAACAAGGGCTATGTTCATATCCCAAGCCACGGTGTTCTTGTCTAGGAGCTAGGATAAGTGCTTTAGAAAATTCATTAGATAAATGGTTATCAATATCAACAAGTTCATATTCACTATCAGAATGAACAGGAGTAACATTTGTATCATGAATAACATTTTCATCTATATCATCATCAAGATTTATAAAAATAGGATCTTTAACTCGCACAGGATCAAGACCATCATGCATCTTATGTTTAGGAGATTTCGGCTCAATCGTCGGCTGAGGAGAAAATGGAATAATGCTTGTTGAAGGTGTTTTTGGGGATTGCAAAGTTTGAGCTCTAAGACGACGCTTTCACCGGCGTTCACGTGCAGAACGATTTTGTCTAGTCTTAGTAGGAAGTTGAGAAGATTGAGGAGGAGGAATGTTCTCATCCTTAGCACTTGGGTGTTTAGGTTGTGGTCTCTTAGGCTGAATAATAGGAGAAGAGGAGGGTCTCTTCTCTCCATAAGAGGAAGGAGGAGGAACTGCTCCATATAAGGGAGGAATATTCGGTTTAGGAAGGAGACCAAGCCCATCATGACGAGGGGGTATAGGTCTACTCTTAGGAGGTTTATTAGATATAGGCATAGTCACATCCATAGGGATGGGTTGGGAATCTTCTTGAGGAAAGACATTAGTTTTATCTTTCAAAGGAAGAACTTCCTTCTCAAGAATGATAGGAATGTCAAGTTTGGGTGTTCTAGGTTCACTTAGAGATAAGATCATGTCTTTTTTCCACTTTTGATAAGATTTGAAAAGATAATCACTTCGCGGAGGAAGAGATTGGAATTGTTTAGGCCAAAAATAATCAATAGGAACGCTAGAAGTTCTTTCAGCTGGTTTAAAGAGACTATGATTGACAGTAACAACTTCACCATTATGGGGAAATTTCAAACACTTGTGAATAGGAGAAGCAATAGCTTTCATGGAAGATAGCCAAGGATAGCCTAGCTTCACACGAAATTGTTCGGATGATGGAATAATAGCAAAGTCCACATCAAGAGATTTGTTACGGACCTCAATAGGTAATGTAATAGAACCAATTGCAGGAGAAGAAAATGCATCAAATAGTTTCACAACCACATCTGTTTTGTCATAGATAACTTGATTCAATTGCAAAGTAAAAAGAAATTCTTCAGTAATGACATTAACCATACAAGAAGGATCAATAAGCACTCCACGGCAAGGTGTATTCTTGACTTTTGCAACTATATATAAAGGACCATCAGGTGCCTTGATAGTTTCACTGGAATCAAATGTGATGGAAGGTTCTTTAGGGATTTTCTGCTGCTCCACAAAGTTAATCACATTCGGAGTCATAGACACGAGATCATCAGGTGAGACAGAGGAATCAGTAGTATCAATCGCATTAGAGGTATGAGAAGGCAATGGATCAGTAAAAATCTGAAGATTTTGGTTAGGAGGAGCTACAGATGTATTGCCTTTATCATTCACACCAGAAACAAAGATAGTATTATTATCGATCAAATCTTGAATTTTACCCTTTAAAGCAAAACATTTTTCAGTATCATGCCCAGGTTGACGATGAAATTGACAAAAAGATTTGTTATCAAAATAAGGTGAATTAATCTTTGCAGGATCAATTTGCCTTATAGGAGGAAGAATAAGCACATTTTGTTCCAATAACTTATTCATAATACTATGCAATGATTCATTCAAAGGAGTAAACTTTCTTTCTTTCCTGAAGAACTTAGAAATAGGAGACACACCTGATGCTGCATTCACATTGTTATTGATGATGTTTTCATTGAATTTGATGGACTCTCTGTTCGGTTTAAACTTCCCAAATGGTTGTTGACTGCTATCACCCTTATCACTCGGAGCCATAGGATGTGATTGTTCCATTTGACTCACAGTCAGTTGATAATTGTGAAGAGTTGCACACAACTGTTGGAAAGAAGTAAACTCAAAAAACAGGAGTTTTTCTCTAATGTCTTTTTGTAAATTAGAAATAAAGATTCTTTGAATATCATTGTCAGGCACTGGAAAGGAAATTTGAGCATACAAATGCTTATATCTACCAATGAAATCAGTCACTTTTTCTTTAACACCTTGTTTACAATGCATTAAATCAATCAAAGTAACTTTAGGACTTATATTGTTTTGAAATTGTTGAATGAAAGCATTTGCAAGTTGTTCGAAAGAAGTAATAGAATAGGAAGGCAGCGAGCAATACCATTGTAGGGCTTTGTCTCTTAATGTTCTAGTAAACAGTTTTGCAAGCAACCTTTGGTCATAAGCAAAATCAGTACATATTGTTTGAAATGTCTTAACATGTGTTAGAGGATCACCCTTACCATTATAAAGCTCCAAATGTGGGATTTCAATATGTTTAGGGGGGATAGCTCGAACAATGTCAAGAGAAAGTGGGCTCGCAACGTCAAATGTGGGCACACTAAACTTAGATTGATTCATAGAGGCAATTTGTTGCTGTAAAGAAGAGACAATTTGTGCAAGATTATTAATGGTCGCTTCAGTCGAAGAGTTCATATTAGACATGTTAGATTGTGATGGAGGTGTTATGTTATTGAAAGAAGGTAGAGAGTAAGGTGGTGGGACACTATGATAGTTAGTCATAGGAGATGATTGAAAAGGAGGAACACTACAAGGAGGAATGGAATGGTTGAATGAATTGCCCCCTTGCGTCATGTTCATTTGTGGAGATGTAATAGGAACACTTATTGAAGGAATGAATGAAGAAGTCGGATTGAATGAAGGAAGAGGGTTAATTGAAGAAGAGGGATTGCCCCCATGACTGGTGATCATAGGAGGAATGTCTTGTGTTGAAGTAGTCATTATGTTTGATGTAAAAGTAGGTATGCTAGCAATAGAAGTCGTCAAAGGAATAGAATGATTGTCTTGAGTGGGAGGTTGTGTATAACCTAAAGTTTCGGCACAACTCTTCATAGGCATCACATTTGAATCCACAATGTGTGCAATACCACGCAAAATATCAATTCCATTCTTATCATTTTGAAGCATACATTTTAGATCCTATTAAAGGAAGAGCTTGACTATCAGGGTATTCTTGAGACATCCATTGTCGAAAATCGTCAAATTGGTTATCCAATTTTGAAAGTTGTTCTACAGAAACCTCATGGAGAGCTTCTTCATCATTAAGAGGATTAGAGGAATTACCCATGTCCTCATTAAAAAGGCCATTCAAATTAGGTTCCATCTCCTCAGTAATTAAACCTTGGAAGGACTTAATTCTAAGGCTTCGTCTAACGGGAATAGTGTAAGTAGGGCTTATTGTTGTAAAACTCATGCACTAAAGAGAGAGAGAAGATTTTGAATTTTAGAGGTAGCAAATTTCAGTAAAACCAGCCAATCTTCCAGATTTAAGCTGTTAAATACAATCAGGACAATCTCCCGAAATTTCGGAAAAAATGTCTGGGACCGTGGCGCTCGGAGTGCACACGGTCCTTGCAACTTTTTTCGAAATTTGCAGGGATGAAAGTTATGATGATTTTACAGCTAACCTGAAAAAATTGAGTGATTTTACGATCTGTAGATAGGCCAAATTAAAGTTGCAATCTCAAAATTGAACCCTACCAAGATTGTCGAAAAATGCAAAATTTGAATTTTGAAAAAGAGAGGGAAACTGAAATTTTGAATTTTATGATTTTAGAGGGAATACCAAAAGCAATGTAAGTTTCGAAATTTGAAAGTTGACTCAATTTCACGCAAAATTCAATTTTGAAAGCGGAAATCAAAGTTGTTGTAATTAAGCACTTAATTTCAAAAGTCACAAATTGCAAAAAATTTGAATAAATCACTGAAATTTCGAATGAATGATAACACACTTTTTAGATTTAGGACTGTAAGAAACACAATTTTGACACAAATTTCAATTTCAACAATTTTTAAATGATTAGAAGCCTCAATCCAAGCAATCACTAGACCAACTTTGACTTTAATTTTGAAGGTGTTAAAATTGATAAAATCAACCAAAATTCTGGATTTTAGCAGAAAAATACAGTAAGATCTAGCTCCCGAAATTTCGAAAAAAATGTCGGGGACGATGGCGCTCGGGGTGCACACGGTCCTCGCAACTTTTTTTCAAATTTTCAGGGATGAAAGATATTGTGATTTTATTGCGGAATCCAAAGTTACAGCCGATTTGGAGGTGTTTTGATCAGTGAAATTGTCGGACAAAGGTTGAATCAAGAGGGTTTCAAAAATTAGGGTTTTGACACTTAACCACTTAATTTTCAAAATTAAAGCACAAATATGAATTGATAATTTGTAATAGAAGGGAAGATCTGAAACAAGCATTAACAATTAAACATTTCACAAGTTTAATTACTTAAAAAAAGAAAATTTAGGGTTTTTATGCAATTAACCTCTAAAATTTTGCACAAGATCAAACATGGAAATGTAATCAAGGAATCCAATTTTCAGATCTAACTATGAATAATCAGAAAGGATGTTCACGTCAGGTTCACCAAAATGTAAAGCGGAAAATCGCGATCGAACCCTAGCTGCTCTCCCCTCTTCCAACTCCAAGGAGAGAGAAGGGAGATTCACTAGGGTTGATGGTTTTCACTTAGGGAAGAGACTTTACATTCAAAAGAGGGGTTGAAACCCACAAGATCCAATCCCACACAATGCAAGATTGGATGCTAAATGTGTTTCAAGGGTTAAGAAAGCAAGGCGACCCTCTTTTGTAAAGAATGTTGATAGAAGAATTAAGCTAGGAATGCATAGAAAGTGACAAAGATTCGCTTATAAACTGAGATAGGGATATAGGATGAAGCTGCGGACCTGGAATTAGCAGTAAAATGTCGATACGGCGCTGTCCTGCAAATTTGAGCAAAAGTTGTTGGGATGATGGCGCCCGGCGCCACGGTCCTCTGAAAAATCCACGAAACGAAGGGGGATCTGTTCGTCTCTGCACAAGGATTCCAGATCTTCAATTTCAGCCGCGTACCTGCAACCTACACACAAAAAAGCGAAGACGATTGGGGGGTTAGGGATTAGGGGTTTTCCTTTAGGTCAAACCCCGGTTTTGGAATTAACCAAGAAATGAGAAATTGCCATAAATGTCAATGTATGTAATGTAAAACAAGTTCTAATACCTTGTTGTAAGGATGTTTGTATCCTTATGTGCGAAGGTATAGATGTTGTTGTTTGTTGTATTGTTGTATGTTGTATGTAGCATGTAGTATGTGATCTCCTCTTCAATGGTTGAATCCTTGTCTTGAATGCAACACTTAGCCTTGAATGGAGACTTGAAATGATCAATTACTTGAAGGAATGCTTGAATGCTTGAATGCTTGAGTATAGTTTCCACGCTTGTACACATATGTCCTTCTTACCCAAATGGGAGAGGCAAATGTAGTTTATATACTTGCCAATTAGGGTTAATAGACTGATTTTCCCGACCTTAGGTCGACCAGGAAAGTTTATTTTCCAAATTGCAAACAAAAGGACCCGAAGCCCCATAGGAAACTGGGCCCAAAATAGGGCCAGGGACCAGGGTGTTGGGCGCCATGGTCCTGGGGGACCAAGGCGCTAGGCGCCCTGGTCCTGAAGGACCAGGGCACTGGGCGCTCTGGTCCCACCTCTCGAGACAGCAGGGTGCAAAGGAGGTTCAGGCCAGGGTGCAAGAAAATGCAGTTTTCAGTGTCATAATCAGGTTTCGGGGTCTCCATTTAGGTTGCGTGTTGCATCGCCATCGTGAAGACCGAAATGCAGTCGAAATTGCAAGTGTCACAATTTTAGGACGCTACATATGTATATGTGTAGAGATCTATATTTAATATTTAAATAAATTCTACTTTTGCAGGGGTCTGTTGGACATCTAGACTCTCACCAGGACTCTCCCTCAGATGGTCACTCTGTTCATGGCCGACATGATGCATGTTGATTTGCTGGAATTTATAGGCCATTTCTTTATCTTTTTATATATATAAATTTTAGAGTTTCATATTAAATATTCATGCATGTATGAAGTTTCTAGATTATACTCTATATAGTTTGTGTTTGATCAGATTATATATTTCATGCATGTATGTTCGATTATACTTTATGTAGTTTGTGTCTGATCCTGGATTATATATATCATGTGCATGTATGGTTAGATTATACTTTATATGTATAGTTTGTACATTTGATCCTGGATTATATATCACATCATTTTTATTCATATTCTATATGATCATGCACATGTTAGTGTTTGATCATATTTGTATGTTTGATATGTATAATTTAAATATTTATTTAAGCTAAATGATGTGTTTGATTATATGTAGCTTATTAGATAACATGTCTATATGTATGTGCATGTTTGATGATTCTTTTAAATTATATTATATAAGATCATCTAGATTGAATTGGTGTAAATGTTCAATTTAAAAAATATTTTTAAGAACTCTAAAACTTTCAAATTTATATATCTGTGATTGAATTTGTGTACATGTAGATAGATTAAAAAAAGATTGATATGTTTATTTAAATTTTAAAGTTTACTACATGTAACATGTATATGTAGATATGCATTGAATTTAAATGAATTTGTGAACAATATATCCACTCTATCGTGCAAACCATGAACAATATAAAAATCACACTTGTTCATATCAAATGAACAAACTAAATTTAATGAACATATTCAATAATTTAAATTCTAGAAGTTTCATCTAGAACAAGTTAAGTAGAAGTGAATATTCTAAAGTATTAAAAATTAAAAATTCATACATGTAGGTTCAAACACATGTACTTCTAGGTGTACTAAATAGTTCACATCACATCAAGTGGTTCAGACCACTCTTCAATTATTACACACATGTCCAAATTTAAGATCAAATTTACACATACATCCTAATTTAATATGCATTTTTAATTAAATTTACACATTCATTTTTAATTAAATAAATACATGTCCTAATTTACTTTACATACATGTTAAATTATTTTAACAACTTACAAACTACATATGCATACATGTGCATTTAGAATTAGATAGACTATACATCCTAATTGTACATGTGACCCCCTTAATACCTATTCAAATTTACACACATATGGATCCTAATTTAATATTGAATTTCATACAAATGCATTTTTTAAATTAAATAAATACATGTGTCATGTACATCCTAATTTGCTTAAAACATACATACATGCTAAAATATTTTAACAAATTACAAATTATGCATGTGCATTTAGAATTAGATATGTATACATCATAATCAAGTACATACATTGGGACTTAACACATTTTCAACTCATCCACATGTCCCAATTCACTTTACATACATGCACGTAAGTATTATTTAACATGTACATTAGTCATACATCCTAATTTAATATAATTGAAAATTTCATATTTAACTAAACAATATATGGTCCACACAAGCCATATATATATATATATATATATATCAAATATTAAATTTAAACACTTTAATGTATTTAATAATTCGTCCAAGTTTGAAAACAAGTTAAGTTCTGATTTATGAAGTATTAATTCAATTCATGGGTTGAAACACATGTACTTTGGTTTACTAAATAGTTCATACCACATCAAGTGGTTCAGACCGCTCTTCAATAACACTAAATATTTTCTCACAATCTTCACTATCTAGTCTCCACTTTTGAGACTGCCCGCAACATGGAACTGTATGAAGAATTGGGCCAACAACAATGACCAAGTGGCTATACTGATATACCTTGTTGTCAATATGGTATTCAGTGAAATGAATGCCATGTTGAACAGTTTTAATTTTTTTGAAATATGTCCCTTGCACTACAACTGAGCCTGCATGTACATGTATATAAGAAATGAGAAATTAAAAATTTGCACATAAGCGAGTTGTGTACATATAATAATTAAAACATGTGTAGATGTGCATGTTTAAAATAAATTTATTTAAAAAAATGTAAACGTTCAAATCAGTTCAAACCTATGGGAAAGCACATTCCATCGTTCATTTTAGATTTTGTTAACTTCTTTTTCTCTTTTCTGCAACGCAATAAATAATAACTAACACCTTCTATATTTATATCTTTTGCTATGACTGCAAAAATATCTCCTGCAATTTGAAACAAGTTAAATAAATTTAAAATGTATGTATTCGATTAAAAACTTATATAATTTATTTACATATGCAACATTTTTAAAGGAAATAAATATATATATATATATATAATTTAAATATATGTGTACAGACCATATACCTTTTTAAATCAATCTTGAAATATGGTCATAATTAGCAGAAATCAAAGGAATGTCTTCAAAGATTTCGTCCTTATTTGAATCCTCGTATGTGTTAGAAACATCTAGTGGCACCAATTTCCATTCACTAACATATCCAAGCTCTTGGTTCTTGCAATCAACATAGTTTTCCAAAATGCAATTAGAACTAAAACATGAATAATCCCTAGTATACAATGTCCATGGGCGATTATCTGTACTCATGACACAATGCAAAGATCTTGTCCTCTCCATGCTCTTGCATCCATGCATTGATCTTCTATCCACATCTACAAAATGTAAATGTGTACACGAACATACATGCAGATCAAGTTGTTAAATTAAAACATTTGAACTAGGAACATTTAAAAATATTAAAAAAACATTTAAATAAAACACTGAAAGAGAACACGTATCAGTTATCTCTCAAAACACTCTATATGGAATGGGCCTGTATGTTCTCAATGATGATTCACCGGGATAATTAGGTTGCACAAAGTGTTTCTTACACCATTCAACAACATAATGTGCATTGTCTATATGATCTCCTATATAATTTATTTGATGCTTTCTTAAAGAACATTTGATACAAGCTACTGCACCATCATGTTCACCCTTTCCATGACCACTCTAAAAAAATCTCCAAACATGTGGTATTTTGTCATTTCGATGATATCTAAATAATGCATAAAATGGCCTTGAAGATTTGAATTGTGTCGCACATCCATTAGACCAAACAAAATGTTTAACTATTGTTATGCCTCTCTCTTTCAACTATTCAAAAAACTTCTTAAAGCAATGTTGTACAAAAAGTGTGTCATACTCCTTATCATCACTGATATAGAAGTGATACTCTTTCTTAATGAAACGATTTTCAAATGTACTATCAAAACCATCCAAATCCATTTGTGCATGTCGATAACACACATGCACCATAATAGTGATTTGCTTTGAAAAGTAATACTCTGATTGAATATCTTTTTGATGTGCAAAAGAGTAATTTTCTGCGAAGTCCACTACGAATTGAATAGTTCCAAGTGGGAAAGTGTCTCTTAGTGTTTTAAATTGGTCTGCTTGCCACTTGGCAAAAAAACCATGGCATATGTATGGTTTTATCAACTTACGAAAATTTTCCATAAATGTTCCAATAAGTATTTCCTCTTCTACACAATCTAACCTTGTAGATTCATTTCCAAAATTTATTTAAATTTTTTTGTACTCATAACTCTTGCAATTTACCATCTTCCTCATGTCAGTATCTTCATCTCTCAAAGGCAATTTAGCCAACTCCTCACATGTTCCACAAATTCCTTTTATGCAATTTATTTGACCGGTTGCATTATCATCTGATTTATCACATAAGATGGATGCTATGAATTGACTTGTTTGTTTAGGAGGAGATTTTTCATAACCATCACTATCTTCTCTAATCTTTCAAAACACTTGATAGTACAGAACAAATTCGATGTGATAATGACAACAATAAATTTCGAAGACTTTGTTTACCTTCACATAATATGGCCTTAACCGTTCAAACATGGTTTGTCCAATCTTTATATGAGGGTTTGTTTTAGTAAACAACACATACAATTCATGTTTTGTTGTGTCTAACCAATGTTTTACATGGAGATCATAATGATTAGGGCCAATCCTTTACTTGATAACATCTCTACTGTTTGATGAAGGACGAGTATTATCATTGCAAAAACTTGTCACGAAGTTCCTAACAACATCTTCAATTCTATCAGAATGAGGAGCTCTACACATAATTGCCCAATTCCCTTCTGAGGTAGTATCATCCAAACTCTTTCTCCTTGTCACATATTTGGATATTGTCCTTCTACTAAAACCAAACTCAGATGATAGTGAAGAGATTTGTCTTTCTTGAGGCAATCTTTCATTTACTAAAGATGTCAACATCACTCTTATTGAAATGGTCTTATCTATTGTTCGATATTTTTTACCAATGTTCTCGAAACCTTTCTTAACATTACCAACAATAGATTTTTGTATCTGAGAAGTTTTTCTCTTTTGACTTTTATTATCTATACCCAACAATTTCAGTGGATCTATTAAGTCTTTACGAGTAAGTACAATTGATAACAATTGAGCTTTCTCTAGTGTAGTATCAAGATTGTTGAAATGAGACATTATTTCTTTTTCACTTTTATTCATTGACCTCCTTTTAGCATGTCTAGGTTCTTCACTGAGATGTTTCAACTCATCCACATCCATTTCAAGTAAATGATCTAAATTTTTATAAAAAACATTTCTCTTCACCTGTTTAGCTAGATCCACAATATGCTCATCCATACCGGTGGTAGGAGATAAGGAGTCTGACCCCTCTCCTTCAACCTCCATTGGTTCAACTTGGGCAAGCTCCCCTCTATGTTCATCAACTATATTGTGTTCTTCAATAGGTTTGTTTGCCTCAACTCCCGCATGAGAACTCCCTTCTTCTCGAGCCCATCCTGCACATAATTTAAGATGACAGAGTATATTTGTAATGCAATGAAATTCCAAGTTTATTTTGAAACCAAATTTTCAAGTCATTTAGTAAGACCTAAATATTATGTCATAATAGGTGGACTATTATGTCATATTTAAGACCTATTATTGCATAATAGACCTCCTAATATCTGCATAATATAGGTCTTAAGGGGACTCTTGAGTATAATGTGAAATATTTTTGCATACGTCCAGTCATATAAATAGAACATATTATGACATAACAGGTTCTAAATTTTTGTCATATTTAAGACCTATAATCACATAATAAGTCCTAATATCACATAATAGGCCTTATTATTACTTAATATGACCACATATGCAAAAACAATTCACATTAATATACTTGACTCCCCTTAAGACAGATATATTATGTGATATTAAAGGACCTATCACATGCAATTAAGTATGTCTTAAATATGATATAAGTTAGAACCTGTTATGACATAATAGGTCTTATTAATTGTGACTTAATACATGACCACCTATGCAAAAACATTTCACATTATACTTGACTCCCCTTAACACCTATATTTATGAGATATTATCACATGTACATAATAGGCCCTAATATCTCATAAATATAGGTCTTAAGGCCCAGACTCAAGTATATGATGTGAATTTTTTTTGCATACGTGGTCATGTTATTAAGTCACAATAAGACCTATTATGTCATATTTAAGATAGGTATTATTGCATACAATATGTCTTAATATCACATAATAGGTCCTAGTATCACATAATATAGGTTTTAAGGGGACTCAAGTATAACGTGAAATATTTTTGCATACACTTCAAAACAAAGAAGACACAATGTTTGTTTGTTTGAAAGTGTTTGATTGTTTTGATCATGCAAGCACAATACTAGGGCTGGATGAGACAATAGTTGTTGAATCTCATTTGGGGGGTTACCCCGAGCTACGCAATTCAGAGCAGATACTTAGGTGCTTGACCCCATAGGCTCCCCTCCATGACACTCACTTCTCTAGGGCA
Organism: Cryptomeria japonica; assembly: GCF_030272615.1. Lineage (NCBI taxonomy): Eukaryota > Viridiplantae > Streptophyta > Pinopsida > Cupressales > Cupressaceae > Cryptomeria > Cryptomeria japonica. Next base: position 142,283,580 of record NC_081409.1, read on the forward strand.
GCCAAGAACCAGTCCCAATGAAAACTCCCCATGGTCAACTTTGTATCTCTACTAAGACCCATAAGAATGTGAGCTGCTTCAGAGGTCCGACCTCCTGCGCCAACAACTAGAAGGTTTTTGGCTTCTAACACAAAATGTTTCTAGTAAGGGCATCTGTTCAAGTGGCTATAATAAGCAGCGTGTTACACTCTATTAAATGGAAGTCCTCCCAACCCATAGAGGTTGTGCTCTATAGGATTTATGGGGAGTTTTAATGTCATTATTGTAGCATGTAACACCCGTTGCTTGCAACTTTCATCACAAACACATTTATTTATAGTGGCTTGGAAGAGCTTGGCTTTAGCTTGTTACCACTTTGGTTCGTCCCCTCTCACCGAGCCTTAAGGGCTACTCGGGAGGTAGGCCCCTTTCTAAAGATAAAACAAAAAGAGCCTATTGTTGAAGACACAAAAGACAAGTTTGTTAATTTTAGAGCACCAATTCAAGTGTTTGCTAAACTATAAAGACACATGGTTTCAAAACCTAAATTAAATTATATATTTATGGAATATCTAAATTAAATAATAAATAATAAATGGGAAAGAGAGGGGTCCTAAAGATCTAAATTTTAAATTAAAACCATGATCTATTATAAATGGACTTAAGGGGGGAGAGAAAATGCCAATTACACAACAAGCAAGTTAATGGAATTTGAAATGCAAATACACATATTATTTCAAATTAAAACATAATTATTTTTAATTAAAACGATATTATTTTTATTCCTACTATTTCCAATTGATTTAATAAAAATAACATCATTTAGAATTAATTAAGATAGAATTATTATATAAATTAAATTAATTTAATTAATTTTTTTAAATAAATTTCATAAAAAATATTAATTAAAAAATATTTAACTAATACTAACAAATAAACACAGTTTTTGGTACATAATACATGCAAAATCAAATAGAAATAAAAATAAAAATACATACTTGCATGATGATATCTTTGTCTTCTTTGTTCTCGATATCTGTGTTCCCTTCCAGGAGAATAATTCCTTGAAGTCTTATTTTGTCTTCTCTTCTTGTTCCCCATGCTTTTAAAATAACCTTCAAATATCTTCAAATTATTTCCCTCAAAATAACTTTCAAATGTCTTATTTCATCCAAAAATGCAATTTTTTTTAATCATTTGTGTGTAAAAAAATGAAAAAAACTATGTATATTTATATGACTGTACAAAAATGTAAAAAAAAATAAAAAATTGGGTCGCTCAGGGTTTGAACGAATGCCGACAGTTACAAAAGGTCGGGTTCATTCGAACCCATTCGTTACATGTAAGTACGCGTCATTATTTAGCCTAGGGGGTTCGAGCGAAGGGGGCTTCGATCAAACCCCCCTTTGCTCGGACCACTGTTTGTTCGAACCCCATTTTTAGAGATCTCTCCTAAAAAATTTCTAAGTTCTGAGAAATTTTTGCCTTCAAACCTCTGGTTCAAGTGTCATGCCCAAACTTTTGGGCAAAAATGGAACAACAATTTTTTTTAGAAACAACATAAATACATTAAATAATCTACATTTAAAATGGAATAAATAAGTTTTGTCTTAACTAAGGGTTAACTTTGAGTTAAATAGAATGGTTTACTAAGTTGATTTAATTCAACTCTATCATTATAGCGTTAATCTTTAGAGTAGACTAATTATTCCCTAAAAGGGGTCGTCACAACTTAATTAATTAATTAATTAAACTAAATTACTTAATTTTCTCTAATTAAAATTTCTCCAATAATAAATCAAGAGATATTAATTATCTCAACAATATTAAAATACTCAAGACTAAATAAAAATAATGTTAACTCATATTAAAAATAATTAATTGAGCAAATACGAAAACGCCTTTAAATTAAATTAACAAAGTTAACCATCATATATAATATTAGATTAATAAATTCATTTTATATTAAAGTCGAATTTAAATCCCCTTAGATATTTAAATCTCAAATATAAAATATTTGGTCAACAATGACCTCATAAGTTAAAATTTTACATTATGCATTTAATAAAGTCCCCAAAAGAATTTTAACCCAAACAACCATATTTAATTAAATATGCAAACTAGCCTATATAAGAACTAACTTTACCCTAGTCAATAATAGAAATTATTTATTTCTACTTATTGACTATAGACAAATGGGGGGAATTTTTTTTTCAAATTTTAGAAAGAATCCCCCCTCATTTTATTTTATTATTATTTTAATTACAAACCCTATCTAGGGTTGATTTACTCTTCTTTATACCCTAACCCTATTCTTTTATTCTAACTCTTTCCTCTCTATTTAACTTTTATTCTTATCAAGCTAACCCTAACCCGAAATTGGGTTAGGGTTGCTTGTTCTACTTACTTCTCTTTCTTTTCCCTCTTTTTTTTTTTTTGGTGTGTGTTGAATAGGGTGGCGGCATGGGAAAAGGGAGGTCGAAGGAGGCAGCAGTGATCGAACTATGGCTCACCACAGTGGTGGCCATGGCCATCCACTGCGGTTAACCATAGTGGCGGCCGCAACCGACCACCATGGTTTCACCATAGTGGCGGCTGAGCCATCCACTGCGGTTAACCTACAGTGGCGACCGAGCCGACCACTGCGGCTTAACTCGTAATGGCGGTCGCATCGCACTGTGGCAACCCACAAGGAGGTGGGGTGGGGTAGATCCCTCGGCTCCCCCATCCCGATTTTGGCAAAGGTTTATTTATTTTTTAAACAGTTTTATTTAAAAATAGAAAACATTAAAATGTTTTAAAAATATATATATATATTAACTATGAGGGCAAACATAACTCTGGTAAGAACCAAAAATCTAAATAAAATGATAGTATTTAATTTCCAGAATATAATGTATATAAGATCTCTCTTTTTTTTTTGAATTAGATGTAGCACATGTTCTCTATATAATATTTCTTACAGCAGCATAATAGATTAAAGCAAAACAATATATTTTCCTCTTTTTTTTCAATATTTAACCTGCGTGTGTGTGTGTGTGTGTGTGTGTGTGTGTGTGTGTGTGTGTGTGTGTGTGTGTGTGTGTGTGTGTGTGTGTGTCTATATATGTATATGTATATGTATATGTATGTGTATGTATTTTCATTCCTACAATCTGCACTTTAATTTTCTATACACTTAACTCATGAAATAGGTATAAATGACAGGAATAACTTATTTAATAGCTACACTAATTATTTCTCTTTATTTTGATAAATAAATAAATAAAAAGAGTAGGATCAATATTTTAAGCAGGATTAAAACTAACACATAAAAGTATCATCCTTATATTTTCTTTCAAAACTATAGACAAAAATAGCTTTTTCCTATTTATTTTTAACTACATTTCAGACACTTATATTTGCAGAATAATAAAAGAAAATAGAAAGGAACAACTTAGATATACAACTATTTATTTCCTTTCCATTTCCAACATGCATACACTTTATTAACAATTAAAAAACAGAAAACAAATTTCCTTCCATTCTTTTTTTTTTTTTGCAATGAATAATTACAAAGAAATATCTCAAATATCTATAAGGAAATAACACAAATTTTATTCTTTCTTTGCAAGATCAATCTAATAAAAAGAATACATCTTGTTTCATGATAAAACTTAGTCAAATAAATACATTTAATACATCACGGTATTTATTTTACAAATAGGTATTTACAAAAACTAGCCTCTCATTTCTACTAAATGAGGGCTCCCAAATACATTTATTTTCTTAATACAAATAAAGATAGGATCCACTCAAATTTTTTCCTTCCAATCTTTTCCCAAGCAAACCTGCAATAAAAGCTTTTAGGTTGTGACCATGGAGGCCCACCTCCCAACCTAGGCTTACAAGAAGCCACCCCCGAGCTAGAAGAACCAAGGCTAGATGGGATACACACATTCAAAACACATACAAGCAAGAAAACTCATAACAACATTAAAACTCCCAGCCCAAGGATAAACAATGTCACTTGTGTGACTTTTCAAGTGGGGTGAAGGTGGACCATATACCTAGAGGCTAATTATGCAAGTAGGAGAACATAATGTCATTGCAAGGCTACAACATAAACACATCCACAAGTTCCAAACTTGTTCCTACAATTCCTTATGTCCCCCAAGGCATATAAGCCAACAAACTCCCCTTATGACCCCCATTGCATAAACAAAATATTATGCGGCAAGGGTCCCATAACCCCTTGTAAATCACTATCTTCCAAAGAGATCCTCTACACTCATAGGTTGTCAAACAACACTTCACCCCAAGGCCACTCTACCCTCCCAAGGGAGAGTTTGGCCTTCAAAAACTCTCAAAACAAAAATAAAAAATCACAATAACAAAATCAAAGAACACATAGGGAAGAACTCAACATCTTCCTAGCACACTAAAATATCAACAATAAAAAAAACAAGTATAACAAGCAATCTTTTCAAATGTACAACAACATACAAGAGCTAGAAAAACAACCAACCTTAAATCTGCCAAAAGGAATGATGAATCTTGTAGAAGAGTTGCCCACATCCACTATCTTTTCCCCTCAAGAATTAGCCAAAATCTTTCAAAAAAACTTACAAAAACTACTCAAGAATCTAAGTCTCCAAAATGGAGAGTGGGTGATCAAACTTCTCCCTCCCAAACTATTCCTTAAGAAGACACTCCTCACTCTTTCCAACCCACTTGGGAAGGGTGAAGGGTGTTCATTGGTTGGTCTTCCCAACACCTTACAAACTCTCTAGCCAAGGGACTTTAAAAAGGTAAAAAGGAATGGGGAAGAGCAATGCCACTCATGAGGAGGGTTGTCTAACCTGGGAAGGCTCCTCTAAAGTTGAAATTCGGCCAACTTGGGAAACTCAATTTTTTGGGTGACTAAACAGGTCCTAGAGAGTGGACACATGGCTAAATTTGACCTTCATCCATAGGTACATCATATGGCCTACTAAAAATGCCCCTAACTTAACCCTAGGAGTTAGTTTAACCTCCTAGAAACTCACCCAAAGTTTACCTACGGGTCAACCTTGAGTTGACCTTTCTAATGGCTCCCTATCCAAGACTTTCTTGGAACCATACTAAGATAATTGAAAAATATGCATTGGTAAAACAAATTTCCTTCAAAGGGACATGCCATTGCCAACTCATCTTACAAGTGTCAAGTGACACCACAAAAAGAATTACACATCACTAAAATACACATGGCAAATGTCCCTTTGTTTGAAATTTATAAATTAAACAATTTTCAAAATAAACACACCTCCAAGAATAACATTTAAAAATTAACACACATTTACAAACGAGGCGTTGTCTCTCCAAATAGACAACCCTTGGCTTCACAAACGCACATAGGCCTAGGCTTGATTCTCCGAATAGTTTCCATGGTCACATGGAATAATTTTCCTGCACATCTCATTTTGCACATTAGTAATTCCAAAAATCACACATAATATTATCATATACAAAGGATACAATTCAAACATCACATACAATTTCATTTATAATAATCAAGTTTCCAATTGTCTAATCACATCCACATAAAATAATCTACTAAATGGCATCATCATCATAATCATGGAATTAAATCATTTATAGAGCATGCATCCATAATTTCTAGCATCAAAATAAAGTACTGCAAATCAAAGTAAATGACATAATCATATCAATGTTATCGAAACACTAGATCATATACAATCTATGTCTATAATGCATCAAAATATAGTATTAATAGTAGGTCCAACATGAAAATAACTGAAATGCTATTACGGCTCGGGGTAGGGCCTCACACTCTCCCCCTCTAGGCATGAACTTCCTCCCGGAGTTCATCAAAAAGATGGGGGTACTGAGATCTCATCTGCGCTGTGTCCTCCCATGATGTTGTAACCTCATCATAAAAATCTTACTAGACCCTAACCTGGTCTAGCTCTTGACCTCAAAGAGATAGCGTCCGGCGAGCCAAAATGCGGATGGGCTCCAAAGCTAGTTGTCCGTCTGACTCCACTTGCAATGCATCCCAATCCAGAATACGAGACTCATCATAAATGTACTTCCTCAGAACTAATACATGAAACACATTGTGGATGCATGATAGGCTAGGTGGCAAAGCTAGATGGTATGCAACTGATCCTATCCTCTCAAGGATCTCAAATGGTCTGACAAGTGAGGTACGAGCTTAGAACCCTTTCCATAATGAATTAAACTCTTATGTGGTCGCACTCTCAAGAAAACTTTGTCCCCAACCATGAAGCTACGGTCTATCCTCTTCGCATCTGCATACTTCTTCTTCCTATCCTGTGCCTCCAATCAAAATCACTTGCTACTCCATATCATGAACCATCTTAGGACCTATGGCTACTCTAACCTCAAGACGGTCCCAACTCAAAGGTGTCCTACAAGGTCTATCGTATAAAGCCTGAAAAGGTGGAATTCCCAAAGAAGTGTGATGCCCATTGTTATAGGCAAACATAGGAAGACCAATGACAAAGTCCATTAATATAGTATCCCACATCCACTCTGGTATCGTATGAGACTGGAGCAACCCACTTGGATGGCGGTGCTCTGCCTTGACTCTTTGGCACTCAAGGCATCGGGCTACTAGTACAACAATGAATTTTCACATACCTAGCCAATGATATAACTGGCTCAAATATGCATGCATCTTCTTAACTCTGGGATGCGCTGCATAAGGATCTCTATGAGCCTCCAACATAATGAAATCATGCAATCCTCCGGAAGAAGGTACATAGATGCACCCTCTATGGTGTAGTAGTCCATCGGACTCTAATGAATAGTCTACATATTTCCCTTCCAAGGTCTCCTGAGATCGCACTACCTGACATACCTCTAAATACCACTCATCCTCTGGCAGCTGCTACATTATATGACCTCTCAAATCTGTGTCCATAGACATGGAGCATAACTCATGACATCTCCTAGTCAAGGCATCTACAACTATGTTCTCTTTCCCCTTGATGTGGTGAACATCAAAATCATACTCACATAAAAACTCCATCCATCGTCTCTGACGAGCATTAAGATTGGGCTAAGTGAATAAGTACTGCAAGCTCTGATGATTTGAATGAAGCTCAAAATGATGACGCAAAAGAAAATGTCTCCACCTCACAAGTGCGTGAACCACTGCTGCAAGCTCAAGGTCATGAGTAGGGTAGTTAAGCTCGTGAGTCTTAAGTTTCCTAGACTCATATGCTATAACTCGACCCTCCTGCATAAGGACTGCTCCTAATCCATCGAAGGAAGAATCTATGCATACCATGAAATCAGCCAAGGGGTCTGGCACAACAAGAATAGGTGCACTAGTGAGTGCCCTTTTTAGATCCTGAAAGGCCCTCTCACACTTTTTTGTCCACTTGAATTTCTTTCCTTTTCGCTTAAGGGATGTAATAGGATGTGCAACCCTAGATAACCCCTCCACGAAGCGTCTGTACTACTCTGCTAGATCCATGAAACTCCTGACTTCTGTCACACTAGTTGGCACTGACCAATCCATAATAGCTTTGATCTTTGATGGTTCAACTGAGATCCCATCACCGAATATAACATGTCCTAGATATCTGACCTTTGATCTAAAGAATGCACACTTCAACAGACTGCCACACAACTGATTGTCTCTCAAGCACTGCAATACCTGTCTCAAGTGCTCCTCGTGCTCCTTCTCATTCCGAGAATATATCAATATGTTGTCGAGGAACACAATCGCAAACTGGTCAAGGAAAGTGCAAAATATCCCATTCATGAGACTCATGAATACAGCTGGAGCATTTGTAAGACTGAATGGAACCATAGTGAACTCATAGTGGCCATACCTGGTACAAAAAGCGGTGTTGTGGATATCGCTCTCTACAATCCTCAACTGATGGTACCCTGACTTCAGATCTATCTTGGAAAACACTTTGGCACCCTAAAGTTGATCAAATAAGTCGTCGATCCTGGGAAAGGGATATCAGTTCTTGATGGTCACTTTGTTCAACTGCTTGTAATCCATACATAACCGAAGGGATCCATCCTTCTTCTTCACGAAGATGACTGGTGCGCCCCAAGGGGAGACATTGGGACGAATGTGACCCTTCTCTATGAGTTCCTCAAGCTACATCTTGAGCTCGTTAAGCTCATTTATGGTCATCCTATATGGTGCTCTTGAAACTGGCTCGACTCCTAGTACAAGATCTATGTGAAAATCAATCTCTCTACCACCAGGTAGCTTAGAAGCAAACATATTTGCAAATTCCTCAAAGATGGGATGATCATCTAGGGAAGGCTCCTCATTCTCTTCCTCTGTATCACTGATGGTGATGGAAAACAAATGACATCCCTTTCACATACTTCTCTTAAGCTGCATAGAGGAAATCATATAAAGTGATACGAGCCTATGAATCCCTGAAATAACTATGGAGGTACCCTAATCGTCCACACACTCAATCTTTTTTTGGCGACAAACCATCTTGGCTCTGTGGGCATATAACCAATCCATGCAAAGAACAATGTCATAAGATCCTAGAGGTGTGACTCGAAGGTCTACTAAGGTGGTTATACTCTCAATCTAAAGCTGACAGCCCCTAACACTGACTCAACAAACACTCTAGTTCCTGAAGCCAACTCCACTTCCCAACTAACACCTTGCTTAGATGCCACTAGCCCGCAACGTTCCACTACCAATGGAAATATAAAAGAATCAGTAGCTTCTGAATCAAACAAGATAGAAACACTACTACCTCTGATCATACCTGCGGCCTCTATGACTATGGCCTAATGCTCTGCCTGGTAGTTGTTAACTGTTGCGAAGACTCTGTGGGACTTACCCATGTCCCCAACTATAGGCTCTGAACCTGCCATCCACTGACTGCCTACCATCTAACCCTGTGCACACTCTCTCGCCATGTGGCCCATGGCCCCACAAGTGAAGCAAGCACCATGTGTCTGAAACTAAACACCCTATGGCCTAGAGTATCCCTGTCCTCCTGTCCTGCTCGAACCACTCAAACCACCCCTAAACGACTGTTGAGTCTATGCTGGAGGTGTTTAAGGGCCCTATGATCGCTGGTCGTGCCAAGGAACCTGTGATTACCACTACTTGGGCTTAAAGCCTTGCTAACCCTGTGGAGGCCTTTACCTCTAATTTTGTTGTGGCTACTGCAGAGGAGGGGCTTTAAAGGACCTTGATGAATTCCTTTGGTTACCCTTCTGGTGGGGTTTCTGAAACCCAAAAGATTGTAGTATAGGGTTTCGATTCTGATGTCGATCCCACGTGTCTTGCAATCTACCCTGAATCTCCTATGATATCAAGGCCTTCTCCATGGCAACCCGAAGGCTCCTTGGAGCTACCATCCTAACTGGTCCTGCTATCCCAGCATCCAATCCTCTGATAAACCGGTTGATGAGTAAATTCTCGTCTTTCAGGTAGTCAACGTAGGGTAAGAGCACGAAGAACTTGCTCTCATACTGGGACACGGAGAGACCCTTCTATTGAAGGTCATGGAACTCGTCAATCCTGCGCTGCCTATAGTGCTCTGACAGGTACCTATCTCTGAATCTCTTTGTAAAGATGTCCCAAGTAACAGTGTCCCCAGTGAAATCATTCTTGTACTCCTCTTGCCTCCACCATGTGGAAGTTATCCCTCTTAGAAGGTGAATGGCAATCCATGCCTTCAAATTGCTCTCATAGGGACGCAATTCGAAGAACCTGTCTAGACTCAAAAGCCAAGCCTCAGCCTCTACCCCATCGGTAGATCCTGCAAATGATGGTGGCTGAAGACATAGAATCTCTCTAATCTGATCCCCAAGATCACTGGGTGCTCTCCCAAAAATAACTGGTGCCACTACAGGAGGTGCCTCAGGTAGATGGACCGACTCAGGCTCATGCTCAGCCTGGGCCTCTATACGATTAGGAGGTGGACTCCTACTCTGCTACCTAGCTACGAATATATGACTCCCAGAATTCTGGTGTTCTGCCTGATGATCTACTGTTGGGAGTCTATCCTGAACTATTCCTATCAGGTTTTGAAGTGCAACCAAGATGTCTTTGTTGGGGTCAATCAGTTGTTGGGGAGGAGCTTCCAGATTCCCTTCTAGATTTGGCTCATCCTGCACAATGTCCTCGCATGCCATGCGAGCACGTCTAGGACCCCTACCGCACTTACGAGCTTGTCGCATAACTGGCGACATCCTTAATGATCAATAAAATAAAATAAAATAAAGTAAATAAATAAAATTAATAACAATTCTTAAAGAAAATAATATTAAAAGCGAAACATAATGGAGAAAGGTTCCTAGTGCTGTAAACCTTGCTCTGATACCAAAATGTCATGCCCAAACTTTTGGGCAAAAATGGAACAACAATTTTTTTTTTAAAACAACATACATACATTAAATAATCTACATTTAAAATGGAATAAATAAGTTTTGTCTTAACTAGGGTTAACTCTGGGTTAAATAGAATAGTTTACTAAGTTGATTTAATTCAACTCTGTCATTATAGCGTTAATCTTTAGAGTAGACTAATTATTCCCTAAAAGGGGTCGTCACAACTTAATTAATTAATTAAACTAAATTACTTAATTTTCTCTAATTAAAATTTCTCCAATAATAAATCAAGAGATATTAATTATCTCAACAGTATTAAAATACTCAAGACTAAATAAAAATAATGTTAACTCATATTAAAAATAATTAATTGAGCAAACGCGAAAATGCCTTTAAATTAAATTAATAAAGTTAACCAAATCATATATAATATTAGATTAATAAATTCATTTTATATTAAAGTCGAATTTAAATCCCCTTAGATATTTAAATCTCAACTATTAAATATTTGGTCAACAATGACCTCATAGGTTAAAATTTTACATTATGCATTTAATAAATTTCATTAATAAAGTCCCCAAAAGAATTTTAACCCAAACAGCCATATTTAATTAAATATGCAAACTAGCCTATATAAGAACTAACTTTACCCTAGTCAATAATAGAAATTATTTATTTCTACTTGTTGACTATTGACAAATGGGGGGAAATTCTTTTTCAAATTTTAAAAAGAATTCCCCCTCATTTTATTTTATTATTATTTTAATGTCAAACCCTATCTAATGTTGTTTTATTCTTCTTTATACCCTAACCCTATTCTTTTATTCTAACTCTTTCCTCTCTTTTTAACTTTTATTCTTATCAAGCTAGCCCTAACCCAATTTGGGTTAGGCCTGCTTGTTCTACATACTTCTCTTTCCTTTCCCTTTTTTTTTTTTTTTGGTGTGTGTTGAACAGGGTGGCGGCATGGGCGAAGGGAGGCCGAAGGAGGTGGCAGTGATCGAACTATGGCTCACCATAGTGGCGGCTCGGGGTAGGGCCTCACATCAAGGCACAAATGAAAGAATCTTGATAACCCAAAAATATAAGATGGTAGTGCTCGGAGAAAGCTTTCCAATGAGTATAATTTTATTACTTATTATGTTCTTGTTTTTTTAATTTTATGGAATATTGGTTTTTCACTGAACATGAACTTCTATGTTCAACGCATTGGAAAAAATATGAAACTAATTCAATTTTTTTTTTTTAAATATCTATGCCCCAGGTATTGATGTCTTCTTTCTAACAAAAATAAATAAATTGAATTTCGATATATATAGAACAAGTTATGTGTTCAAACTTAAACCTATGTCTGAATTATAACTAGTCAGACTTCAAAACTTAATAAAATAAAAAATATTCAACATATCACGATCAAACCAACAAGAAGCCTTGGATATTGATGTTACAAACCAAAATTTGAAAGAATTGAGTTTTTATCATTTATAGAAAAAAAATTATTCATTTCGAGAGGCACATCACTCTTCAAAAATGTAGTTTGCTATATAAAACTACTTTTTGAAGGAGATGGAAAATTTTGAAAAAGAAAAATTAAAAAAAAAATGAAAAAAATATATTTAGAATCTATCGACAAAATTCTACAAATCACCAATTTACATCAGCTTCAAATTCTTAATAGTTTAAAAGTTATAGTTGTCAAAAGTTGAAGATTATTTTTAAAATATTCATCTCATCGTCAAAAGTGGCAAAAAAGTGGGAGCCATTATTGTGAGTTCACCCATTGATATCATAATCATTTCTTATACTTAAATGTTCTATTTCATGTATATGTTCTTCTCTAGGGATTGGGTCTAACTTGTGTCCAAACTAGAAAAAATTTCAGATTTTCACATTTGGTACACACCATATTTGGCGCTCACCAAATGTAAATTATGCATTTTTAAAATTTGGCGTATGCTATATTTGGCGCATGCCAAATGTGTTGCTTTGGGAAACACCAAGCCTTTTTCTTGGATTTGCCTTGGGCATCAAACCCAAAGGCTTTGACAACCATTTCAAGCCTAAGACATTTAAAAAAAAAACATATATAATTTTTTCTCACATTTTTGTTTGTGCTCTCCGTCAAATGTGCATGTGTTTCAATGCAAACAAAAAAAACATTGCATAATGATGTTAAATATAATTTTTTTATATAAAAATTTTCATAAATAATTTTTTTTTTTGCAATTTATATTTTTCTTCAAATGTAAGACATTAAAATAACAAAACTATCATAAAATTTCTATGTGACAAATAAGGGTGACCATCCAATTCAAAGCCTACATGAACCTATATTTATATGCGATCTTGATTTTGGGTGTTCACAAGATAGCCAACATGAACAAGTAGGTCAAACACACAATGATCAATTGTGGTTGTATTGCAATAAGGGTTACCCATGTGATTGAAGTACGTACAACCCACATGCACTAAACCTACATGGTTGTATGCACATATACAACAAACAAAATTTATAATGTCTGGATCTGTTCAGAAGGATTCAATAATTCAAATATTCTGAGAGCATCCTTGGTGAAATCCATTTTATGGATATCTCACAAATATTGAATTCCAAGAGACCACATTTATTGTGCCTTGTTTATGCTTCATACATGTCTACCAGAGCGTTTCTAACAATAATATCTCACAAAAATCCCCCTTCTATTGAGCTTTGATGGATGTTTGTACCCTATTCTTAAGCTACCATAGGCAGGAAGTATGCTGCCAATCTTTTTGTTTCAATGATTTTATGGCCTTGTCACAAATCCATTTTGTGCATATCCTGCAACCATGGCATTCAATGAGACCACAACTTTTAGAGGCATTTTGTAGAACAATTACGACTCCCTATCTAGCATACATGTCTACTAGGGTATTTGCAACTACAATATCTGACAAAGTTCCTATCCTTTATAACTTGACGAATTCCATACCCTGTTCCAAAGCTCCCGTTTTCGCACAACCTAGGAAGCTACTGGCAAAAGTTGCGGAGCCTAGTTTTACATCTGCCAAAATTTCATTTGCTTGAATGTTCCTCAAGTCTTTTCAGGAAATCTGTTCTATAGATATCCTCAAATCATGGCATTCCTTGCAACCACATTTCTTTGAGGCATTTCGATTACACTTAATTGAACATATAATACGTAAAAGCATTGACTAATGATGGTTTCAGTTATTCCCTTATGAAGCTAGCAAGGGCGTTTTTCACCTTGTAATTTCAATTACTGATATGAGTGCAAGTTTGCACCCTTTAAAATGCTATTTTACATGTAACTTTAAAATGTTAATTCATAAATTTGAAGAGCAATTACATTTCTCAATTGTTATTTTAATAGCTCATACATAGGGAATCTGAACCTGAAGGGTTTGTGTGTATCCATGAAAAAAATAAACTATCAATACAAGGAATTGCGCTCTAAACATGATAGATTAGAATGAGTTAAGAATTGCTACTTTTGTCCTTTCGCATATGCCACAGAAGTGGGAAATTATAGATGGTTAAAGAGTTTTGGAGAAACCCTTTAAATGGTTCGTTATGTTTAACTTTTGCCACAAAGGTAGTGAAATGATCAAATTAGAAGACAATGGGGTTGGAAATTGGAGTGGCATTCAATAGCTCTGTGGCCTTTAGTAATCATCCTAAAAGGTCTACCCCTCTCATTTTAAACCTAATGAACTTCATTCAAGATCTCAATTACACTCTGGCAAATTCAAGCAACCAAGCAATCAATCTTCTATCAAGCATTGGAGATGACATTCGTGTTTTATTTTTTATGAAGACGATCTACATGAAACCCTAATTCCTTTGTAGAGACAAGAAAAACTACATTAAGGTATATCATTAGTGTTTCAATCATTTTTCAGTCTTTCCCTCAAAAAGAAAGTTTTTTTCTATAGTCTTTCATTTACATCTTTCAATTCAATTTCATGGTTAATTCTAAATCCATGGTTTGACCTAAGGCAAACCCCTATTCCCAACATATTTCCCCTTTTCTATGTGTGTAGGAATAGGTATAGAGATGTAATCAAGAGGATTGACAAAACTCACACAGACAAACAAGTTCAACTTTCAATGGTGAGAAATTCAGAGGACCATGGTGAATTGATACTACCTTATGCTAAAACATAAGCCCGAACTTCTGGGAAAAAAACCAAAACATAGTCTTCTGCTTAGATCCAGGTTGGTGGCTCCATACAACCCCTATAGCTCATTGTTTCCTGTCAGATTGCTTCAGTAGTTCACTATCTTGCCCTAATATTCAACAATTTAATTTAATTCAATTCAAGGAGGAGAAAGCCCTATCCAAGGAACTTGGAATCAGATCAGAGTCTTGATCTTTCAAGGCCTATAAGATTCCTCTCCTCCCCAATGTAATTGATTAATTAGGTCATTTAGTGGTTTTATTATTTTAATTTAACCCTAACCCTAATTTTCCACCATTACAGGGAGGGGGTGTCATAGCACCCTTGACAAGCCAGTGCCCTCTTTTAGGTTTAAGAATGAGAAGAGATTAGGAATTAGGACTAGAGTAATGATAATATTAAGTTGAATTATGGACAACTTTAATTATCTACTTTGAATTAATGTAATATTCTAGGTAGTAACGCATGTTTCCCTTTGGAAATTGACAACCTATAAATAGGGGACATTACACTATCCATATTTTGGAGGTAGGTAAATTTGAGCTGAAATTTATGATCCATCATATATATTATTTTTTATTATTTATATGTATTTTACATTTTAAAAAAAACCTACACTTATCATTGATTTTTTTTTAAATGTAGAGAGGTAACTCCTAATTTGTACTTTGTTCCACAAATGTCTTCTCACAAGGAATTGCAAATCTGATAGGGAAACATTCCAGTGGCCGTTATAGCTAACTTCGAGCACCTATAGATCTTGAATGGTACACCCAATAGCTATTGTTTTGGCTTTTGGGTAGTAATGACACAAGTATTGGGAATCTCAGGGACCCACTCAAAGATGCCCCAATAACCGTGCACTACAACCACCTAAAAAATGTTCAATAATTCTATAGATAGCAATATAGGTGCACAACTCCTTCAATTATAAGATCTAAAAAATCTAACTATTAAGACTGAAGTAGATAACTATTGATACATATGAAATTTATTAATAGCTATATCAATTTGATGTTGAATGAAAAAAAAGTGACAGATAATGATGATAATTAATTGTTACTCATCCCCTATTCTTCAGTTTGGAAGTGTAGACACACAAAATCCATAATATTATTTTGAGACCTCTTCTCGTGTAAATTTCAGTGAAATGGGCAAGACGTGCAAAGAAAATTCTGTGTTCTCTTACAAAAGTTTTCGTACAAAGCAAATACTGAACATGGCTCCTCCTAATCTTTTGGTGTATAGCAGCTAGCCATTCAATTCTATTCGCATTCTGATTGACTCTGTGTCATGCGTATCGTTCTCATTCCCATTTTCTTACATGCCAAATCCCCTTCCATTCTCAGATAAAATGCCCAATTTCGTTCGCCTCAACGACACTAAAGTCTTTGGTTTCTTTGACTTTGTTAGATTCTTTTTCTAGCATTCATTGCTCTGTGTGAGTCTGTGATCTCCTTATGGAAGAGGTGTTTCCACCCTATTATGTTTTTATTAATCATAGAGGACCTGATGTCAAGAGAACTCTTGCCAGCCTCATTTATCATCGTCTGGAAAGCCATGGATTGAAGGTGTTTCTCGATCAACGGGGATTGCAATTGGGAGATTCCTTAATCCCTGCAATTAAATCTGTCATTTGTACAGCCTCTGTTCAGATTGCTATTTTCTCAAAAACATATGCAGAGTCCACTTGGTGTCTGAAAGAGCTGTTATGGATGTTCGATTCAAATTCTAGTAAGATCATCCCCAGCTTCTATGGCATCCAACCTTCAGATCTTTGACAAGTTGACAAGGGAGCATATGCCTGCGCCTTTGAGGAACATATAGACAAGGGCAGGTTTACCATACAACAACTGGACAGCTGGATAAGCGCCCTCAATAAAGTCTCTAGCATTTCTGGCGTGGTGATCAGCACAGAGCAAGAGTAAGTAATTATTAGTATTTACATGATCTGAAAATATTGATGTAAAGTTATTTGCATGAGCTTCTAGTTTATAACAAGTTGTAGAATTATTTCAGTGACCTTGGAGAGCGTTTGGAAGAAATTGCGGAGGTTGTGTTAAAAGAGGTGAGAAGGGAAGAACTGGATGTGGGTAAATACCCTGTCGGGCTCCGTCAAGCGGCAGAGAATTTCGAAAGGAGGTTTTGAATCAAAGTGAAATAAGTGGAATCAAGGTTGTGGGTATTGTAGGACTCGGTAGATCAGGAAAATCGACCTTGGTTGCTCATCTATACAACTCAAAGCGTTCCCAATTCAAGAGATGCTGTTTCTTGTCTCAGGTAAGCAAAACCGATTTACTTCCTCTGCAACAAACTCTGCTGAGGGATCTGCTGTGTGATCAGAAATCGCATTTACAGGACACGCGTAGAGGGAGGAGCGTGCTTCGAAAACGTCTGCGAGGATTGAGAGGTGTTTTGATTGTTTTTGATGATATAAATAGTTCAGAGCAAATAGATAATCTGTTATTTGTGAAGGATGTTGTTGGATATGGCAGTCTGATTTTGGTGACATCGAGAGACCAATCTTTGCTTGATGGTCTTGAAGTAAAAATATACAATGTCAAATTACTAGATTCAGAATATGCCCAAGAGCTGTTCTGTTGGCACGCTTTCGGGCACCCTGAACCAGTAGACGATTTGCAAGATATGGTTGAAGAGTTGGTTAGACTGTGTGTGTAGTGGACTAGTGGGTTTCCTTTGTCTTTGAAAGTTTTAGCGGGGAAGCTCCACAATGAACGTGATCCAAGGAAATGGAAGCAGCAATTGGAAAGCCTTCGTGAACAACTGCCGAATAACTTATTAGAGCAGATGGTGAATGATAGTTATAAATCTCTTCACATTGTAGAGAAAGAGGCCTTTTTAGACATTGCCCATTTCTTAATTGGAGAAGACGCAGGTATGGTGGAGAGGGTTTTGGATGGATTGAATGGTAGCGGTTCTCAATGCCTTCAAGCACTCCGTCATAAATGCCTTGTGGAGTTTGAAAGTGCAGACATAATTCTTCCAACAACAGTACATGTAAGAATTACCCACACTCCTCAAATAGGCGTAGATCTTTATCATACTCTGAAAAAGTAATTTATTGCCATAATGTAGCTAATGAATTTATTCTCAGGGTGAATTTGTAAGTTGGAGGATAGGGGTTAAGGGAAGCTTTAAAATAAGAATGCACGATTTAGTGAGGGACTTGGCAATACAAATCGGCATAAAAGAAGCACCCCTTCGCCTTTGTTGCAGAAACAATACAATGATCTCTCCACGGGTATGTAATGTAAGCTCTCTTTATATTTTAACCATTAAACAAAATTAGTTAAATTACTTTCCTGTTCTGATTATAAATCCTTACTGTTGGATGTTATCAAGGGCAGAGTTCTATAACTTATCATTCTCCAATTAAATAAGAGAAAAAACCTATATATTAAAAAATTCCCTTCAAAGTACTAAGGAAATGGGTGAAATCTGCTGATTCTCTTTGCAGAAACCAATGAGGCTGATTACTAAAGGCTATAGAGCTGTTGAATGCCACTCCATTTTTCATCCCTACTGTCTTCTAATTTGATCATTTCACTGCCCTTGTGAAAAAAGATAACAGAACCCATTTAGATGGGGAGAGTGTCATCCATTTAAAGGGTTTTTCTAGAGATCGTTAACCATCTATTTCCTAGTTCCATGTTATCAAAAGGACAAAAAGAAGCAATTCTTAACTCATCATAATCTACCGTTTAGGGTTAGTTTTATATATTTTAATGGCTACACAGTACACACTAACCCTTCGGGTTCAGATTCCCTACATGTACGGGCTATTAAAATAACAATTGAGAACAGTAATTGCTCTTCAAAATTATGAATTGACATTTTAAAGTTACATGTAAATTAGCATATTAAACTTGCACTCATATTGGAATTACAAAGGTTGACAAAACGTCTGAGCTGGCCTCTTAAGGGAATAAGTGAAACCCTCATCATTGAATACTTTTATCTATTGTATGTTCAGTTAAGTTTAATACGGTGTGACATCTCATGTACTTGAACAGAATAATTAATATAAAAAATAACTAATTTTGTGATCTTATCTTCATCCATAAATGTGATCTGAAAATGTAGATGCGTGCCATCTTTTTACGCAAGCTTGCCTGGAGATTACTCATTTTCTATTTTCAAGTGAAAAATATCAAGAGAAAAGGACAAAACTAGATTGTCTCAACTTTTCTATACTTCTTGGCTGTAATGCTTACAATACTCAAAATACTGATCAATTGGCAAAAGCGGCCGAAGATGAGAAAGCGAAGTTTCCTTTAAGAGACTTAGCAAAGGCATGTGAAGCTAGAACTATTAACCCAGGCAAAAGGCTGAAGAAATTTTTGGTGGCCCTTGAATTTACAACAGAATGTGTTACGATGCACGTGAAAAATTCAACTTCCACTTTACGAATCCCAAGAAAAATTCAATCTGACATCTAAACACTACTACATAATAGGGATGTTTAAGACGTTAACTAAAGACAAAACTTTAAGTTCGTCTTAGACATATATTTTATATTTAATTTATATGTTTAGTTATTTAAATGTCTTAAATTAAGACAATATAAAATAAAAAATAAAGTTTCCTAAGCCTAAAATCTATTTTGCCCTCTTCACGCACTCGTCTGCGGCCTCTTCTCAGCCGCTAGGTTTATTTCCCTCTTCACTCGTCTGCCTCTTCTCTGCTTCCGCGGGAAGGATGGATGCTTTCTCATACTTATTTACCGAGAATCATGGGAGAGGCCAGTGTGTGAAGGTGCGGTAGGGGCATTGCAGGACTTGAGCAGGTACTATTTTTACCCTAACTATGGTTGTGCAGGAAAACAATATCTTTGTATTGCTGTATTTTTTTATATTTATTTCATATTGTTTTTGTGACATGGGAATGATGGGAAATCATGGATGCCTCAGACCGTGGCCACATTACCCAATTTATTTTCCCACACATCCATTTCTAATGTAATTTAATTTTAACATTGTGGTTCTGGATCTGGCACTGGTTAAAGGGATGTTGAGTCGTGCTTGTCTCTGCTGTTGAATATTCACTTGGAACCGGGTTTGCGGTCTTTCGAACTGCAATGACTAAATGGGGGACTCCGTCCTCTTCTATGGTCCCTCCAAATACATGTGTTATCCATTCATAGTTAAGGGACATGTTCTGTTTCTCCTTAGGCTCAGTAGTAACCAAGATTTGACTTCAGTAGCTCCATCTTTGTGCCTTTGGGCCTTTTCCTTTACTGTTGCACAACAATATCAGTGAAGTGGATTGCAATACTAAATACCTTGCACCTTTGAATGAGATGCCTTCTTTTATGATTGCTCCAAAACCTTTCCCAATTCTACTCTGTTTCTTGCCATTATGCATACACAGAATAGTAAGGGAAAAAACGCGTGGTTCACCTACACTCTTGGACTCCATCAAGCCTGAAATAAATCGTTTATAAAATTTTGTGGTAAATTCTACTTCTGTGTATTTCTTTTGGAAGTTTCTTCTCATCACCGTAAAAACCACATGTTTAAAATTGGGCTTATTTTGCAGATTTTAATATTTAGTACACAATTTTCATGGATACGTGTTTTTGTCTTATATGTTGTAGCTTCTAACACATATACAGATTACCACTGTCATGCCTGATCATTTTTTTGAAATGACTGTGAATTAGTTCTATTTTGATGTCTAACCTTATAGGTACTGTGAATCTGCTATCACGACTTCTCTTTTGATCTCTGTCATTGTATTAGCTAGCCACCCTTATCACTATTATTGGTCTGCAACAAATTAACTTCTCCGTGTGCACAATAACAGTCATTGCCTTATAAGGATATGAAATATACAAATGACTGCTATAAATGATCCTAGATCACTGCCTTTTATCTCAATCTTTGTTGATGTATTCATTATAAGGTTAGACTCAAACCCTAAAGGACTGTTTTCTCATGTAATCTTTTCTAGTTTTATTGATTTATGAAGGTCATCCAAGATCATGGACTCCATTTATAAGTCTTCAAGCCTTGAGTGCTACCATGAATGTCTTTATCAACTTGTTGTATTTGATCATACCTTTCCTTTAAATATATGTCTTTAGAGTATTGAATCATGTTATGATTTGCTTTTGCTATCAGTACAACATTGTCCTTTGGTATCCTGTACTGTTTTGCTCTGAAAGTATTATCACAAAAATGCTTCAATGAGTATCCTGAGTAGTAATTTGATGACCTTAATGGCATCTGGGGCTTTTATTTTTGTCTGGGTCTGTTGTATCCAACAGTTATCTTCTTTGACAGTAAATGGCTCCATTTGTCAATACAAACTCTTTAAATACTACAATACACCCAGTTATGACTGATCCACGCTCACTTTTGATTACTTTCTGTTGATGTGTATTTTGTACACTATCAAACACAGAATAAAATACCTAAAGGTACCTTATCCTCTCTTGAGTAAAGCCTCCGAATGCTGAAGATGTCGCGAAAAGGATCAATCGGGATGACTTCAAGGTTCTTGTATGTAGGGTCTCTACGTGTGGATAAGCTCTCTGTGGTATGATGTGATTTGCTGGAATCACAAGGGGACTTACATTCGATGATTGAACGTCTGATCTGCTTTGAATATTGCTAGAAAACAGGCTCTTACTAACTTTGACTTGAAAAAAAGGAAAAAAGAGGAGGGCGAGGAGAGAATCTAATCCTAATACTAAGGAATGTAGGAGCAATGATTGATCTTTGATGAAATTCTATCTAGGTCTTGTTTTGACATCGCAGGACCATCTCTACAAGGCTAGTGCGATCTTCGAAGGAAAGCTTTATGATGTTCAAATCATCACTGCAGGCATAGACACCATCAGGTTGATGCATATCAATGAAGAAGCGACAATTGAAGTTAAGCTTAAGCTGAATGATTCCAGTTGACTACGCAAGGCAAGTCTGCAATCAACAAACTGCTAGTAGTATGGATATACGAATTCCACCATCAATCAAGCACATTTCTTCCATTCATCTAATAACATGAAATCAAATATGAGAAGTATAAAGACCATGCAAATTGTCGAATCGACCCATAAATTTCACCATTTCTTCAATGAAGTTACAAGTCTTTTACAACAACATCTTGGCAACAATCTTTGCCTTCTCTCTCTACTCTACTCTAATTGCTTCCAACTATTCTCTAACTATTCTAACTATTTTCAACTCTCTAACTATTGCTAATTGCCTTTACAAAATGAAATGCCAGGGCTTATATAGTGCCTTCAATACAATTCGATGGCTTAGATCAATTCGAGATCAATGGCCAAGATTCAACAATGAAAACCCTAATTAGGGTTTGTTACAACCATTACATAACATTTAATGCTTGACCAATGATAAAATTGTATTGCTTGGACACATGTCCTCTCTAGAAAATTCCACCAATGGATAGCTGGGGTAGGTACATCGAAGTTTGTGCCACCTTCCATGAGTTAGGTACATTGAATCTGGACGTGCTGAGGTGGATCAATCTGACTGGAGAAGTGATGACTAGGATGCCACCTCGTCTGACACTTGTAACTTGGTAGATATTCAACTTGATGTTGTTGAGAAGCTAGCTTTAATTAATTCATCTAGAACTATCTGCTTCTTCAACGAACCCTTGTTCTAACTTCTTGTGTCCTTGATGTGCAGGATGATTGATGTACCTCGCCTTGGAATACTGGATTGGAGAAGTCGCCCTTGATGACGTTAGTCCAAAGAAGGCCGTCCTTGTCGATGCTAGGCTGGAGGAGGTCGCCCTTGTCCTTGCTTGATCGTCCTTGATCTGGCTTGATTTTCCTTGAGGAGAGTCTTCCGATTTGTAGATCTTTCGAGCTTGGGAGTCGCCATCTTGACACCTCCACTTGGGAATTAATTCTAAAAAATGATGCAAAAATAGGAGAATTCGCTAGGCAAAATGCAGATCAAGACTCCCTTTAGCAGAATGCGCCCCCTTTAGCTTGGAAAAGAACTCCATCTTCCACTAGCTTCTTCAAGATCTAGAAATTCGCCTTCAAATGTCTTAAAAAATCTGGAAATTATCCTCTAATCTAGCAAGAAATACGCCTCTCCAATAGCCTTCAAGATGAATTTCTCCTTCCTTAGCCTCCACACTTGGTAGAAATTCGCTCCACACAAGCTAGATTTCGCACCTCCTTCCTTGCTTATCCAAATCGCACTTGAAAGGATGATTGAATGATTTGAATTGTGAAACAACACCTCCAATATATAGAGCGTTCACCTTCCACTTACCCATGAGGCCGACCTTGCAAGTAAAGGCAAAAAAAAATAAAATAAAATTAAAAAAAAAGAAGAGGCCGACTTGATAAAATGAATAAAAATAATACCTCAAGCGCTTCATCTTTTAATTTTAATTTAATAATAATTAATTTCAAATGCCTCAATAATTAAAATTTCGATTTTTTAAAGGCATAAATTAATTATTAAATGTTTTGCGCACTTATTAAATGTCAAAAAATATTTCAAGGTTTTATCGAAATTGGCATTTAATGTGTCATAGATGATATTGGCGCCTAGGCATGGCAAGATAATGGACATCAACAAGATCGCTCTGGTCCCTGGGAGAGGGACAGGAGCGCCCTTACACTTTAGCCTTGCAATTCTTGTTTTTCACGTTCAACACTTCATCTTGGACGTCCAAAATGGCATTTTACTTGAAACCTTGAGTTTGATCTATTCAATTTTTGGAACGAATGCTCCTTAGAACCATTTTCGCCCTGGTCCCTGGGAGAGGGACAGGAGCGATTTTGCATTTATAAGCTCACTTGTGTTTTGCTAGCTTCGAAAATTATCTTCAACAGATCGATTGCGTCTTCCTTCACCCACCTCAAACGCGAAACTTGCCTTCCTTTTGCCAAAAACTTGTCTTGAGGGAAAATCGCGCTGGTCCCTTGGAGAGGGACAGGAGCGCCCTGGCCTTTATGAGCTCATTTATGCCTTGTTAACTTTCAAAACTATCTTCAATGGGTTGATTATGTCCTCCTTCATGCCTTTGATGTCTCAATTTGTCCAAACAAGGTCAAGAATGACTCCACTAAGCTTTTTCGCTCTGGACCCTTGGTGAGGGACATGAGCGATTCGCCTTGGACCCTTGGAGAGGGACAGGAGCGCTTTTCGCTCTGGAACCTCAGTGAAGGTCAAGAGCGAAATTTGACTTTTCGAACTCTCTATCAAGACAATTTTAATGGAATATAACATATAAGTATAAGAAAGAAGAAAACTTATACTTTAAGTTATATTCCATATATACTTTCAGGATGTTTGAGAGTGGTTTCAGACCTCCAGGAGTTATATTGCAAAATCTAGTTTTTTGAGGTTTTTCAGTTTCCAGACTTAGTCAAATTTCAGGATCAGGACATTCCAGACTTAGCCAAATTTCAGGATCAGGACATCACTCAAGCTGGACTTGCTATCCTATTGATCTCCCCGACAGCACTCAAAATGCAAAGGCTAACTAACAAAACCCTAAAAGACCTAGAAAACAAACCCTAAAAAGCAAAAAACATGGGTCCCCATTTGCAATGGGGCGATGTGTGAAAACGTCACAACACTTTCCTGACTTCAATATCTCTATGAGACTTCTGGTCTCTGTGGAGGGATCTTATATACAAAAAATGATGAGCCCCTATCCAATATCAAATTGTTCTATTGTTTTTAACTTGGGTGCTTGGACTCTTGTTTTATTTATTCATTGTTCATCAATCAAAGAACCTTGTCTTCATGTATTACTCATGCCATGGTTTGAGGTTATGATCCTCCATTTGGCCTAATGACTGATACTTCCAGATCCCTAGTGAGCATGATAGTGAGTTGAATGTTTGATGGCTGCTCGGAAGGATGGTTTGAGGCTCTGAGCTTCTGTGGTATCCATGCTACTATTTGTCCTGTGAAGGTCACTTATTTGTATGGATTTGAAACTCCCTGTAAGTGACCATTGTCTTTTGTATGCTCTTTAACAGTCACCATGACTATGCTCTTAATCATGTGACATCATATTTGGTACCATCTTTGTTGACATATCTTAAAACTTGATCATAAGTGTTCTGATAGAGCTGCAACTTTGGATTTAGGTTGTCCTTTTACTGTGGCTGCATGCTAACCTTTGACAATAGAAGATCAGTCTCTTTTTTTTATATGATCATTCTTTTTAAATATTTGATTGTTTTTATGGTCATCAAATTTACCCTGTCAGAATTCGGAAATATTCATTTATCTTTCTAATGCTCTTTATCAAATGATATGGTAATTGCCACATTCTCTCCTTAAACATTAGGGATGTGTTACGTAATGTGACTCTCTTAGTTATATGGAAAATATGCAAGAAATTTTTTCATTTCCATTAATCTTGATTGCCTCAGTCTCTCCTTAAACATCAAGGACATGTTACGTAATCTGACACTCTTAGATATATAGAAAATATGCAAGAAATTTTTTCATTGCCATTAATTTTAAGGTTGCAGTTCAAGTTTTTTATAAGTAATACCAAACATTATTATTATTGTAAAATCTATGTAACATTTGTGTGATAGATAAACTCTCACTTGTTTACGCTTGTAAGTTATTTGATCATAAATCTGGGTATTGTTACCTACATTATGATTTTTCAGATTTAAAAACTTTACCTTTTAGGGTGCAAGCAATTGTTTTTGGGGACAAATTTAGGTTAGATCTGAAATAGTGGATTATAGATGGTTTGTTTTGAATATTATTTACAGTTGGCACATGTTTTGCAATTTAAGAAGATGCGTAGCTAATTGCCACAGGCTGTCTAGTATTAGGGATTCATTTTTCACAGAAATAATTATTAATTAAAATTTAGCAAATATTCAATACTTTTGAATTGTAATTAATGCAATTTTATAATTCCTCATGTTTGGTTCTTCAAATTTCAATAGTTTAAGGGGTTATCTCTTAAAGATCACGGGACGATTTGAGATGGTTTTCTAGCAAAATCATATGGAGTTCATAAACCAGGTCCTATTTATCCCCGTTGGCCTCTAGTTTCAAGTTCTACATTTTTATATTACTCACTTCATTTTTCATACAAACACAAATGTGATGGTTAAATTGTTTCTTGGCACCCCCTCTTTCATGGATATGGAAGACAATGTAGTTGAAAATATGCCCAATGATTGCTTTGATCTCTATCTTGAACTTGGTCGCTCAGAAAAGGGCTCAATATTGATTATTTCCATGTTGGAATTTTCAATTGCTGATTTTTTGAAGTTATTGATTTTTATCAAGGTTTTAGCATCTTCCATCTAAATATTTTTTACGGGAAAATAATCTTTGTGGTTTGGAAGGCAATGAAAAGCCAAAGGATATCAGAACCCAAAAAGGGTTTTAAAGATTAGAAATTTGTTAAACCTTTATGGGTGTGATTTTAATTCCTTAAAATATGACACATTTGATCATGTCTACCTTATCCAAGCTTATGTCGTACTTATCTTAGGCCAACTCCTTTTTAAAAGTGGACCATAGGGACTATAATTTGTCATATTTAAAGACAAGTCTTAGATCGCTAATTAATCAAATCAAGCCATCACATCTTAGAACATTAGGTCATTTAGAGCATTTATTGCTCTAGGCATATTACATCTTTTTATGACTAGTACTTTGAAACTCTTACATGTAGGTCAAAAGATGTTTTGACTATGGTTAAATGAAGTTCAAATCTTGATTCCTAGCATAATAGACTCCAAAAAAAAAATTCATTAACATCACCATAGTGCCAAAACACACATCATGTTATAGGAGCAAAAATAGATTCCATTGATAAGTCTTCAAGCCTTGAGTGCTACCATGAATGTCTTTATCAACTTGTTGTAACTGATCATACCTTGCCTATCAATATCTTTCTTTAGAGTATTGAATCATGCTATGATTTGCTTTTGCTAGCAGTATAGCATTGTCCTTTGGTATCCTGTACTGTTCTGAAAGTATTGTCACAAAAATGCTTCAATGAGTATCCTGAGTAGTAATTTGGTGACCTTAATGGCATCTAGGGCCTTTATTTTTGTCTGCGTCTGTTGTATCCAACAGTGATCTTCTTTGATAGTAATGGCTCTATTTGTCAATACGAACTCTTTAAACACTGCAATACATCCAGTCATGACTGATCCATGCTCATTTTTTATTACCTTCCTGACTACAATATCTCTGTGAGACTGTTGGTCTCTGTGGAGGGATCTTATATACAACAAATGATAAGGTCTCCTAAAAGCTCCCTAAACACCTTCCAGCCCTGATATTTTCCTAAAATAGAGTCTATTAGAACCATGAACTAACTTAAATTCACTTATAATCACAATTACATGCCTTTCAATAGCTTATTTCAAGAATACGGTAGTCTATTTATGCTTCACAAACAATAATAGAAGCCTAAAATCTGCAGGGTGTGGAAAAGTTAAGGAAGTTGAAATGTCACAAGCCATTTTTTGTTGCATAACAAATCTGTTGGTGTCATCAAGGGGTGATTACATAACTATTGCCTATCTAAAACTGGTGGTTTTTTTGTTTGCATAGAAGCAAAAACACTACTTTTCCTTAGCTATCCCATTTGCCAAAGCCTACATTGAAGTTTATTGTACCATCTGGAACATTCTGTAGCAATCCCATGTCTAACTCTGTTTGGAAACCCGTTCTTCCTTCATTGAAAGTGTTCCTTGAATTGTACACGTGGTTGTTGTAGAATCTGTCCAATTCTTTTACCAATCACTCCCAGTAGGCTACTGAGCTTCTCTAGCATTGAGCTACCTGTCTGTACATTTGGAATGGATTTGTATCCAATTCTCCCTTAAGCCAGGTTTCTGTACTTGGGGCACATAATGCGGATTTGATAATAAGTTAAATTTCCACAGATCAGCTAGAAATTGAATCCTTGACCTACCATGGGCAACTTGTCTAGATCAGCTAGAAATTGAATCCTTGACCTGCCATAGGCAAACCCCGACAGGACCAGAAATTTTGTGATGATGTTTTCTTCCTCACTTTCTGTGATAGAATTCTATTTTCTTGACAGGTTTCCAATTGGTTATGGTATGTGTAAAGATTAATCATTTCAAAGATATGAGCTATTTTTTTTTCTTTGACAAAGTTTACGAGAGATACTAATTCATAAGCATCTTTTCAGCATTGTATCTTATAGGCATTTCTATTTTAGCCAATTTCTGGGGCCAATATATGGTGTGGAAGCTAGTGACATTTCTGGGAAGGTCCTTTCTGGTGTAATTTTTGCCAGTGCATTGACTATGGGTAAGAAAATTGACACCATATCTACGGTACATTAATATTTAGAATATAATTTTAGTCAGAGCATATTGCACATAAGTACCATTTTGTATTCATACTCATTATAGTGTTGTCCTATCTTGACAGATTATGGACTCAACAAATATTGGCATCGGGTTTGGACACTTTGCAATTGCAACTGAAGATGTATGTATCATTTTACAACATATAGATCTATTAGATATGGTTGTGGAAAGATAACAACTTAAATATCAACAAGTTTTTAATATTTTTTTAATAATTTGAAAAGTTAAATGATTACTAATTCATTGATGAACTGTTCCAAATGTTATGTTCTGATTTTGAAGTCTATTTTATGCATTTTGACTTAATTACCTCTAAAACTCCCCTTTTCAGTCTCAAACTACTATGAACTAGACCTTCACTTTTTATTTCAATGATTGACCCTTAAAGTGTTGAATGATGAACTCAGAGTGTAGCCTTCATTAGGCATAGGATTTCTTTAAGGAATTAAAACATGTTTTCATCAAAGTAATAATTGAGAACCCTTTGTTTATGCCTTATATCTAGAAATACCTTTTGGATTAATGCACTAGTTTTAATCATGCTATTGTCAACATTGTGTATGATCAATGATGACTATCTCTTTGTTGCTTATGCTTTGTATGCTTTCCTCATATCCTTGGTTTATGTGGCATGTGTCCTTTGTAGTTCTGCTATAACCTCTTTGGGACTGTCACAACAATGACTGGCTGCTTTATGAAGTTTTCTCTATGTGACCATGTATTACACTAATGCCTTGACATACCTTGTCATAGTGATGTCCACTTAGTCTAGGTCTCTTATACACTGTTCTTTAGCTTGATTGTTCACTGTGATGAGGACTTTTGCTTACTTTATCTCTTCATGATTCTACTGCTCCAAATCTTCCCTATTTGTGACTTCTCACTACTATTGATAGTACTATCTTCTTCTTATATTGTTTGTTATCATTGCACTGAGATCATAGCTATGACATATCTTTCATGGATTGGTCCTCTGCTATTTTGACTGAGACCAATCATCTTTTATGCTAGTCATTGTATTTGCTAGATATGAATGTCAATATTGCATAAGTCACTGTTTCAACTAATCACTGCCCTCGAGCTATCACCATTATAAGATTGTGAACTATGACCTTATACATACTCTGTACTTGGCAAACTCTTTACAAACTGTTTCATACTCAGATTTTTCTTACTTCAATGTGAAAGGAGGTTAGTCTTTGTTGTTTTTGTGTCATCTCTCCCTCTGCTAAGGTTTGACTTTCAGATCAAATGACCGCTACGAAGACATGATGATTGTCATTGAAAGACTTTATTAGTTTTTTATTATCTTTGATGACTGATTTGAATCCTTGTTCTACAATATCGATGTCCTAAGGCTAGAAGTGTTTATGTGCATTCATAACAATCAAAAGACTGTTCCTTACACAGTGATCTTTTTATTGACTTGGTGTTTTACAAAAAAATTCTTTCATTAGTTACCGCAACCTGTCATAGGTCTGCAACAATACGACTGTGTTTAGCTATAGAGACTGTATGGTATGCATTGACTGATATTTGAAGCTTCTCTTGAACTATAAATGAATACTTTTTGCAAAAGGTAACACTGTACTCTGTCATGTATCAACAGGGTTGTTCTTTTGTTTTGAAGGTTTTGATCTTGGAAGCCATTTTCCTTTCACAGTGATCTATATTGTTGCTCTCTGCTCTATCATCAGGTGAAGAGGCTTTCTATGATTTTGTTGAGATGCAACCATGTCTTATTGCTCATTCATCTTAGCTCTGTGTTCTCATGCTTAGGGAATGAAGTGACCTTTGACCTCAAGCTTTATCATTACCATTAACCTCACCATATTCCTATCATAACTATATCTAACATTATCCTTTTAAGGCTTGATTTAGATCTCCTATGACTGTCACAACCTACTGTGATCATCGTTGCCTAGAAATGTTGATCTATGAATGTCTTCCATATTTATTGTGGCTTATTTTGGTCTAGGTTACTACATTTGATTTGAAACTATGTCCTCTGTCAATGGATTATTTATGTAGAGGATGTGCCTTCACAAGTTTGCTGCTGTAACAGTCCCATATACCTTTGGTCTATATAGAAAATAATGCCCTTTGAGCTGTTGTTGTTCCCAACTAGGTCTCATTGTCTTGATGAGACTGTGCTCTTTATCTTGATCAATGCCCTTACATCTCTGTGTCATTGTCCCTCATTTCATTTGTATGAGTTGTCAAACCTCTTGATCTGTGACCATTCAAGGGTTTATGACTTCCTTTCTGGCTTTTGTCCTCAATCATAATGCCATTTAATATTGCCTGCCAAAGCAATGTTGTCCAAGACTTCTACAACTAATACACAAACTTATTTTTTAGAGACAAAATATCTCTCTGTGTCCTTCCTAATTTGGACTGTCAAACCTTTATATTATACTTGTGACTGACAATTGTCACTTTTCTGCTCTTTAGGCTACTATAGGTGTGGTATCTATATGGTTTCTCCATGAATCCTTTGTTATCGCTTTAGTGATTGCTTCATTAGTTTTGACTACAACTTTGTGAAGTGTGATCTCATCCTCTTGCCTTTTGACTAAAACTAGCTTTGCTATCGTGTCTTCTCTGTGATGTTCTTGTCTGAGTTGGTGCCTATAGGTTTTGCCCTTTGTGATCTTTGTCTAGAAAAGATAGTCCATGTTATTTGTACTGTGTGCATATGACTGCAAATGGTTTCTAGGAACACCACTGTTCCAGATGCTTTGCTGATTGGCTCTTCATTATAACCTTTTGACTTGCAATTTTGGGAATACACATAGTTACTATTTGAACGCTCTGTGAAAATAGCTGTGAGAGTGTTAATTCTGATTTGATTTGTGTTTAAAATAGAACCAGAGAACACATGTTTATAACAGAAATAATGACATACTTTATTCATTTTCAGAAAACTGATTACGTCAGATACATTGGCAGATTTATATCACATCAGCCCCTTCAGATTTTACCAATTTCAAGTTGTGTTACCAATTCGAGTATAGGTATGGATTCATGGGCATGACAAAAATAAATAAAAAATCCTTGGGTACAGATACGGGTACTGGTACATCCCGCTATTTGTTTTATAGAAAGACTAATAAAACCTTAAAATATTTCTCAACATGTTTTGAGTAGAAAGAATTATAGTACTCTGAATATTTGTGTATGGTTTGTCAATCTATGGATAACCAGTTGAGCTCCCACCCAGAAGCTAAAACCACAAGTAGCAAAGAGGACAAAATTTATAACACCAAAGCCAATACCATCAATGATAGCCAGTTGAGTTGCACAACTCATTGGTTCTTTGCATTGTTGAGCATGCATTTGAAGAACATGATCCTCAGCACAAAATGAAGCTATGGTGTGAATGTTTCTCAATCCATCTATTGCCACATGAACAGGTTTAGCCTCTGCCATCTGCAGTAGTCAAGAGCAAGCCTATTAATATTGGTATTATTTTAGATAGTTGAACTGGATTGATTGGTTGAGAAGGTGTCACTTAAACCCTGGTGGCTTAGAGCCCCAAATCTCGACCCAGGTCTTACTTTCCCGTGTATGTAATTAGCACACCATAAAAAAGTCATGCATACTATTTTTCTGGTTATGGACCCTTACATAAAGAAAAGAATGATCAATAGCTATGGTCAAAAGTACTTTGGATTTGGCACTGAATTTCTTTACCATATTGAGTTGCCCCCATGATTGGAAAACTATCAGAACAAGCAGAGAAATCAACACAAAAGCCATGTGCCAGCTGGATAAAAATGCAATAAAAAGCCCCAAAGTTATGGTAGCTGCATTTTGTATCATAAGAAACATTCCGTTTTTAACCAGGCTTTTGTATATAGATCATTTATTCAATCACCGTCTTTTACTGTTTTTGACTATCCATTTAGTCTTGTTGAATGTGCTTTGTAAAATTCCATATGATGCTGGGCTGTAATTTCATTTGATTATCCATGACTATCACAATCCATTGTCACATTAGTAACCTAAAGATTGTCTTTGAAACTGACATCACTCCCTTCTTTAATGATTCTGTAACTGTCCTTCTAGTCTGAAGCATAGGAGTGTATCTCTGTTCATGAGTACTGCTCATAAGGCTCATGCTAAGGTTGGGTCTTGCTCCTTTCACTGTCAATGCTTGGCATGACGGCAGATGCTAACTCTGCTATCAATCACTGACTGTTACAGTCTCCCTTGGACTGTGTTTGCTGCCCTAGGACTTTATTTGCTTTGAAATGTGTTGTCTCTTTCTTAGACCTATTCAAACCAAAGAGATCTGGTTGCTTGATATTTTCTCCTTATTTGGACTGTGAATATCTCTTTTTTGGGGGGGGTTGTGAAAAGGTTAATGGACCGAATCTGTCTCACTCATGATCCTTGAGGCAATACATTGCATATATACCTCATGATGATATATGACTCTGCATTTCCCTTTGAATGGTCTTTGATGAGGGTTTTTACTCATATACCTCTGTCTTTTATTGTCAAAAATCTCTTTATCATTGTATATGGAACCCTAGCTCTTTCTTTAATAAAAACAAACAAAGTAAGAGTCTTTTATTCAAACTAATAAATTCTATGCGTATATAATGACCTTTTGCTTTCACGAACAACAGAGTGGAGCTTGAGGAGATATTACTGACCTGTTCAAGTAATAGCTGTGTTAACATACATGCATTTCAGGTTATTCAGGTTATTCTACGTTAACAATTCATAATCAATTTCTATGTAAGTTTTAATCAAACCTTCATTTTTTTTAATTTCTCAAGCTATATTTTAGAATAATTTTATGGTTTTTTTGGGCTACATGTTTTCATATATTTTAATGGCTATTTATGTTATGATCCTAACTAGCATCCACACACTTTTCTTTGTAGATTTCTACTAGGCTATTTTCTTGGTGTCTATACAAAATGACAGACCAGGTATTTATATCATTGTTTTTGGTATTTGTAGTCTTTGTAAATCGTGTTGATGTGTGTGCTTGGGTAAAGGAATTGGTTTACTTATGTGTCGTATAATCATTACTTAGACTGTTTGACAAAGATATAATAGGTGTTCTCTGTATTTTCTCTATATTTTGCTAATCATTCTCTAATTAAATTTAAATACACATGTTTAAGCTTATTCTACCTCAACAATTCTACTAGGCTATTTTTTTGGTGTTTATAGGGAATGGCTGACCAGGTATTTATGTTGTTGTTTTTTACTTGCAGCATCATTTTAATGAAATGAAATACTAACCTAGGATTAATTAGGTAGTACATAGAATAATACTTCATATAATTTTTATGTTGGAAAGATTGTATCTTTTGAGACGAGACTATGTTGCTTATACCATGCACACTGTTACAGAGATCTTGCTCTTTGTTGTGTTTTGATGACTTAAGGGCCTTGTGATAACTGTCATTAACTCATTTATGTGATTTTTTGGTTATTCTGAAAACTTTGACAACTTTATTGCTCTGAGACCCAAATGTGTAAAACTATGATGGAGATTCCATACAATAGTTTATCAACAACGATCTAAATGGAGAACATGAATTACTAGAGTTCTCTAAGCAATATTAACCTGAGAAACTGATAGGAAATGAAAGTTAGCAATCACACAATTGATTACAATAGAGATTCACCCCATAGAGTCTAAATCGTATACCAACTACTGCATCTAATAGCCTAATGGAGGACGATGCAGGGAGCACTTTTCACCCGAGTCTAAATCACCAGTTTTGCCTTTATTATTGTTACCTGTATATTGTCTTTATGAGTCCTTACACTGTCTGGGAAGTCCTTAGACTCTTCGGGTATTGCCATGGTTAATAAGCCTGCTCACTGAGATTGTCCTTTTGTCATCAAACATGGAGTCTAAACATTCAGGTTTCATGTGTCTGTAGATTATCCCAGCTTACTAATCACCTGTCAACTGTCATCTGAACTGTTACTCGTGAACTATTCACTTGTTTTTATGAACAATCCTTTGCTTGGTACTGTAGAAAAAGAAGTTTGTTAGCAAGCAATCTCTGCTCATAGTCCTTGCATGATGAACGTTCCATTTAGTTTGTAGGCCTTTATGATCACTGGCTTGTACAGAGTTTATGATTTTACATGGTTGAAGAGACTTACAATATCCTTCATACAAATAATGGCATATAACAGATCTATCACCTTGATATTCTTGTATCCTCTGTAGTTACCTTCAATGTTTAGTGCAAGTCCTCTTATATTTTCATGCACTGGCTCACACTGTCAGATGTGATTTAAAGAGATTTTGCTGCCTATTAAAAGTGTTATTTTCACTGTTCATTTATAAAGCACTGTCACTACCATCTACATCCATAGATTGTTGACAAGTTATGATTGTCATCTAGGTTTGATGGGATTTGGAGTTAGGCATAGAATAACTTCCTGTTAAAAGAAAATACTAAGTTTTGATTTCCTTCTATGGTTTGAGGAGTTTGGAACTTTGATGAGATAGGTACATCTTCATGATGATTGTCTGGGTTATTGACAAGTCTTATGACCAACTTGCATTCATTCTTAAACATGTGGTAGTATGATTGTGGTTAATCCTCCAAAACAATGACTGCTGGTTTCATATCTTTATCAGAGGTCTGTCAATGCTATATTACCTTTCAGATCTTACAACCATATCTTGTTGTCTACTTATCACAAAATTTAATAGATTACTGCTTTTTAACTGTCACCTGTAGATTTTCTCTTCACTGCTCTATCATGCATAGCACTTGATAAAGGCCTTTTAAGTACTTCTTAGGGATTCTTCGACTGCTAGGGTTTCTATCTCAAATGTTGTTCAAGTGAAAGCATCCTTCTTTCCATTGTATAGATAACAAAAGGCTTTGGTAATAGGATCTTAACAACTTCACAAATGTGTCTGTGCAATTGTATATATATATATATATGGTTTTTCATGTTTTACATGATACTTGGTAGACATTCTTTTTTAGATCAGATTTCATCTAGAGGACATATGATACCTGTCCTCTTGCTCCAAGTGTGCCCCGAGACTGTTAATGTAGACTGTTACCTAATTTCATGACTATTGGCTTTTGACTATTGACATGCTATTATTTATGTTTAACAATATAAGCATCGATACGACGAGGTCTACTTTAGAGTCTCACTACCCAAGCCTAAGAGTGGTTATTTCCAATTTTTTGTATCTCACCTTAAAGCCATGTTTTCGAAGTTTCAAATTTCTTAAGCTATAACATATCTTGCACCTAAGAGTCATGTTCTCTTCAAAAAGAAGTAATACTCGAGTTATAAGTCGTACTCTTATTGTTGATAGTACATGGTGCATTCAGGGAAATAACACATCATCATCATCTGAATATTCAGATGAGCGAGCAGCAAGACCTGCTCCAGGGACAAATGAATACTTCAACGAAATGATATATTGCATTTGCAATAGGTGCCAAAATAGGAAACTAAAGAAGCGGCAACTTATAGAGAAGAGGTACACTATAATTAACAAATTATTATTCCTATAATAAATAAAGGTTCACATCATTCAATGCATTATTATTGATCATTTCAATTGGTTTTTTGATAAAAAGCCGCTTCCAGTTCACAATATTCTTGAAGAACCAACGGATATCACCGATGATAGCCACTCTGAAGATGAAGAACAAGACACATTTATGGATGAAGCCACTTTGCAGATAAATGAGGCTGGTGTTGATGAATTCATCAAAGACTTCTACACATCTTTTGAAGAAGTTATTGATTCCTCGCTAGCTCAGTTGGTTAGGAAGCCTATTTTTTCAATTGTAGATACTTCTATATTGGCAACACTTATGTTGTTGTTGAATTTGAAGGTTACACATGGATTGACAAATACATGCTTTACTGATATATTAAGGTAGGATTTGATATTCGTATAAATTAATGCTCTCGATGTCTTGATTTTTTTTAATAATGTGTATACTTATCTTATAAAAATCATTTGTTGCGTCATGTAGGCTTTTGGCAAACAAAATACTTCCAAAGGACAATAAGTTGCCTCATTCACATAGAGAAGTATCTTTAGTAATGAAAGATATTGGAATGGAGTACAATACATATGATGCATGTCCAAATGACCATATATTGTACTATGGAAGGAATGCAAATTTGCAACAATGCCTAGTGTGTCACACAGGTAGATATTGTCAAGATCAAGTATCCAAGAAGGTTCCTTATAAAGTACTACGACACATTCCACTAAAGCCAAGGTTCGAGAGGATGTTCAAATACAAGGAGTTGGCAAAATATATGGATTATCATGCACATGGGAGGAGCCAAGATGGTGTCATGTGTATGGCCGCGGATAGAAAACATTGGAAAGAGATTGAGGAAAAATGGCCACATTTAAGAAATGAGCCAAGGAATGCAAGAATTTCTCTGGCAATGGATGGTGTATATCCTTCTCGAGATCTTAGAACAACATATTCTGTTTGGCCAGTTCTAATTATTAACAACAATCTCCCCCCTGGATGGCAATGAAAAAGGAGCATGCAATGTTAACTCTTATCATACCAGATACTAGAATATATGAATGCAATGATTTATTGAAGATTATATTAAAATATTTTAATTCAATTAAAATCCTGATAAAAAACTTTTTGTTTACTTAGGGAAGTATTAGGTAAAGGATGTTGATGTATACATGGAGCCCCTCATTGATGAGCTTCGTGAATTATGGGATGGTGTAAATATACTTGATGTATCAAGACCTATCAATCATAGAAACTTCCTCTTTCATGCTATGCTTATCTGGACAATTCATGATGCCCCGGGGCTCTCTATTTGTTGTGGTAATATATTGTAAATTACATTTGTAATTATTGTGTCCATTGTACCATTTAGTAAATGTGGTTTCCATTCTTATTTTAGGGCTACAAACAAAGGGGAAACATGGTTGTCCATCATGTGGTCCAAAAATGTTGTATAGGCAGTCAAAGGATCTCAATAAAACTGTATATGATGAGTATAGACAATTCTTACCAAAAAATCATCGCTATCGAGTGCATGAGAAAAATAACTTCAATGGAAAGGAAGTGGAAATGAGGAAGCCAAGAAGGATGAACCCTGCTAGATGGAAAGCACTGTATGATAGAAAAGAAGGGACGGGCTTTCCACCAGAAATGAAAAGACTCCATTTTCTACAAATTAGACTATTATGAGAACTTGCCAATAGCCCACCTATTTGATACTATGTACATCGGGAAAAATGTGGCAGAGTGCTTGTGGAAACATCTAAATGGAACCAACCTTGAAGCACAAATAAAGTTACGAAAGGACCTCCAAGTTGCCAATGTCATGCCAAACATGTGGTTGCATGAAAACAACTCATATAATCATGCTCCGTGGACTTTTACATCAAAGGAGAAAGAAAACATCATTGATACAATGAAAACCATAAGATTTCCTTCTGGCTTTGGTGCAACATTAAAAAACTTATTCACGAGAGATGGATCAGAGTTCTCGGACCTAAAAACACATGATTGGCACAATTGGATAAAGGTAATTTTGTAGTACATTTGATTTGTTGGAAACATAATTATAAATTTATATATCCTAGTGATAATATCAATTCATGTATTTTTTTAACATTGTTATTTGTTAATGGTCATGTAGTATGTGTTGCCTGCAGCAATACCAAGCACTTTTGATCGTGATGATTGGTTTTCCAAGCAATGGTTCATTTGAGTGAGTACTTACCTCAATTGCATCTCGAAGCTCCACGATTATGGAATTATAGCCAACCTCAATCATTTGAAGGAGAAAAATTAGAGGGTCAAGGGACTTCAAAGAGGATAAAAGGTATCAAAAATGTTGGAAGTAGTTGTTTTTATCTTAAATTTTATAATGCATGCTTTTAAATAATTATTAATTCATTGAACAATTCTATTTTTCTTCATAGATGCTAAGGAGTGGGAAGCATTACATTTGTATGTTGCATAAAATTCTTACTTTATGTTGGAATGGATGGAGAAGTATGCTGAACAAAAGAAAGTAGAGCATGAAAAGGCATGGGCCAATATATATAATATACATGGTCAAAACACTGTTTGAGGATTGCCCGCAAGCCATAAAAGAAAATGGCCAGAGAGATGCTCATGGAATTGGCTAAAGACCAATATTGAACATGAGGCAACAAAAGGGAGAAATGGAGTGACACGACAACAACTGAATTTCGTGAAAGGATCTATAAATGGGGAGGTGATACATATATAGTAACATATTGGAGTTATTAAATAAATTGTCTTTTAAATTTTGTATTCTCAAATCTAATTATCTAATATTTATATGAATTTAGGTAACATATTACAAAGGAATGTGGAATTTTGGTCATCATTTTTGCATCAAAAAGGTTGATGAAAAGAGACAAACTTATGATTGTGGAGTTTCAGCATCATTTGAGGTAGAATGTCGTTCACATGCAAATGATAGACAGCCAATCACAAGCACACTTCGCTATTATGGGGTGCTGGAGGATATTATAGAGCTTGATTTTATGTCTTTCAAGAAAGTTATTTTTCATGTTGAATGGTACAAGCTTATCAAAGTGGGTGAAGAAAAAACTATCTTTATGCACAACAAGGGATTCCATGTGATTAATACATCTAGGTTTGAAGCCACTTCTGAACCTTATGTGTTTCCAAATCAATGTGACCAGATATTTCTCATTCCAAATTTAGAACAACTTGGTTGGTCATTTGTTATTGATTATGATCCAAGAGGATGAAGAGTAACATATGTTGAAGACAATGAAGATGCAGAAGTCCCCCTTGATGATGAAAATAGCATAGATGGAGATGATGAAAATTTTATTGTCAATGATGCATATGACCAGGATGAAGATCATGATGTGTTTATTGAAGTGTTCGAAGGGCATGAAAAACCACATGAGCATCAAGTCCATGAAGATGATGAATTTATTGATTTTAATTTGCCTGTAGTTGAAGATGATGAAGACCATGAAAATGCTAGTATTAATTTATTTGTAGATTTAGGGCCCATTAATGATGAGGTATTTATGCCATCAAATGAGGAAATTTCATCTGAGGATGACATTGTTTGATCACCATGATCACTTTAATGATCTCTATGTCTTTGATTGCTACACTCTGACTTTTATGGTTCTTAGTATCATCTCTATGAATGCTATCTTATTTCATACAACTTACTTGCAAAATTGTTTTACTATTGATCTCAATAGATAAAGAAAAAAAACTAATTGATAGTGAGGATGTTTTAAGAATTCATTACTCACCTTGAGCAGTAAGTGTGTGGAAACTGGAAGATTGTCCCTTGCAAAAGATAGCCTACAAGACAAAAGCACAATTACATTGTCAATTCATCTAACAATATTTTCTTTTGTTTAAAAATCAGAATTTCATAGTGCAATAAAATCATAAAAATTAACAACCGGGGAAAAAAAGAAGTCTAAAAACTGCTCCATCTCCATCAAATTCAAATCTTAGCCTTAAAGTATAGCAAATATTATAGCTTGCTCAGTTACTTAAAAACCAAAAATAAATTGAGTAGATATATTTCACATTAAAACCATTTTAAAAGATCATTTAATAGAAAGTGTCTTGAATCTACAAACACATCAACATTGAAAAGCAAATAGTGAAGACCTAGTGTTGAACAATCAAATCTGCAACTGTTTTCTCATTGAATCTGAAGGGAAATGGATTGCACTATTTAAGAAATGGAATTAATAAATCATTCACACTTTTGCCTTTCCTTTATAGATGAAGAAGGCTAGTAATTGGAGGTTTTCCCTACCTTACATGAGTCTAGATCGGTTTTGCTATTGTCTGCCTCTACTGAGAAGAACATTGACTAAAAAACAAAGTAAAAACTCTAAAAGTTAACAGAAGAGGGCACTTGTATGGCGGAAGGGTTGTATTGGATGAATCAATAGATGGAAGATCATTTTGATTTTATATTTTATAGTTGTTCACAAACCAACAGTTATATAGGTCATAGTGGATAGGCTAGAGCTTAGAAAATGGCCATGGGTTGGTGTTCAAAAAATGGCTTCTAGCCCAACAATCTCAATAGCACTTTGTATACAACTCTACACCTCTGTATACAATAAAAAGATATAATTTTGAATTTTTTCAGATGCAGAAAGATGTCAATATGTTTTGTTTCACCTTATAGTTTCCAGGGTGTGCCTTGTGACGAGAATTGCAACTATGCTGAATATAAACTTAAGAAGCATGTCAGGCAACAACAATTCGTGAAGCATCAACTGTTCGTTGTAGAAATGAATTGTGGCTAAACCCAGACCAAATATGAATTGGGACACAATACAATGGTTATTTAATGATATGTACAGCCGGCCTAGTGCCTTCAAATTTTTCATTGCACTATTGGACTAGGGATCATTAAATAGCAGCTAGCATTTTGCTGCTGATGGCAAGTCCCCGTAATCAGTAAAACATTTTGGTATCAGTTTGTCTCCCTCCAACATATGGTTTTCTATCCAGATGGCATGAATTTTCAACTTCTAAAATTTGTCTTTGACTTGGGAGTTATACGGTAATTTAACCAAGTCCAACAGTATGGCTATCTATTCAGATGGCGTAGCTGTGGAGATGCAGTTATCTCACGGCTAATGTAAAGACCTAATAGTTTGTTGTTTTATACTCAAAATGAAGATTTAAATACTAAACAGAAATTTGACAGCTTTTCATACCGTTTGCTGTTATCGAAATTGTTGGATTTTGCCAAGATCAAGGGCACAATGAAAAGTATGAAAGAGACAATAGAATGACAAGAACAAACTGTATTCTCATCAATATAAAAATGATCAACTGGATTAACCAATACAATGAATAGAGGCCTGCTTATATAGGCAAGGCCATATGGATGTATGAGCACACAAATATGACAAGTGGCTCAATGAGAAACAAGGGTAGGTAGGAAATAGGTGTGGGTAGGTAGGAGAAATAATATAATATTCCACATGAGGTGGATCACCCACCGAAGGTGGAATTATCACTCCACAATAAGTGGATATGATAATGTAATAACAAGATCAACACCATAAGAGGTGGAATTTCTCCTACACACACTATCCCAATGAGGCACAAACACCCAAGTGTCTCATATCCAAACTACTATGTAATGCATTATCCTAAGTAAACTTAAGTAAGTGTAATAATATCCATGATGAATAATTATTTACACCAACACCCCCCCTTAAGTGCAACTTAGGGGAATGCACTTAAGTCTACAATGCAACTAAGCAATGCAAGATGGGTCCCGGCTACGAGGCCATGATAGGTACCCATGTACAACATGCAAATGCAAGCAAAACAATGCAATGCAATCTCTCACAAACGGAGAAAGGGAGAAAACCCAGTGGGAAAAAACTCCCCCCCAAAAGAGAGATGAAAAAGAATCTCAAGGAAGAAGGACAAAACCTCAAAGAGGAAAAAGTCCCCCCCATAAGACAGGAAGGAGAAGTCAGCTGACCCCCCCTAATGACACATCCCGCACCCCCAAGAGAGCTCGCAACTGCTGGAACTTACTCTCGGTGAAAGGTTTGGTGAATATGTCAGCAACCTGCTCTGCTGTAGAACAATACTGCAAATCAATGACCTGCTCCTGGATGAGCTCTCGGATATAGTGCATATGAATCTCGATGTGTTTGGTCCGCTAGTGCTGGACCGGGTTCTTCGAGATGGCAATGGCACTCTGATTGTCGCAATATAGGACTGTCGGCCGTGGAGTAGTGAACCCAAACTCTGTGAGAATCTGCTGGAGCCAAATGGTCTCAGTCGCTGCGTTAACAGCGCCTCGATACTCAGCCTCAGTCGAAGAGAGAGCAATAGCATGTTGCTTCTTGCTCTGCCAACAAATGGGGCCCGAACCAAGGTGAAAACTGTAACCAGAAGTAGACTTACGATCAACTAGATCGCCAGCCCAATCGGAGTCTGTGTAACCAACCAAGCGAAGTCCTGTGCCTGCTGCATAGTGAATCCCATAGTGATGTGTACCCTGGATGTAATGTAGAATGTGTTTGGCTGCTTTCCAATGAAGCTCATGTGGTTCCTGCATGAAGCGGGAAACCATGCCAACTGCAAATGAAATATCAGGGCGTGTATGAGTCAAGTAGATGAGACTACCCACAAGCTGACGATACAAAGTGGCATCAACTAGTGGAGAAGAACACTGAGCCTCAAGCTTGACTCCTGAAAGAAAGGGAGTCGGGGCAGGCTTACAATCAGCCATATGAAAGCATGCAAGTAGATCAAGAGCATACTTGGGCTGCGATAGAGTAATCCCGGAAGATGACTGTGAAATCTCTATCCCGAGAAAGTAGTGCAAAAGACCCAAGTCAGTCATAGAAAATCTGTCATGCAAAGCAGATTTGACCCTGCTAATGATGGATGAAGTACTCCCTGTAATGATCAAGTCATCAACATAGAGCACAAGTATCAAGTGAGAGTCATCCTGTCGCAAAATGTAGACATTCGGATCGGAATGACACCTGGTGAAACCTGCGGAGAGTAGAAAGGAATCCATCTTGGCATACCAAGCCCTGGGGGCCTGCTTAAGGCCATAGATAGATTTCCTTAATCTGCAAACCAAAGAAGTATCCTGGATGAAACCCTGTGGCTACTCCATATAAATCTCCTCATCAAGATCACCATGAAGAAAGGCACTCTTCACATCCATCTGATGTACAGCCCAACCATGAGCTGCAGCAATAGCAAGTGTCAAACGAATGGAGTTCATCTTAGCTACGGGTGCAAAGGTCTCAGTATAGTCAACACCTGCAACCTGCGAGAAACCTTTGGCAACCAGCCGAGCCTTATACTTATCCACACTACCATCTGCTGCAAATTTGGTTCGATAGATCCACTTACATCGAACCATCTTTCTCCCCTTAGGGAGATGAACTAGATCCCATGTGTTGTTCCTCATCAAGGAACTATACTCTTCCTCCATAGCTTGGTCCCACTCAGGAACCCCTGATGCTTCCCTGAATGTCTGTGGATCAGAAGCGGTAGCAATAAATGCATGTGGATGATCCTGATGTTGTGATCGAGTTCTCCGTGTATCCAAAGGATCCCCAACAAGAGAACCCGCGGACTCAAGTGTCTGTCGAGCCCAACGAGGTCTAGGTGGAGGTGGAGAATGAGGCACCTCAACTACAAATGGACCCTGCGGAGGTGTTACCCTGCGAGTCGGAGTTGAGGGAGTCTCATCGTCTGAATCACTAACATCACTATCCACAATGGAGGAAGGTGGAGGAGGTAGAGAGGCTAAGCTAGGAGAGCTTTCCTCAAAGTGAACACTCCTCTCAATGAATACCTCATGTGTCTCTGGATCCATCAATCTGTATGCCTTAACACCCTCAGGATATCCAACAAATATGCAAGGCCGACTCTGTGGTTCCAATGCCTTGCGTTTCTGTGGAGGAATGCGAGCCCATGCTGGACACCCAAAGACTCTGAAATGTCTCACAATCGGTTTCCTACCAACCCAAGCTTCAAAAGGAGTAATACCTTGTAAAGCTTTGTGAGGAACCCAATTCTGGATGTGTGTGGCACAACTGATAGCCTCTGCCCAAAAGGCGGGATCAAGAGAACGTGCATGGATCATACAGCTAGCCATTTCTTTGAGAGTTCGATTCTTGCGTTCTGCAACCCCATTCTGCTGTGGAGTGTATGCAACAGAATGCTAAAGATCAATCCCCTCAAATGTACAAAAGTCCTCAAGTCTCTTGTTCACATATTCCCTGCCATTATCTGTACGAAGAATCTTGATCACTTTCCCTGATTGCTTTTCCACACGAGCCTTGAAGTCCTGAAATCTGTCAAATACTTCACTCTTATGAATGAGAAAGTAGACCCAAGTGAAGCGGGAGTAGTCATCAATGAAGGTAAGAACATAGCGGGCCTTACTAAATGAAGGTGCTGGAAATGGACCTGCTACATCACTGTGAACAAGTTGAAGAACTTCCAAAGCTCTCCAAGTTTTCTCTTTATCAAATTTCTCTTCGGGATGCTTGCCCATGGAACAACCTGAACATACACCCTCTGAAAAGCTGATTCGAGGAAGACCTGTGACCATGTCTTTAGTGCTGAGCTGCTGAAGATAGCGGTAGTTGAGGTGACCAAACCGCTCATGCCATAGCTTACTTTCTGAATTTGAATGAGTAAGCAAGGCCCTAGAAGGTGAACGTGGCACAAAGTGGGAAAATGAATAAAGCCTTGAGTTGTCATTGACTTGTCCCACTGCTACCAAGGCATCATCATCAAGTTCCTTTACCACAACTGAATCTGGTGTAAACTCAACCTTTTTCCCATTCCCATAGTGAGTGATTTGGTAGATGGAGAGAAGGTTGGTAGACAAGTTAGGAACATAGAGAACATTCTCAAATGTTCCATCATCCATGTCAACTGAACCTTTCCCTTCAACCTCTACTTGTGTATCATCACCTATGTAAATGTGAGGTACCTTAGATGGCTCTAATGAAGAAAACTGCTCCTTTGTAGAACCCATGTGATATGAGGCACCCGAGTCAAGTATCCATTGCTGTGAAGAACCTGTTTTAGCCACAAATGCTTGCCCTTTTCCTTTTGACTGTGAGGAAGAAGAAGAAGATGAATCCTTCTTTGTGTAGGCGGATGGCAAGTTGATGTTGTTTTTCTTGAGAAGATTGGTTAACTCATCAACTTGCTTTGCGTGGCATCGATGCTCATCATGACCATACTTTTTGCAATATGCACAAGTTGGTTTATCCTTCTTAGGTGTTGTCCCCTTCTTGGAAGAGGATTGTTGATTGCCTTGTGATGGAGAGGATGATTGTCCCTTTTCTTGTTGTGGTTGAGACTTAGATTGCTTCTTCTTCTTGTTGGAATTTTTGCCTTGACTTCCTTGATTTCCTTGATTTGCTACCAAAGCCTTGGACTTTGAAGACTTGAGAAGCCCCATGTTCAACAACTTGGATTGTTCCAATAT
This sequence comes from Cryptomeria japonica, assembly GCF_030272615.1. Classification (NCBI taxonomy): domain Eukaryota; kingdom Viridiplantae; phylum Streptophyta; class Pinopsida; order Cupressales; family Cupressaceae; genus Cryptomeria; species Cryptomeria japonica. The sequence continues at coordinate 142,328,464 of NC_081409.1, forward strand.
CAACATTTCTGTGAAAGCTTCAAAAGAAGGCATAACATAAGAACTCCCTACTGTCAAACGATGAGTTTGGAAGCTAGATACAAATGCTGCATATTCTGGTGCAAGCTTGTCCAACAAGTTGAATATCAATTGAGCATCCTTTTTGTCTATTCCACAATCCTTTAGCTTTGCTCTTAGCTCATTTGCTTTGGTTACATAATCTTGGATTGTATCAAAATTCTTGGGATCTAAGTTGGTGAGCTCATTATCAATCTGATAGCCTCTGATTTCATCAACTTGTCCATACAATTTCTGAAACATATCCCAAGCCTCTTTAATTGTTTTACACTTCTCAATGTGGAAAATGAGGTCATCTGATACATACTTGCGTAAGGTTCCAAGAGCCATGCAATTCTTAGTGAGCCATTCTAATTGAGCATTTGGATCAGCCTTAGGATCAGGTGGTGCTGTTATTGTTCCATCTATGTAGTGTGTGAGACCCTTTTCCATTAGTTTACTCCATACTTTAATTTTCCATGATGCATAATTATGTGGAGTTAATGGTGGAAACTTATTAGGACTCATTGCAACAAGAATGGAAAGAGCACAAGAGAGGCACAATCACACAAGACACCCCCCCAAATTCACTCAATCAAAGAACCCCCCCCAAATGTGATGATTTTGGCACTTTATAAATAGTGATTTACAATAGTCGCTGTAAGATGCCTCCAAAAAATGAAGATCCCCAAATCCGAAAATAGAAGCCTTCCACGATGTCTCCAAAAACTAATCAACGAAGCCCCAATGGCTCTGATACCATGGTGGATTTTGTCAAGATCAAGGGCACAATGAAAAGCATGAAAGAGACAATAGAATGACAAGAACAAACTGTATTCTCATCAATATAAAAATGATCAACTGGATTAACCAATACAATGAATAGAGGCCTGCTTATATAGGCAAGGCCATATGGATGTATGAGCACACAAATATGACAAGTGGCTCAATGAGAAACAAGGGTAGGTAGGAAATAGGTGTGGGTAGGTAGGAGAAATAATATAATATTCCACATGAGGTGGATCACCCACCGAAGGTGGAATTATCACTCCACAATAAGTGGATATGATAATGTAATAACAAGATCAACACCATAAGAGGTGGAATTTCTCCTACACACACTATCCCAATGAGGCACAAACACCCAAGTGTCTCATATCCAAACTACTATGTAATGCATTATCCTAAGTAAACTTAAGTAAGTGTAATAATATCCATGATGAATAATTATTTACACCAACAGAAATGATACCATGAATATTTGTAGGTGTAGATGATGTCTTGAAAGGCACAAACCTACAGATATATGGCTCATAAGAAATTTGATGTATTTGTGCATAACATATTAGTAGTAGTGATAGATAATTGCTGGACTCCAGGGCCTGAACCATAGCCTTCTTGATTCATCCAAATACATAACAGATTCACCTGAATAAAGGACATGTATAATAGTAAGGATGACGTTATCAGCTCTAAGGTCCATGTGTCAACAAACACTCCTGAAAAGACATATTGATAGTTTGAAGCTTGAAATTTTGATAGCAAAAAACCTCATTTTGCAAGACATTCACTGCCATTATTGGAAGGATATTTTAACGATGCTCAATTCTTAGGAAGAAAGATATGCTGTTGAATAATCTGAAAATACTTCTGAGGATTCTAAAATAGAAACTTTGAAAAACAGGGTATGTATGTGAATGCAGACAACTACTGACTATCAAGCAGTTCAAAATGATGTGGTAGACATGTAGGCAAAAAGTGGGAGCACCGACAGGGCATGCTAACTGTTTGACAAAATGCATAGAAAAAATGTGATCTTATTGAATGCCATGATTGCACGATATGCACATAATGGATTCGTTGAAAAGGCTTTAGAAAATTTCAAGCAAATGCAATCGGCAGGTGTGAAGCCAAATTACACAACCTTTGCCAACATCCTCCCTGCCTGTGTCAAAATTGAAGCTTTGAAAAATAGGGTATGGACATCCATCAAAGCATAGACAAAACGTGGGTTTGCAGAATACGCATAAAAATAATTTGTTGAAAAATCTTTTGAAACTTCTAACTAAACGCATTTGATAGGTGTAAAGGTAGATTTCAACAACGTTTGCTTGTGTCCTCCCTGGCTGTGCCAAAATGGGAGCCTTGAATAGGGTATGAATGTACATCAAAGCATAATGGTAGGGAGAATTGGGTAGGGGGATAGGGTTTCTGTAGACACTATCAAAAAGAAACTCAAAATACAGAAGCCCTAAGAAAACACAAAGTCTAATATCACCCAAAATAGGGCCTTCACTATCTTCTTCCCCAAGTCTAATCCCTAGGCCTCCATATTTGCATCAGAATCAAAATTAGAATATATGAATTGCTAGACGAAGAGGGCTTCAATTTATTTTTTCTGGGCACACATATTTTCCCTGTCAACTAGAACCCTTGTGAGATGCCAATATTTGAAGACAATTTTGAACTCTGAACATTCGTAAGAAGGGCTGGCAGCATTTATACAATCTGAAAATCTTAAGCAATCATTGTTTTTGAACTCCTCTTAAGATGGTGCTTGAGATTTTATGAAAATGGTCTAGAATTTTCAGAGGCACAAACAATAGCTACTACTTTATTGATATTTAACTTTCATCGCAAAAACAATGAAACTCCCAATCCAAAACTGGGTGTTCAGAAAAACTGATGCAACAATGGGAAACTGGGTCGTTAGAAAACAGGGAGAAAAAATACAAATGTCAGTGAATCAAAATATCACTCGATTGTAAATAAGATTTCAGTCTTAAAGTACCAAATTTTGTGGAAAATCACCTGAAAAAAGCAATGCAGAGTTCCTGATTCCGAGAGTGTATCCACTAATGCCTTCAATCAACCTTTCTCTGCAGCAAGTAGAATGCACCATAATGAAAATGTTGTTAATTTTTTAAACTGAAAAATTGATAAAATCTGTAAGAGCATTTATTAAATAAGTAAATTATATTAATGAAATGAGATCTTTTAACTAACTTCCAGTGAGACCTTGTTTTAATGAAGTTGGCTGGGATTTCTTAGAATGATGCTACACTTATGGTGTGTGGACAATGATCAAAGGTTTGTTACCATTGCAAATGTTATGTCCTTTTATGTGTACTGTGTATGATCAACTCATAGGCAGTATAGATGATTGTCTACCTTGATCCATTATGATGACTGTTCATGAAGCATTGAAACAATGATTTTGGATTGTTCACAGTCCTTTCACAGTCACTGTCTACAACATTACCCTATACAAATCTGCTCAAATTACTTAGAAAGAAAATCTGTAATGGGTGCTATATTTGTAGCTTTTACATTCCAAAGAATTGGTTAGGTGTGTATATTTTTAAAAATTTCAATTCAGCACGCTTGTAGGGTGACAATATTTGACATGGATCTTTTGAAGGCAATTACTGTTGCTCTTTGTTCTCTTTAGAAGTCTGTTTAATAGACCATTGGGCGGTCTATGATTTTCAAGGCTTTAAGGCAGAATGCGTCTTGGGAGACCATATTTTACAGATATCTTTTGTTTCTATGGTCTATTTATGTTTTTCTATGGTCGTTTAATGTGGATAAGAATAGAAGAGCACCCAAAATCTACATATATGATCTCATAGCATTCTGCCATGGATTATGACTCTGATTATGATTGTCTTTTTCTGTATTTTCAAATTTTTTAGAGTATACAAAACTTTTTCTAGTGGCCATGGGTCCTATACGCATATGTTCTCTAATCAATATTTTCTTATTTTTATGTCATTTTTTGTTTTTTTAAGAATGTGGTCAGGGATGTGTTGACGTGTATTTTGTACACCATCATACACAGAATAAAATACCTAAAGGCATCTTATCCTCTCTTGAATAAAGTCTCTAACTGCTGAAGATTCGCATGAAGGATCAGTTAGGATGACTCCAATGTTCTGGTTAGTAGGGTCTCTACGTATGGATAAACTCCAGTGGTATGATGTGATTTGCTGGAATCACAAGGGGACTTACATCTGATGATTGAACTTCCGATCTGCTTTGCTGGAACACAGGCTCTTACTGGCTTAGATTTGAAAAAAAGGAAAAAGGATGAGGGCGAAGAGAAGATCTAATCCTAATACTAAGAATGTAGGAGCAATGATTTGATTTTTTGATGAAACTCTAACTAGGTCTTGTTTTGACATCAATGGACCATCTCCACAAGGCTAGTGCGATCTTCTAAGGGAAGCTTTATGATGTTCAAATCATCACCGCAGGCATAGACACCATCAAGTTGATGCATATCAATGAAGAAGCGACAAATTGAAATTGAGCTTAAGCTGAATGATTCCAGTTGACTACACAAGGCAAGTCTGCAATCAACAAACTGCTAGTAGTATGGATATACGAATTCCACCATCAATCAATCACATTTCCTCCATTCATCTAATCATCTACCATCTAGGATTGAAGACTCAACAAGAAACCATGCAAATTGCAAGAAATGACACACTTCACCATTACTTCAATGAAAATGGAGTTTGTTTACAATCAATGGCAACAATTTCTTGCCTTGTCCTCCTATTCTACTCTAATTACTATTCTATCAATTTCTAACTACTAACTGTTTTCTATTATTTACAACCCTCTCTAATCTTCTTTACAAAATGAAATGTCTGGGCTTATATAGTGCCCACAATACAATTTGATGGCTTAGATCAATTCAAGATCAATGGCCAAGATTCAACAATGAAAACCCTAATTAGGGTTTGTTACAACCATTACATAACATTTAATTTTTTGACCAATGATAAAATTGTATTGCTTGGACACATGTCCTCTCTAGAAAATTCCACCAATGGATAGCTGGGGTAGGTACATCGGAGTTTGTGCCACCTTCCATGAGTTAAGTACATTGAATCTGGACATGCTGAGGTGGACCTCACTGATTGGAGAAATGATGACTAGGACGCCACCTCATTTGACACTTGTAACTTGGTAGACATTCAACTTGATGTTGTTGAGAAGCTTGCTTTAATTAATTCATCTGGAACTATTTACTTCTTCAACGAGCCCTTGTTCTAACTCCATGTGTCCTTGATGTGCAGGATGATGATGTACCTCGCCTTGGAACGCTGGATTGAAAGAGGTCGCCCCTGTCCTGGCTTGATCGTCCCAGCGAAGACCGTCCTTGATCTGGCTTGATTTTCCTTGATGAGATCTCCATTTGATGCCTACACAACATTTCAAAATTAGAAACTAGATCTTGCAATGAATAGCATAGATTAGAGAGTAAATTTTAGGAAACCTCATGATAAGTCTTAGAATTATCATTTCCTAAAAAACGATTGGGCTATTACAATTCAAAATTCAAAATTCAAAATTTAAGGTTATGACGATCAAAATTCAAAATTAAAACAAGGGATCTTGCCATACCTTATTTGAGAGCTTAACTCTAAAATGCAAAATAAAGGAATTTGCCCAGGCAAAAATCAAAATTTGAAGCCTTTGACTTGATCTTGAAGGATAATGAACGTCCTCTTTATTAATTCGCTACCCTTGGGGATATCTTTGATGTGTTCTTCAATGTCCTTGGCAAGTTCGCCTAACTTGAAACTCGAACTCCTTTGATAATGCTTGCACCTTCCCATTGAAATTCGCTCCTCCTCTTGAATGATAATTTCGCACTTCCTTTGTATACTTCAAATCGCATATGAAAGAGGATGCTTGAATAATGATTTAAAAAATGAAATAAACACCTCCTTTTGTAAGCGCTCACCTCTCACAATTACCTCTAGGCCGACTTTGATAAAATGAGGCAATTAAAACGATTTTAAATAAATAATAATGGCCGACCTTGACAAAATAAACCCCAGCGCTCAACTTGATTTTATAATTAATTAACTTTATGCCTTTATAATTAATTTTTTTTTTTGATTTTTAATAGGCAAAATTAATTAATAAATGTAATGCGTTATTTTTTAAATGCCACTTAATTAAATTTTCAAAACCTATCGAATTTAGCATTTAAAATAAATTCAATTGTTTGTTTTGGAGCCAAAATGGAAAGATGAAAAAAAAATACAAACCTCATCGCCCTGGTCCCTGACTGAGGGACAGGAGCGATCCATCATCTTGGTCTTGATTCTTGCAATTTTAACGTTCAAAGTCCTCATCTCCACGTTGAATTTGCCACTTTCGTTGGGTCCTTCGAGCTTGAGTGTCTTGCTTATGTGGACAAATGCCTTTTATGACCATTATCGCCCTGGTCCCTTGGAGAGGGACATGAGCGATCCTAGTGTTTTCTCCTTGACCTTTGTAACTTCAAACTTCAACCTTCATTGTGAGGAACAAACAATGCTATTCTTTCACTCCCCTTTCGTTTCACTTGAATTTTACAAGACACTTAGACGTTTGGAAGGATCATCACCCTTGTCCCTTGAAGAGGGACAGGAGCGATCTTGAAGCTCTAGCCAAAAATGCGTCATCTTTAACCTTGGTTCCTCGTTCATTGCCTCTTAAAGGATATCCTTGATCTTGCCTATCCTTGCATTGTCTTGATTTTAAAGGAATATGAGTGTTTAAATAAAAATCGCTTTGGTCCTTGTCCAAAGGACAGGAGCGATATAACTTTCTTATTCAAATTGGTATATTTTGACGTTCGACACCTTTGCATATCACCTTGTTAAGACGCCTTAGATCTTGTGTGATCCTACAAAACCTTGACTTGGCATGAATTTGAAGGAAAATGAAGGATCCTATGCAAATCGCCCTGGTCCCTTGGAGAGGGACAGGAGCGATATAGCCTCTTTGTCCAATTTGATGATCGTTTAACGTTTGAAGCCTTTGAATATCATCTTCTAACCGTGCCTTGGACCTTTTACCACCTTGCAAAACCTTAACCTCACGTGATTTTTGAGAGATTTGGCCAATATGATTAATATCGCTCTGGTCTCTTCCTGAGGGACAGGAGCGAACTTTAAGATTTTGAGCTTGTCTTTGTTTCCATCCACTTGCCATCGCTTTCATAATGTAAGATGAAGTCCCTTGATCCTTCTTAATCACTTGATACTTGTTTAACTTTTGAAATCTATGCCTTTATGGAAATATCGCTCTGGTCCCTTCCTGAGGGACAGGAGCGAATTAGGTGTCTTGATGTAATTCCTTCAACATAGGCGACTTTGGATACTTCGTCCTTCATTAAGATGCCTTAAAATGTCTTCACCACCTTGTACTTCATCTTGGAGTGTCTTGAATTTGGAGGAACGACAATATAATCATTATATCGCCCTGGTCCCTTGGAGAGGGACAGGAGCGATCCTGGTCTTGTGGGCTTCATTTTACATTACCACCTTCAAAAATTGTCTTCAACTGTCTTGTCATACCTCCTTTCATTCATCCATGCCTTGGAATTCTTTCAAACTTGGCAAGAAAATCATTTAAGACAAAAATCGCTCTGGTCCCTGCCTGAGGGACAGGAGCGAACTTGGGCATTTGGGTCCCTTGTTGACGTTTTGTAATCTTCAATTTATCTTCAACGGGTTCAACTCACCTCCTTTCTTGCCTTCAAACATAAAACTGACTTGATCTTTGCCCAGAACGTACCTTATGAAGAATTTCGCTCTGGTCCCTGGGAGAGGGACAGGAGCTACAAAGAACTTCGCCCTGGTCCCTGACTGAGGGACAGGAGCGATTTTGGCATTTTGGGTCACTCTTCTTCACGATGGCACTTCAAGTTATATTCATTTGATAAAATGCACCTCTTTTGACCTCTTCAAATCGTCAAGTCGTTAAAATCCTGTAAGGACAAAGCAATATTTGATTTCGAGCTCCGGTCCCTTACTGAGGGACAGGAGCGATTTTGACTCCTGGAGGCATTTCCGTGTTTGTGAAATTCTTCAATTTATATTCAACGGAAAGATCACGCCTTTCTTCATCACTTCCCATTCACAATTCATCTTGACTCTGCAAGGACAATAAGATTTTTGAAAACGAGCTCCGGTCCTTCACTGAGGGACAGGAGCGATTTTGCTCCTACAGGCCAAAATATCATGATTTCGCACATTTAATCACTTCACAAGGCAAAAACAAATCATTCCCAATGCCCAGGATCAAAAATCAAAAACTCAAAATTTGGTCAAAAATTACTCAATTGGACAGAATTCATATTTCTTCATCAACACTTAGACAAATTTAAGCTTTGCACTCAAAATTCCAATTGAAAATAGACCATTCTGGCGAATTCATTTCATCAAAATTGCATCCTACGAAAGGAAGCTCAAAAAGCTCTTAGGACTAACTGGATTCTGGCCTGAAACCGTCAAAATGAAAAACCCTAAGGCTTGACCCTAATCCAGACAACTAACAAACTAAATCAAAATCCTAAAATGCAAAGCGAAAACGAGCAAAGCGAGCAAAAAACATGGGTCCCCATTTGCAATGGGGCGATGTGTGAAAACGTCACAACATCTAGCGCCACCTTGAATAAATGTTGAAAAACATTTCAAAGATAAAGACTCAATCGACACCTAGAACCTCTGGAAGATTCAACCTAGCTCATCAAGGGATTAGAAAATGCACTCAAAGTAGAAGGAGAATCCTTAACCAGATCTAGACACTTAGTCTTTGATTACCCAGGTGTGTGCAAGTGTATTCATTCCTCTCGACAAGACAATTATAACCTTCAGGTTCCCCTGTGATTAGCTACGTAGTTTATCTAAACTTCAAAAGCATCCTGGATAGAGCCTCGCTGCCAGTCAGACGTCCATAGTCCCGACGAGGTTATCGCCGCAAGCTCACGAACATTGCTCCATTGCCAGTCGGGCGTCTATAGCCCCGATGGAGTTACTTGCATATTCCCTTTAGCCAATTTTAATATTTCATTTCATTTCACTTTTCTCTTCATTTTTCTCTTTCATTTTCTCTTTTTTCTCATTTTTTCCTTTTGATATTGCTTTTTTCACTCCGTCAATTCCTTTGGCTCGTAAGCAGTGAAGCTTACTAGGGTTTGAGGATTGCGGTGGCGTTGAAGTCAGATTTTGGATTTTTCACCAATCACAGCTTTGCCTGAAAACCATAATGACTCGGAGTCCATTAATGTGTGAAGATATAGTAATCAACAGATGTCGGCATCAAGACACAGAAAATGATTCCCTTCCAAGTCAAATACAATTCCTAGTCAGATGATAAAGCTGAAGAGGAACAACCTCGGATTCCAAACACTTCATGAATAGATATCTAAGAAATGAGTCTAACATAAGATCCAGGATGTTGCCAGTGTGTGAGCAACAACACAAACACCCTTCTCACAAAATGGAGACTCCCACTCAAGACACCTAAACTAAAGCAAACCGACCGACCAAACCGACTCAAAGCAAACTAAACTAAAACGCACACCAAAGCAAACTATCTAAAGAAAGCAAACAACTAAACTACCTGAGCCACACTAGATCATGAGTCAAATGACTCAAGGCAAATTAAGAACAAGGCCCAAAAGACCTCTAATCTAAAAACACGAAAAGAAAACCTACTCTAAACCTATATACAAGAGTCCTAGACTCGACACGACCCAAAGAAGCAAAATATATACATGACTTTACATGATTTCTCAGGTTGTGCAACAGGAGCATGGCAAACGTGATAGTTCTCAATCGGGCAAATTCATCCTTAAACACAGAAAGGCAAACTCTCACCATGCATTTCTCATACTCAAGCAAGTTTTCACTCAAAATGATCAACTGAGGTAATTCGTTAGGACCATGATCAACCCAGATGCAAGTTGTTTTCCCAAAATCCCCATAATCAAAATCATAATAACTTTCAAAGCTAGGATTAAGGAAAGAGACAACCTGGCATATTTCAGGCTCAGACGGCACTGCATTGTTGGAGGTGAGGTCACCAGCTGTTTCAGGAGGTCGCCATTGATGATGAATCATTCCACGAGTATCCACAACATGTTGATCTTGATTAGGAAGTTCTTGAAACAAGCTTAGCGCCCCTTCGAATAGCTCAAGATTCTCTGTTTTCACTGAGATATCTTGCATAAACCAGGCATTTTCATGAAATATTGTAAGCATATCTTCAAAAATGAGAGTCTCCTGGATGGATTGAGCTTCAAACATCTCTTCTAGTTGATCAAATGTAATCTCAGGTGACCTTTCTTCTTCAAGCATAGTCTCGGGAGGTCGGAGTTGATGATGGATCATATCACTCACAATAATTTTCTTATCTAGAAAAAAATTTGACAGTGATTCCATTTGTGTTTCCTATACAAGATCCTTCAACACTTCCTCAAATATCATAATGGTGATGAAATCTTCAAGCGCCCCTTTGAATTGTTCTTCATATCTGGGCTCACTTATGATGATCTGTAATTCTTCATTCAACATCTCAACTTGATTGTCTTCTTCAATGAGGCCATTTGAAACATCTTGTAATTCAATCTCAAGGATCTCCTTTTGTAGCATAAACGAGAATTCTTCAAGGAATGAGTCGTCCTCTTCTTTAATTGCTTGTTCAACTCCTGGATCTTCCTTTATCATTGCTTGAGTACTCTCAATGGCTTCTTCAACTTTTGTTTCATGATATTCCTTTTCAGGTGCAAGGCATGGCAAGCTATCCATTGTAATACACTGATCATCAGGTGCACTAGTATCATCAACGTACACTTGATCCTTCTCACATTCAGGTGCTGGAACGATGTCTTGTTCATATGTTCTCCTAAATTCGGCTGCGAGATGTGCACCCCAAGATCTGTTCATAATGCATTCTTCCTCGGACAAAGTTGGCATTCCAAACTGGTTTCTGACTTGATTGATAGCCATTTCACATACTGAGCAAGTAAATTCAGAGTGAGGTGAGTTGTGAATTCTACACCACAATCGTAGCAATATGTTCTCTAAATGTATTTCACCATCCAAAATGAGTTGACTCTCGATCATCCACATGAAGCTTAGAAGAGGATCTTTGCTCTCTAGGACACTGAAGTTGCCTTCTTCTGTTTTTGGCCTGGGGACATCCCAAAAGAAGATTTTTCCCTGCGCTGCCGATTCCATCCTTGATAAGTACTTCAAGCAATGCATTTCATCATGTTCCTCTGTCTCGTGAACTCGACACTGCCCTAGTCTTGCAAACTCGGACAATCTGCGTGGATAAAGTTGTGTATCTAACATCCACCAAAGTTCAGGAAAATCAACTTGTTGCTCCTCGTGAAACTGTTGTTGCTCCATGAGAAATCTTTTCTTTTTTTTTTATTTTTTGATTTTTCAATTTTTTTGGATTTTCTATTTTTCACTTTTTTTTGGATTTTCTGGTTTTTCACTTTTTTTTTTAATTTTCTGGTTTTTCACTTTTTTTGGATTTTCTGGAATAAGAGAGATCTTGAATATCTCAGATTCAACTGGAACGTTCAACTGGTTCCAGCTTGATTCCTTCTTGCATAAGTCCAACTGATGACCCAACGATCACCTTCCTTCTTTGTTTGAGAAAATGCTTTCCACTGATCTTCCTTGGATTCAAGAGTTCGTGTTCGCTATCAGGCACTCCTAATTCAATTCTGTCGAGCGTAGAGGAGGGTACCTTGATAAAATTTTGACGTCCAACTGTTCAGCCCTCCTTCTAGCGCCAATTCAGTTGACGTGTATTTTGTACACCATCATACACAGAATAAAATACCTAAAGGCATCTTATCCTCTCTTGAATAAAGTCTCTAACTGCTGAAGATTCGCATGAAGGATCAGTTAGGATGACTCCAATGTTCTGGTTAGTAGGGTCTCTACGTATGGATAAACTCCAGTGGTATGATGTGATTTGCTGGAATCACAAGGGGACTTACATCTGATGATTGAACTTCCGATCTGCTTTGCTGGAACACAGGCTCTTACTGGCTTAGATTTGAAAAAAAGGAAAAAGGATGAGGGCGAAGAGAAGATCTAATCCTAATACTAAGAATGTAGGAGCAATGATTTGATTTTTTGATGAAACTCTAACTAGGTCTTGTTTTGACATCAATGGACCATCTCCACAAGGCTAGTGCGATCTTCTAAGGGAAGCTTTATGATGTTCAAATCATCACCGCAGGCATAGACACCATCAAGTTGATGCATATCAATGAAGAAGCGACAAATTGAAATTGAGCTTAAGCTGAATGATTCCAGTTGACTACACAAGGCAAGTCTGCAATCAACAAACTGCTAGTAGTATGGATATACGAATTCCACCATCAATCAATCACATTTCCTCCATTCATCTAATCATCTACCATCTAGGATTGAAGACTCAACAAGAAACCATGCAAATTGCAAGAAACGACACACTTCACCATTACTTCAATGAAAATGGAGTTTGTTTACAATCAATGGCAACAATTTCTTGCCTTGTCCTCCTATTCTACTCTAATTACTATTCTATCAATTTCTAACTACTAACTGCTTTCTATTATTTACAACCCTCTCTAATCTTCTTTACAAAATGAAATGTCTGGGCTTATATAGTGCCCACAATACAATTTGATGGCTTAGATCAATTCAAGATCAATGGCCAAGATTCAACAATGAAAACCCTAATTAGGGTTTGTTACAACCATTACATAACATTTAATTTTTTGACCAATGATAAAATTGTATTGCTTGGACACATGTCATCTCTAGAAAAATCGACCAATGGATAGCCAGGGTAGGTACATCGGAGTTTGTGCCACCTTCCATGAGTTAAGTACATTGAATCTGGACATGCTGAGGTGGACCTCACTGATTGCCTCTTAAAGGATATCCTTGATCTTGCCTATCCTTGCATTGTCTTGATTTTAAAGGAATATGAGTGTTTAAATAAAAATCGCTTTGGTCCTTGTCCAAAGGACAGGAGCGATATAACTTTCTTATTCAAATTGGTATATTTTGACGTTCGACACCTTTGCATATCACCTTGTTAAGACGCCTTAGATCTTGTGTGATCCTACAAAACCTTGACTTGGCATGAATTTGAAGGAAAATGAAGGATCCTATGCAAATCGCCCTGGTCCCTTGGAGAGGGACAGGAGCGATATAGCCTCTTTGTCCAATTTGATGATCGTTTAACGTTTGAAGCCTTTGAATATCATCTTCTAACCGTGCCTTGGACCTTTTACCACCTTGCAAAACCTTAACCTCACGTGATTTTTGAGAGATTTGGCCAATATGATTAATATCGCTCTGGTCCCTTCTTGAGGGACAGGAGCGAACTTTAAGATTTTGAGCTTGTCTTTGTTTCCATCCACTTGCCATCGCTTTCATAATGTAAGATGAAGTCCCTTGATCCTTCTTAATCACTTGATACTTGTTTAACTTTTGAAATCTATGCCTTTATGGAAATATCGCTCTGGTCCATTCCTGAGGGACAGGAGCGAATTAGGTGTCTTGATGTAATTCCTTCAACATAGGCGACTTTGGATACTTCGTCCTTCATTAAGATGCCTTAAAACGTCTTCACCACCTTGTACTTCATCTTGGAGTGTCTTGAATTTGGAGGAACGGCAATATAATCATTATATCGCCCTGGTCCCTTGGAGAGGGGCAGGAGCGATCCTGGTCTTGTGGGCTTCATTTTACATTACCACCTTCAAAAATTGTCTTCAACTGTCTTGTCATACCTCCTTTCATTCATCCATGCCTTGGAATTCTTTCAAACTTGGCAAGAAAATCATTTAAGACAAAAATCGCTCTGGTCCCTGCGTGAGGGACAGGAGCGAACTTGGGCATTTGGGTCCCTTGTTGACGTTTTGTAATCTTCAATTTATCTTCAACGGGTTCAACTCACCTCCTTTCTTGCCTTCAAACATAAAACTGACTTGATCTTTGCCCAGAACGTACCTTATGAAGAATTTCGCTCTGGTCCCTGGGAGATGGACGGGAGCTACAAAGAACTTCGCCCTGGTCCCTGACTGAGGGATAGGAGTGATTTTGGCATTTTGGGTCACTCTTCTTCATGACGACACTTCAAGTTATCTTCAACGGGTTCAACTCACCTCTTTTGACCTCTTCAAATCGTCAAGTCGTTAAAATCCTGTAAGGACAAAGCAATATTTGATTTCGAGCTCCGGTCCCTTACTGAGGGACAGGAGTGATTTTGACTCCTGGAGGCATTTCCGTGTTTGTGAAATTCTTCAATTTATATTCAACGGAAAGATCACGCCTTTCTTCATCACTTCCCATTCACAATTCATCTGGACTCTGCAAGGACAATAAGATTTTTGAAAACGAGCTCCGGTCCTTCACTGAGGGACAGGAGCGATTTTGCTCCTACAGGCCAAAATATCATGATTTCGCACATTTAATCACTTCACAAGGCAAAAACAAATCATTCCCAATGCCCAGGATCAAAAATCAAAAACTCAAAATTTGGTCAAAAATTACTCAATTGGACAGAATTCATATTTCATAATCAACACTTGACAAATTTAAGCTCTGCACTCAAAATTCCAATTGAAAATAGACCATTCTGGCGAATTCATTTCATCAAAATTGCATCCTACGAAAGGAAGCTCAAAAAGCTCTTAGGACTAACTGGATTCTGGCCTGAAAACGTCAAAATGAAAAACCCTAAGGCTTGACCCTAATCCAGACAACTAACAAACTAAACCAAAATCCTAAAACGCAAAGCGAAAACGAGCAAAGCGAGCAAAAAACATGGGTCCCCATTTGCAATGGGGCGATGTGTGAAAACGTCACAACAGGATGCTACCAATTCTACTATGGGGGATCCTCCGATCTTAAATGCTTTGATTGATATGTTAAAAAATGGACAAGGACAACAAATTACTATTATGGTGCATGAGGTAAGCTTAAAATTTGTCTTTTGTATGCTAAATTATCTTATGTTCCCTATTATATTATGCTAATTTATGTTTGTGGAATGCAGGCCATCTCGAAAGTAACTCCATCGAGCATGAATCTTGTTGGCATGAAGGATCCATCTGTGCCCTCCACTACATCTACTGTTATGCCAGACGTAAGATTCAATCATATGTTTGTGTGGGTTTGATTATGTTATTGTCACCTATTATACCATCCTAATATTTATATTTGTGCCTTATAGGATATTTCAAGGATTACTCCAACAAACACTAATGTTCCTGATGTGGGTTCAATCAGAATTCTCCCACCAATAACCGAACAAGTTTCCTTAAGGAGTCTCATAGATTCACAATCAAGAATACTAAGGCTCCTACCAGATACTCTTGAAAATGTTCCAACCAGACAAGAAATACTTGTACAAATTCAGTTATGGGAAAGGGCATTGTTGGAGAGTGCAGGGCCTACCTCAAATGAACAGGTAAAATTAATTATAGATTTTCATTTTCATAATTTAACAATTAATGTTTTTTTATTGTGTTTTATTTTCTTTAAACACTATGATTAGAACTTTATTATGATTGGTCATTAACATTTACTCAATGGTTGTCGTCTTCATTTGTAGCATTGTAGATACTTTGGTCACTACAACTTAAGATGAACCGTCTCTGTTACATGCAACATCCTCTAGATACTTCTTCCTAGGTCCCAATAACAAAGATGGAATGAACATAATCAGAACTATGAATGCTTGCGCACCAATCCCAATCAAAACAAACAAAATCAAAACTACAAATATTGTCAAACAATCTTTCTCTTTATTGTTAGACCTTTATTCTTGTTGACTGTTGCAACTTGAACAGTGATGTATCCAAAAATGTCTTGGATCATCTTCATACTACTGGCTGCTTAGAAATAGTTTCATATTTTGGTTGGGTTTCTGACAATTTCACAATCTCACCGTAAATACAGGAAATAAATGACAAAGTGATTGATGCACCTATAGGAGCATCTACCTCAACCCCTAAGACTACAACAATATCCTCAGTGACTACAAAAGGAACGCAAGAAGTTACAATCTTGTTCACCTCAGAAGGAAATGTCTTGAAGGATGAAGTGGGGTTAAAATTTTTTCACTTTATTTTTCGTCGTGCAAAACAATTATTTGGAAATACCATTCAAATGGATTGGAGGAAGCAATCCAATGCTAAGAAAGAGGAACTCTTTAAAGATGTCATAACAACATTTGGAAATCTTGGTTTTAATAAGGATATTATTCTTGATATTGCACGGAAATACATGCACTCTAAACGAGATAATTTAAGGTCGAAGCTGACAAAAGACTTGAGATATCCACATCCAGCTTGGATTACAGACCAAGTGACATGGGATGAACTCATGAAAGATGCCAAATATAAGAGGAAAGCCCACAATAATCCAAACTATAGGCCATCTACACGAGGAGGATCTAAAAGACACCTTCGAGATACAACAAAAGCAACCCAAGCTAGGGTGTCAAGTATTGGATCCCATAAATTAGGATCTGGTAGGTATAATGGCATTCATGGTGGTTTGGTGAGTGAATATTTTCATCTACTGTATTTTTCTTTTTCATAAAATGTCATGAAAAACTTCTAAGTTAATTGTATCTTATGATTCATTATACCTTGTAAATTTGGTTATGTTTGTTAACGTAGGTTCACCAATTTCAAAAGGAAGCTTCAGAGGATGACCTAAAATATGCTTTATTACATGGTTCCCAAGGCTTACGACAACATTTGTTAGATCGAGGGGAGATTTTAGTGAGTGGTCAGAATCTGAGGTAAGTTCTTTATAATATCATATGACTTATGCAATAATTTAACTAGAGTTAAGTTATTTAAATAAGTTAAATTGTTTTGTGTATAGGAAGCCCAACAATTAAACTCATCAGGTAGTGAGCATCAAGAGGAGGTAGAGGATCATGATGAATTGTTTGTTGCACAAAATGATTCGATTGTCATTCCTGAAACTCAGCAGGAAACCATCCTTGAATTTCAACAAGTGGGAGACAACAATATTGAGGAGGGTGTTCAATGTGATGAACTATCCACACCCACAATCAGAAAGGTGCCTCGTAAAAAGAGGACACAAAGCAAGAGGATGGATAGAAACAAATGAACAGAAGACATATTTGCTTCCTATCCTTGTTCAGTTTTCATTGCTATTATAAACCTAATTTATATATCATCATATTTGTTTAATTAATTCTTGTGAATTTATTTATTGTCAAGCTCTTCCTTAAGAACATGTAGTGTTGGCTGTTTCTTAAATAGTTATCAATTTTGATTAGGAAAGTAAGTAACTGTACTTGGTTTACAGGTTGCTAAATTCCAGTAGCCTCACACTAATGATACCACATTGATAAATTATAACTTCCCATACATAAGCGGTGATAAGGGTTGGAAGTCGCTGTTTAAGAAAATAAGCGATGCAAAGTTTGCTTAAGCTGGGTTTTGATGTGCTTTTCTTGCACTTAATTCAAAATGCAGTAGTAGGTACCAGTCTTTTGGTGACAAATGTCATTAGGTTGTGGTGAAGCAGGGTTGAACTGTATTGTTGAGCAAAAAATTCAATGCAGGCGTTGCTTAAATTGGGTTTTATAAGATTTCCCTCGTTCAATTCACAATGCAGCTATGGGTACAAATGATTTTCTAACTTAAATGGTATTAGGTTATTTTGTAATAAGAATTGGAATTCAATTTCTAGCGAAAAAATGATTGCTACTATTGCTTAAGTCTGGTTTTGATGGCCATTTCTTGTACTCAATTTTCCCAAAGCTGCATTGACTAAAATTGATTTGGTGACTTGAGGTAGGATTGGGCCATTTTTGTAATATGAGATCCCCAACCAATTGCTACTGGGACCTGCAGAGAACTGAACGTGTGACCACAGTTTGGCAAATGTGAGTTATTTTGCTGCTGCTCCATCTTCTTCCTATGCACACCTTTGCTGCTCCTGACCATTTTTCTAACTACCAATTATCAAATTTTTCCTCACTTAAGTCAATTTTGAAATGATATATGTTTAACAGATTCCATGGGTAATTGAATTTAGAGGTGTTCTCGACTGGCTGATACATCACAATGAACAAGATAAAATAAATTCTGCAGGATAGGTTAAAGGAAACAAGATAAAGTATCTGGAATTTTCTCGCAAGGAAGCTTAATATAAGGACCAATTGCGTGAGATCTTCAAGAAATTTTTGTGATACTAGTAAAGATAATCCAGTGTGTGATCTCCAGTAGCTGTTGTCATCATGCAGTGTGGGACAACAGACGTTATGAAGCATAGGGAATAGATAGACAAAGAGAATGAGATAGGGATGGAATCAAATTTAATCTTGGGACGAGCCACATTGAATTGGAACTTCTATATAAATTGTGACATGGGAATTATTGTTGTTTAGACATTTATCCTTTCTTTCTTATTTATTACTTATTCTTGGTAAGTATTATCAGCAATAACTTTATAAAGTATTGTAGCATTAAATAGCTTTTAAAACATAACAATATATGAGAACAAAAAGTAGTTACTGTGGTAATATTTTTCAATATGCTAATGTAACATGGGAAAATAATGGAAAACACCAAGTCTTGTTGCCATTGCGAGAGGAAATTAATTGATTAAAATTGACAGGGCCAAAAAGGGAGTTAAGATTGTCTTAGAAACCACAGCTTGACATACAATGTGACCTGGATTCAAGGAGCTCTTTCTTTTTCTTTTATACAACTCTTTTGATATTGATAGCTCAGATGAAGCATAATTGTACTTAGTACCATACTTTTTCCCTCTGTTATGTTTATTGAGTTTGGACAATGAAATCAAAAATGAAATTGTTTTTTTTTTTTATTGCTGCTATATTTCTCACTTATCAGTCCCTAAAAAAATGTCCAGTAGATTGTTGTCCTGAAAAATGTCCTAGCATCCTCATCCCTGAAATGCCCTAAAACATTGCAAAAACACTAAATTGCTTTTCAGCCTTCAAGCAGAGACGTGATTGCCCTAACAAATCACTTGGAACAGATCTTGATTGTTAGCAGAATACAGTGCCTGTTGCAACACCACGTTTATCATGCAAATAAATGCTTGTTGCAAGCTAAATGTCATTGTCTAGATTTTCTTTCCATACAAAGCATTCATTTGTTAAAGCCCATAGGCTATTGAAAATAATAGGACAACAAATATAAATTATGTTAAAAGTTACAAATATAATAGTAAATAATAAGATCATATACCAACATGACAAAAGCCAGATGAATTTCAAATTTTCCGAAATGAAATAAATTATAAACCCCTATGTACACAAAGTTGGGCAGCGC
Organism: Cryptomeria japonica; assembly: GCF_030272615.1. NCBI lineage: Eukaryota > Viridiplantae > Streptophyta > Pinopsida > Cupressales > Cupressaceae > Cryptomeria > Cryptomeria japonica. The sequence goes on from NC_081409.1 coordinate 142,347,665, forward strand.
CAAGAGAGCCCACATACCATAACAAAATCAAGAAACTATTAATCATTTTTGTTAAAGTCAAGCCCTACGTTTCATCTTTAATTGTTACACAAAGACTTAAATACAAATCAACTAATATGCTAACAATTGATTTATATAATAGCAACAAAGAGATTGCAAAGAAAATCCTTCAGTGATGGAATCATGTAGGGCAGCCAGAACAAAACTTGCAAGATTCCTAGTTTATCTCACTTTAATCTTGAAACACTTGCAAGATTCCTAGTTTATCTCACTTTAATCTTGAAACACCCCAAAGAGATCCCTGCCCTATATAAATGCTAACCGCGTGACACTCAACACTCTAAGCATAAACATTTGACAATTCTATTGATTATTTATTTAATACATTTTTATTGAAAACTACACAAAAGTATTTAAAATAAATTGTTTATTTTTTTAATACCTTTTTCAATATTGTTTCTAGAGAGACAATAGTTGAGATCTAAAGACATATCGTCTCTCAAGAGACTATATGATTTTAATCCCAACTATTGTCTCTCTAGAGACAATATGTCTTTAAATCCCAAATTGTCTCTACAAAGACAAAAAAAGTTATGTTTTCTATCGTCTTTATAGAGATAATTTTAAAGACGATAATTTAAGACACTCGGTTAAAGACATTTTTTAAGACAAAACCAAACTTTTTTTGTCTCAAGTTGAGACAATTTCCTCAAAAATTGTCTTAAAACACCCCTCTATGTAGTAGTGAAAGAATCTCACTGAGAAGCAGTATGAAAAAGGGATTTATAACACCCCTCTATGTTGTAGTGAAAGAATCTCACTGAGAAGCAGTATGAAAAAGAGATTTATAACCTGGTGATTAAATCATAGACATACAATACCCAACACAGAATGAAATGGAGGAAAAAAGTACCTTACAGTTATGCCTCATCAATTTGTATGAAATTATAATCAAATATTTAATTTGAAGTAAATATTCAATATTAAATTCTTCTTATATATCCATCTATTTCTCTAGACATTTCCCCCTTAATATCCATCCATCTTTCTTCGTCTCCCTCTCTCTTTCACCTTCTTAAATTATTATATCTATATTCCTTTGCCTCCCTATCTCTATCTCTTTATATTTCCTCTATCACTTTTTCATCGAGACTTTCATTGCACAAACATTATCATTTGCTAAATGGCCTATCATTTGACATCCCAACCTACAAAAATGTATGCAAAAAATATACCAATTTTTTTCCTAATTCAACTTCCACAACTCTTCGATGTACCCATTACACACCAAGATGGGATTGCTAGTTTAATTATATATAGATATGAATCCAACGCTTTAATGGACTACAATATTGCTCACAATAATTGACCAACCCCTTTGCTAATCTATTTCACTTACTAAAAATTGATGTTCAAGAGTGTCCACTGTATTTCAATCACTTAGTGATAGGAGTGGATTCAGGAAATATACCACCGGGTAGTTCACAGGCGCAGGTAATCATTGATCACGGTGTTTATCACAATTGGTCAAGCTGCTTGACAAATCTGATTATAAGACACAGCCGCATTTTAAAGATACATATTTCTTGGGCCGAAAGTCTTTTTCCCAAGCTCGAAATTGTTGATCTGTCCAGCAATATCTATTTAAGAGAGATTAGTAGCTTACCAGGCAGTTTGATAACCCTGAACCTGATGAATTGTTCAGAGTTGAGAACACTTGCGTGCCTCTCTACTTTGGTAGGACTTAAAGTTCTTGATAATATTGGATGGATGTTGTAAACTACAAACACTTAATGTGGAAGGTCTCAGCTCAATAGAAGTAATTAAAGCCGACCAGTGTTGGAAAATACAGAGCATTCAGGGCCTGGGGCAGTTGCAAAAGCTGTCTTATTTTCAGATCTCAGTCGATAGTTTGCCCAGATCTAATTGCACTGACATTATGGTGAGTCACAAATACTATTCATAATCTTAGCCAGAAAAAAACCTCAAACATGTTTATTTGCCATATTTTACTAAATCAAATTATGTTTGTGGCACGTAACTGATTGTCCAGTACATATACTAATGTGGACGTAACGAATCAAAAAAGGATGGATAGTACAAGCCAAAAATTCACAGGTTTGTAAGCAGTTCATATACGATATTTCTTCTTTCATGGCTACATATGAGTAACATTGAAGCTTTGTATTAAAAAATAAAATTAAAAAAAAACTTATTTTAATGTAAAATTTATTTCAACTTCTCTTCATTTCTTCGATGAGCAGACATGAATAAAGATGTTCTTACATACCATTCGAACGGTCTCCGTGATTCAACAATATAAAGATTCGAGTTTTGTCAAATCTTTAAGGGTGAAAGGCATTTGTTGTTCCACATATGTACGTTGATAAGCTTACACATTTTTTTTCATTTTATATATGTAAGATTTGATAAAATTTAAAAAGTTCTATGACAACTACGGGTGACCCTTACACATATTTTTGGGAAGATATTTTCATATTATAGTATAGAGTAGATTTAATGATTAATGGTGTTAGGGTGACAATTTCTCTGTAGTATTCAAGATGCATATTTTCTTTTTATTGATTAATTAGAATTTTAGGTAATGTTATAAACTAATTAACATAAATTAATTAACATATTTATATTTAAAAAAAAATATATGTAAAATATGCAGAAAGATGCCATTATATATGGAGATGGCTATTTCATTTTTCCATTATCTCACTTAAATCAAATTAAATAACAACTAGTAATACTTATCATTAAAAATATAATTTGTAAATAAATACCTTCGGATCCAATAAGTTATTGGTAATTGATTGAGGATTCATACCGTATATTCCAATGAAAGAATCATAGAAAAACATAAATCATTAATGCTAAGTCATGGAAGAATTTTTTCATATGTGCGCACTTTCTTCAATATTAGAAATTGGTTCATCTTCACATTTTTTTTTTAATTTTAGTCCTTTTGGATTATCATTTTTTTCCATTTCAGAAATCACCCTTAAGATTCATATCATATGGGGGCATAGGATTCAACCCTTATAGATAAAAATTTCATATTTTAGGAAACCATTAGTAAAATTCATAAATAGAGTAAAAAAATAAAGTAGGTCTTCAAATATTTTAAATTAATAAATGGTGAAGAGAGAAGTGTTTCTCCTTGCTTCTTTTACTATATGCATAGTCTCATCCCATATATTTAAAATGTGTACATAAATAGTTAGTATGTACCCACTCTCATATGTATGGACACATGCTCTTTGTATGTAATATCCAAGTCTCACAAACCACTACCTAATCTTTAGAATCTAGATTAGTCAAATTCTAAGCTTCTTAGAGGTTCATACTACACAAAAAATGTAACACTTTTTATTTGTTTTAAGTTGATATTCAAACTATTGGTGCATGTGAAGATTCTTATTTTGTCTTTGGGGTGACAATGACAAAGATTTGAAAGTTAGCATAATTTTTCTCGATACATTCATTATTGGACATATAGAATTTTTGTGTGCATGTTATTATTGATAAGAACCAAAAGTCTTGAAACATTGCTTGGAATATATCTAGAACTACTATCAAAGGCTCACTAGAACATCTAGTTACACACAAAAATCATATAGGTAAACATGCTAAAGTAATTTGGAGCTCATATTCATGCAGATAACCTATTCTTAATATTGAACTCTCCATTAAAATAAATGCACTTCAAATGAATTTTTCTCCAGTTACAATTTTGTATGCTATAAAAAGCAACCGTGTAACATCAAACATGGTTATGAAAAGAAAAACACTACTCAATTACTCAATTACTAATATTTGTTAGTTTGCCATTGATAAAAATATGATCTTATCAAATAATCAGCTAAGATGAAATTTCTACAATGATTTTTTTAAAATTTCTATAAAGGAAAACACATAGGCCTCATAATAGTTGAATAGAGAACATGATATGAAAAGTTTCATATACTAAATGCTTTCTTGCTTCACTAAAAGGTGGGGCAGAAGTTCCATACACAAGGAGGCACTACTAAAGTTGGAATTCAATAAAGGTAGTACTGATAGTAATTTGTATTTCAAGATTGATTATGATAACATTTTGATTGTTGAGGTATTTGTTGATGATATTATTTTTGGAGGAGATGATGGTTTGTGCAAAATTTTTGCTGATGATATGCACAATGAGTTTGAGATGTCAATGATTGGTGAGATGAAATTATTTTTGGGATTGTAAATTACTCAGCTGGATAAAGTATCTTTGTATCTTAATCCAAATATGTGAAAGATTTTTCAAGAAGTTTGGTATGGAGGACTCAAAGCCAGTTGGTACTCCTATGATAGTCGGATGTAAGTTGACAAAGGATGATGATTCTCTGAAGGAAAATTAGACTAGATACAAGTTTATGATTGATGGATTGCTATATTTGACTCAGACTAGACTAGAAATTATGAATATTGTGTGTCTTGTTGCTAGATTGCAAGATGATCCTAAGGAATCTCATGTTATTTCTATGAAGAGGATATTCAGATATTTGAAAGAAATAGTTGATTTTGGTTTATAGTATCCTAAAGATGATGACTTTAATTTGTGTGCCTATACTGATGCTAACTAGACAGGTGATGTTGATGACTAGAAGAGTACTAGTGGTGGTGCATTTTTCTTGGGGCAGAAGTTGGTTTCATGGATGAAAAAGAAACAAAATGCTATATCCTTGTCTACTACAGAGGTTGAATACATTATTGTTGTTGGCAATTCTACGTAGGTATTGTGGATGAAGTAGATGTTGAAGGATATTAGAGTTGTTTATGATGAGCCTATTGATATATATTGTGATAATTCAAGTGCTATTAATATTTTTCAGAACTTGGTGCTACATTCTAAGATTAAGCATATATCAATCAAGTTTCATTTCTTGAGAGAGACAGTCAATGGGAAGGAAGTCATATTGGAGTATGTATCTACAAAGGAACACATTGCAAATATCTTTACTAAGCCTTTGCCCAAAGATACTTTTGAGTTTCTCGGGGAGAAGCTAGGGTTGATTTCCAATCTTGATGAGAACTAAGATGCACTGAGTTGCATCAATCTAGTGAACTTCAAAGAGATATTTTGTGATCCGGATTGATGAGGTGGTTGCTACTTATGGGGAGTAGTCAGTATTGTAATTTAGATGTTCAGATTTGTGAATCAGATCTAAGGAGGAGAGAGTTCTGATTGGTGTTCAGGTTTTTGGTAAAAGATATTGGTTTTGTTATTCAAAGATTTTGTTTGGCTAAAGGGAGAGAAATTTGTGAGTTTTGTTGTTCTCCTTACAGGGGACTGATCGTGATTCAAAGGGGGAGAATATTTGTTTATGTAGTGTATATGCCTTTGGCATTGATGTCAAAGGGGGAGAAGAGTCATGCGAAAAACTGCAATATCATTTGGAAAGATAGCTTGTTGAGCTATATGTATGATCTCAGGGGGGAGATTGTTGGAGTTGATTATTATTTTTCTTTGCATTAATTGTTTTTCACATTCATATGTTTCCATCAATGCAAAGGGGGGAGATTGTTAGATATTATTTGAAGTTTGCTGGATTGATGTCTTGTCATTGATGTCAATATATTCATCTGTGTTTTTCAGTGTTGTAGTTAGATTGTGTGAGTTGGTTTGGCCTATGTGTTGTAGATGAGATGATACGTATTAAAGGGTTTTTGGTATGGTGTTTGTAGGTGGTTGAGGTCCAATATTGAGGTTGGTTTTCAGTTGTTCAGCTTGAGTAAAATTTATGAGAAAACTAATTCACCCCCCTCTATCAGTTTATTGTATTGTTGGCAATAGGTTATGGATAAAGGTGGGTTATTTCTCTTTGTGGTTGTTGTTGTTTGGTCATGGTTCATGTGTTTGTTCTTGCTCGATTCTAGTGGGTTCCAATCAATATGATATGTGCTTATTGTGCCTTCCCTACTCGGATTGCAGAGATCATTTTTTGGCAATTGGTGTGGCATGGGGCTCTACGCCTTGGCCTCCCAGGGGACTGTGGTCAATTTTATGAATTTTCCCTCTACCGTTTTTGGGATTTTTTCTATTGTTCCATGTTTTTAGCCTTAGAGGAGGGGAACGATTGCATAGTTCTTATGGAGGTGGTTGTTGCATTTTTTGGTTGCTTCTATTCTTTCTGAGGTTGTGTGGAGTGGCAACCTGGTTGGTGATCCTACTAAGGTTGATTCTTGGGAGGTTGTTCGACTTTTGACCTCTAAGATGTCTGGGAGTGGAGTGTGTTGGGGGTGTTCTAAGATTGTGTCTACTTCTGCTATTGATGGCTTTTCATTTGATGTTCTTTGTTTACTGCTATTTGTGGGTGGGCATTGGTTGCACAGCAAGGGTCGAATACCCTATAGGTGCTTAACCAATATGTTCTTTTCTTCCATCAAGATCCCTTTATTGTTTAATATGTACTTCCTCTAGTGGATTCTATATTCTCCTTTGTCTGCTTTCCTCTTAGATCTAGTTTCTCTCTAAAGGGAATGCACTTAAGTTTTATTGATCTATGCGTGGAGAGGACCCTTTTTGTTGGCTCGTTGTCTCATAGAAGCTCTACTGCAAATGAACCTATTGAGATGGTTAACTCTGTTGTTCTTGAAGGTTAATTTTTCATACAAAGATTCAGTCCCTTGTTATTATGGTTTACGATTTTTGTTGGGGCTATTATTTTTGTGATTGTAAGTAATCTGAATGCCCCCAGATCCTTATGGTCTCCTTCCATGGCTAAGAAAGTCTTTTCTCATGGTGTCCCTTTAGCAAAAAGGTTATGGGTTGCCTTTCAAAACTCGCTATTAGTTTCTTCTTTCCTTCATTGTTTGGCCAATGCAAGGGTTTTCATTTAGTCTTTAGTTTGAGGTTCTTTCCTAAAACCCTTTGTTCTAAATATGAAAGTCTACTGAGGGTTCGAGACTCTTTTTCCCATTCTTTCGGTGCTCTTGTCAAAAGCTCTACTTTCAAAAAAGGGGTGTTCTCTTTTTTGGTGTCTAATGGTCTAACAACTTGTGAGTTCCTCCTAGTTATGTAAGGGTATAGGCCCTGTCTTGATTTTTATTAATTAGAACTTTAAATTATTATTTCTAATTTCATAAAAAGACAAGAACAACTATAATAAATTTTAAAGTTAAATTTAAATTAAAAATTAAAATAGAATAAACTAAATGCACAAGTTCTAATTATATCAAAATCTAAATATAGTTAATTTTTTTTTTTAAATTAATAATAAATAATATGCTTATTAAGTTGATAGTAATTAAATTCAAAAAGTAAACCTAAATTTTAATTTATTATAATTAAAATATTAAATAATATATACCTAAAAATATAACTAATACATTACAAACAATATTGACATTTATTGAAATATAAATTCAATATTAACAAATAATAAATTATAAACTTGAGAGTAAATATAATTGAATTCATAAATAAAAAATTAAATTATAATAATTAAAATGACACTTCTAATAAAATATTTAAAATAAACGTAAATTATATTTAAATTTTTAAATTTTAAAAAATTAGAAATATAATAAAACTTATTTAAAAGCTAAAAAATTAGTCTATAATTTATTATTAATTTATTTAATTCAACTTATATATAATTATAATATGACTACAATTATGAAAAAACAACAATTATTTTGATTAAAAAATTATCTTCATTTATCTATATACTTAAAAATTAAATAAGATTAATATTTATTTTTTATATAATATATATTAAAATAAATTGGTTACATTAAATATTATAATACAATAATTGCAAAAATAATATGTACTTTTAAACATAGGCTATGCATCAAACGGTAATGTTCCCAAAGAGATTAAGGAGATATTTAGAGTTGTTTATAATCCCTTTGATCTCCTAGGGGGGAGAAATGGAGTTATTAAGATAGTCAATGATCAACTTTGAGTCTCCTTCCAAGATTACATTCTCCATCAAATTATGTTGAATCCAAGAGAGACCCATCCAGGTTTCCATAGCTTCAGCTCTGTTATTCGTGCCAATCCTTAAATTGGTGTCATATCCTTTAATCAACCTTCCCCATATGTTTTTGATTAAGTAAAAACAGGTTTTGAGGGGACTCGAAACCCCATACATCAAATCCAAAGACAGATCATTAAAGTATCTTGACCAAAACTAACAACAACGAAAAATAACAGGCTGCAAGAGAGAAGGACATCATTAACACAACAACCAAAGGAAAAGACAACAAGAAAAACCAACGAGGTGCTAGCAAAACGAAACAACAAAAAACAACCAACCAGCTACATGAAAATATTGAGACTATCAATGACCTCTGTCTCTAGCACTAACATAGTCTTTGCAGCTTTCTTAAGGTCGAGAAGATCCTGAGGCACAAGTACCTCCACAGCTTTAGTGCTTTGCCTAGTTCTCCTCGTGGTGCGAGGGATATCCTTGGAGCTAGAGACCCTAACATCCATCTCCAAATCCACAAAGCTCCTGTCATTGTGCATTTTCTCCAATCTAGCCACCATAGCTGACGTATTGGTAGTAGACACTCTTAGCATAGCCGCACTGTTCTCCATGATATTCTTAAGAGTAGTCTCAATTTTCTACATTTTGAGGTTGATCTCCCCAAATTTTTCATCATATGTATACTTAAAAAGCTCTATAGCCTCACCATTTTTCTGAAGGCATTTCGACATCATTATTTTTTCATCTTCTTTCCACAGGGTGCACTCATTGCTTTCAAAAACACTTCCTTTCCCCTTTTCCTTTATTCTTGCCTCCTCTTTCTTCACAACCCCTTCAATCCTTTCCATCTTAGCTAAGGAAGTTCTCTTCTTAAGATGTAGAGTCTTAATTTCATGAAACACCTAATGTTGGAATCAATAAATATCAACTGAGGCACTTCTAGCAGTTCCCAATATATCGAACATCATTTCAGGCTTGTCTTGTAAGTCCTAGGAATCCAAGTCCATAGGTTCTGATTCTTGGTTTTTAGAAATATTAGGAGGCTTCTTATCCCCAGTATCAGAATCAGATAAAATAACCCTCTTACCCTTCCCCTTGGGCTTCACCTTGCAACGAGAGGTTTCCTCCTCTGATGAAATATCATTGTTGTTCGTTGGGATTCTAACCCTCTTCATGGGGGGTTAAAGGTGGCAACCTTGACATCAGACTCAGAATCATCTAAACCATCACTAGGGATGTAACCCTCATCTTTATCACCAAGAATAGCCTTTACTCTATTAACCCTAGCTTTCAAATGCTCATAAATTAAAAGGATTAAACCCTGATGCGCTAAAGAGCTTGACTTAGGGTTCTTAATGTGGTCATCCAGGGAGTCATTAAGGGAAGAAACTGGATAAAAGGGAAAAGAAATCTTATTCCCATATCTAAAATGATTCGGAAACACAAAATGGTAGCTATAAACTTTAGTAAACCTCCCATCAACTGTAACAAATTCCATTACCACTTTCAACATTTTGCGCCAGAAACGTTTTACGTGGTTAGGAGCAAATTAAGTCCTATCATGCTTGACAAGCCTGTCCTTTTCCTCTTCGTTCTTGGGAAATGTCTTCACAACATTGTCAGAGAATTTTCTATCCCTGAAGAATTTGGCTCCTTCCATCGACAACCTTGTTACCTCCACAATCAACTTCTCATCCAACTTCACCATTTGCCCAAACAGAGTGACTTTCTTCTTATTCCGTCTCTTGACAAAGAGTTTGGAAACATTGTCCTTTTTATCATGTAGCTTCTCAATATAACCTGTTATCCGCCCTTTTTGTAATCTTCTCCAAACTTTATGTTCCTGCTTCCAACCTTCATAGCTCGTCATCTCATTCTTGTTAATATTGCCCCCCATGGTTTTAGCAGTTCCAACCACTCCTCCTTCACTAGATAAAAAATAGGCTCTACAAAAACAACAGAGAATAGCAGAGCCAAGGCAGAGCATACACATAATCGCCCACAAAGCGTGCAGGGAAGTCCACCTCATGCAGTCTAGAAACTTCCTGCCAGCTCACCCATCATTAATGAAACAACTCGATCTAAGGGCCATCATGAAATAATAAGGGAGCAACCATTCCATTTATGTGGTCTAAAAATAATTTCTCCTTAGCCTCTAAAGACATATTACTTTCACCTTGCCAAATAATAGGGGCCGATAACTTAACTCCTATGTTGGCAAAAGTGTCTGCAACCTTATTTGCTTCCCTATAGGTATGCACTATAACACACCTATCGAGGCCTTCAATAATTTTAAGGGCCCTTATAATAATGTTTTTAATTTTCCAAGAGGGCTTAGCTCGACCTTTTAGACAATTGGTAATATTTAAAGAATCCCCCTCTATCCAAACTTTTTAAAATTGCAATTTATCAATGATTTTAAGGCTTGCCATAGCTTCCATAGCTTCAACTATGTGATTGGACTGGAAGCCAAAGGCAGGGCCACTGCAACCATACAACGCCCTTTAGAGTCTCTAACCACTCCTCCCCCCTCTAGCAGGTCCAGGGTTCCCCTTACCTGCCCCATCAAAATTAACTTTCACCCATCCCTCTAGGGGGTAATTCTAGACAACACTGTCTCTAGATTGCTTAGCTTTGACTTTTCCAAAAGCATCCTCTAACCCCCACTCCATAGAGATCCTCTTATCCTCCTCAGAAATAGAAGTGGAAGGTAGGTGGTTAAAACTACTCCAAATTAACTTCATGTTTTCTTTAATTGATCTACACACCTTGTCAAAAACAATCTCAGCTGTACAAAATGATTCCCTAAAGATTTTGTTGTTTCTTTCCTTCCAAGCATGCCAAGAAACATAGGGAAACAATAGGGACCAAAGAATTTTGATAAAAGAGTTGGAAGAGGGACACTTCCATTGAACAAAGAAATCTTCGACTTTATCCAGAATGGCCCAAGCTATCTTCCAGTTTTTCAAGATTAAGCTCCAAATCTCAAACATGAAGGGGTGTTGAAGCACAAGGTGAGAGACAGGTTCTTTAGCATTGAGCCACAAATGATATCTATTTGGGATCAGGAATTCCCTCTTACTTAAGTTGTCAGTAGTAAGGATTTTATTTTGAAGAAAAAGCCAGAAGAAAATATTAACTTTAGGGGTGAGATTTTTGACCCAAGCCTTGGCCCAAACAGGAGGATGGGGCAGGGGAGAAACCAATCTATTAACAGTTGAGGCCACAGAGAAAGATCCATCTGGGGTTAACCTCCAAATAAAACAATCTTCAACTAGAGGATTAACAAACAAGGATAGCAGAGCCTGTTGGATTGGAGAAAAGACAACGTTGATTTCATCCAGATTAACCCAAGAAGAGTTTTGCCAGTAGTTAGAAACAAAAAAGTCAAATATAGCTTTGCAAATATTGAAAAAGGGCAACAGATCGGAGCACAAACAGAGGGGTTCATAAAAAATCCAAAAATCTTCCCAAAATCTGATACAAGAACCCTTACCTAAAACCCAACCAGCTCTAGCTTCAGCCACCTTTTTAGCCTTGAGAATGATGTTCCAGATGAAAGAACCATGTGGAATATAAAAGGAATGAAAGAAAGACACCATATTAGGAACACCATTAAGATATTTATTGAACCACACTGAATTTCATTCCTTTCTATCACCATAAGACCTCCAAACTTGTTTAACTAACAAAACATTGTTAAAGTCTTTAAAAGCCCTTAAGCCTAGCCCCCCCAAAGCTTTAGGTAAACAAACTTTCTCCCAAGCAACCAAAGGAATACTTCTCCTATCTTCCACTCGAGACCAAAAGAATCTTTTATATGTATATTCTCAATAGCTTCAACAAATTTGGAGGGGATCAAAAATAGACTCAAAGCATAAATAGGAAGATTTTGAAGCAAAGATTTCAGCAATTGCAATTTCCCATCTTGACTAAGAAAGGCACCTTTCCATCCTACCAGTTTCTTATTGAATCTTTCAACAATGGAGCTCCAAAAGGAGTCAGGAGGGGATGATCCTAGCGGGAGACCTAAATAAATTGAAGGGAAGGACTCCACTGAACATCCAATGATTTCAACAATTTTTCTCTGCCTCCGAGGGGGAGTATTGATAAAGAAGACTGAAGTTTTATTCTAATTTATACTCTGATCAGAAACTTGAGTATAGAATTGTAAGGCACCTTTGAAATATCTAGCTTCATGGATACTGGCAGCTCCAAGGAGGATGGTATCATCCACAAATTGCTTGTGTGAGCAGACAAGATTGGAAGATGAAGGCCTCAAACCTTTGATTTCCATTGTTTTAGCCAAATTTTGAAGATGTCTACTCAAGGTTTCTGCAATGATAGTAAACAAGATGGGGGAGATGGGGTCTCCTTGTCTTAAACCTCTTGAGGTCTTGAAAAATCTAGATGGGGATCCATTAATGATAACAAAGAAAGAAGGAGTAGAGATATGTTGCCAAATAATACTAGAAACTCTGTCATCAAAGCCATAAGCTTGGAGGATCCTCCTCAGAAAAAACCAATCAACTCTATCATAGGCTTTAGCAAGATCTAGCTTAATAAGAAACCCCTCTTTCTTAGAATATTCTCATAATATTGGAATCCAATATTTGTCTCCCCAGAATGAAGCCATTCTGCTACGGGGATATGAGGGAGGGGAGAACAACCAACATCCTACAAGTGACAACCTTGGAAATAATATTGTATAGGGAATTACAAAGACTAATAAGTCTAAATTTGTCTAAAGAGTCTAACTCAGAGATTTTGGGGATAAGAACCAGAAAAGTTGAGTTTACCTCCTTGAGAAGAGATTTAGACCCAAAGAATTCCTTAACAACATTCAACATTAACAATATCCTTCTCAATAATGTGCCAAAAATATTGGAAGAAAAACATGGTATATCCATCAAGATCAGGGGCTTTGTCTCCTTGAAAGGAAAACACAACCTTTTTTATCTCCTCCACAGTAGGAATAACCAATAAGCTTTTATTTTGATCATCCCCAATAACTTTCGAAATATTTTCAAGCAAATAATCTTGACTTCTCATACAGAGATTAGACTCAGCAGTCAAAAGGGCAACAAAAAACCGAACAACCTCAGCTACAATGTCGTCCTCTTTTTTAATAACATTTCCATCTATCACTAGCTAGGATATTCTATTTGCAGCTTTGTGTTTCATAGTAGACATATGGAAATATTTAGTGTTCTTATCCCCCACCGAAAGCCACAAAGCTCTTGACCTTTGTCTCTAGTATTCTTTCTCATTAGCAATGATACTATGATATTTGGCTAGGATTTCATTTTCTTTAGCTCTTGAAATAGACTTATATCCTTCTTTGTAAATACTATCCTGAACCAGTTTTAACTCCATTTGTAAAGTTGGTTTAGTAGCAAATATGTCTCCAAAGACCTCTTTATTCCAAGATTTGACATTGTCCTTAACAAATCTTAATTTTTTAACCACTTTAAACATCACAGTGCCCTCCACACTGATTTTTCACCATCTCAATATATTTTTCTCCAAGGAAGGGTGAGATAACCATATTTTCTCAGATTTGAAATGAAAGTTGCATTTTTTAATGAGATTGTCATTAGTGAAGGAAATGAGGAAATGATCTAACCCAACTCTGTTAATGGTGGATAAAGAACAATGGTATTTAGAGAGCCATTCATTAGAAATCAGAGATCTATCCAACCTTACCTGGATTAAATCATCACCATCTCTCCTATTAGACCAAGTATAGGAAGCCCCTTGCAACTCAACATCAAAAAGAGCCATTTTATTGATAAACTCCATAAAATCCATTATGTTATCCAAATGAGCTTGAGATCCCCCATATTTTTTAGCTGCCTAGAGAGGGGTATTAAAATCTCCCATAATCAACCAGCTTTCATGAGAAAAAAACCCCCTCTTCTCCTCAATCTTTTTCCAAAACTTATACCTTGTTGCCTTTGTATTGGGGGCGTAAAACCTTCCCCATATGTTAATGAATGTTAAAAATTGATATTTTTGACAACCATATTTTTGATAATATGTTTACTTCTGTAACTTCAAACATGACTATGTTTCTATGTGCTCTTGTATTTATTGTATAAATAGAACAATCGATGAATCTTTGTCATTCCTCTTTATATCATTGTTTAAACAATGACTCTTTGTGTAGAAGCAAGAATAATTAGTTAATTACTTTCCAATTCCATTTTCTCCTTTTTCATCTCTATAGATGATGTACTTAGTGACTAGCTTACTGTACCAGTGTCTTATCCTATTACTGCAAATTAAAGATGTTTCATGTAGCTTCCATCATGTGAAAATGTACTTATCTTTATGAAACTCTTTTGTACTCTATACTTTTCCTTATAGCATTGCATCATGAAGTTGTCTTTCTAATGTGATATCTCTACTGTACATAATGATCCTCATTATGGTGTCTATCCTTTTCAATCTGTACCTGATGATCATGCATTAATGTATTGAATAGTTGTATCTTTTCCTTCATCTCATGTAAATGCCTTTAATGTTTCCTTGTAGCCTTATGTTGACAACCCATTCCTTAATGTAACCTTTCATGTTTCAACTTTAGAGCATGTAGAGTGTGATCAACATGTTGAGCATGATCAGGGTAGACAAGATCTGGAACATGATGTGCTGGCCCCATCAGGTAGAGAGGACTACTCTAATGGGAGAGTGCAAAGTTTGTTTTCAATTCATTATAGCTCATTAAACAATACACATTCACAAGTATATAGCAGCAAATTAAATAATGATGACACACGCAAAGAACATAGATTTTACATGGGAAATCTGTTATGGAAAAAAACCCACCACACCAAAGAGAGATCACTTGTATTACAACAAAAATAAGATTACATACAAGTTTAGATCAAGCTCAAATGATTTTCTGTTCAATAGTATACAGAGCATCAAATCCGTAGATACTCAACTGCTTACTACAGTCCAACAACAACACGATCATACATGTCCAATATTGTTTCAACTCTCTATCCAATCGACCAGCAAATGTACAAATTATCCAACCTTGTTCCCAATTCGATCATAGCTATAAATTTTGTTCAAATCGGTTCTCTTTGTTCTCATATGGTTCATTTTGGTTCCTAGAAGTTCAACTGTCAACTCCCTTGGTCGTTGAATAGTCACGGTACACTCACCACATCGATCCAATCACATCCGTATATGCTAGCAATCCAAACAAGTCAACAGTCACTCAAACGTCCATCTCAAATCATATTGGAATAAGCATCCCAAAAGTCAATCTCCACAGTGACAAACTTCATCGACATAGGTTACCTCGAACGGATCATCCAAGCCAAATGACCTCTCAGCGGAATCATCAACACTATCAGTATAACAAAAACCTACTAAAATGATAGTATAAGTCATTTCGATGACACACTGTTAATCCCCCTCTATTGGCATTGGTATCCCGAAACCTAATCCCATCGGAATCCCCAACACTATTGTAATTGCACAAAATGGATAAACTGGCAGTATAGACTTATTCTCAAAATGCACCTTGGAACACTATCAGTATAGCTATATCGATCAAGACTCATCGGCCAAAATTATACTATCGAAATAGCACGAAAACTTTAAATCGATAGTAGAAACTATTTTGATTAGCTAGCCATCGACAAATCTATCCCGATAACTCTTGTCAATGTGAAAACTAACCATCGGTAAATTATCCCGATATGCTTCCACTGAGTCCAGAATAATTTTTCATCAAATAATTATTTTTTTAAACTGAAGGGTTTTGTCAAAATTTTGATGAACATAGCTATCGGCATATGTTATACCAATAAACAAACTTCCTCAAAGATGACCTTTTTAGCATAGCTATAGCGATCATCAAAAGGATAGTTCTATTAGAATAGGTAACACGGTTGGCATGACATTTAGAGACCATCCTAACAACACAAGTCATTCTAATAACTTGAAAGGGGTACGCTAATTCTCAAATTTATTCTAATCAATTATTCTTGTTGAAATTTTGACAAACATAGCTCATCGAACCACAAAAATTTGTGACGAGGTTGTTGTACACACGGCGTTTTCTCCACCTCATCGGAAAATGGACGACAGTTGGGTCGATTTAGTGACGAACACCACAAACTTTTTTTTGGCACTAACCGACGATTATGGGTCGTGGTTTTCACATATAAGAATTGGTCGTTACAGCGATGAAATTCCAGTGATGAAATTTAAGCCAAGGTTTCGTCGATAAGTCAACAATATTATGTTGATGTGTCACCAAACATTCATCACAATTTGTAGTCAAATACAATAGTGATTTATGTTGACTCGATCTTTGCATATTTCTATACCCAAATATAGTTTTTATCCCTTAAATATATCATATAAAATGCATTAGATAATTGATCATTAAGTTCCTTAACAATTCCCTTGTCATTACCAATAAATAATATATCATCAACATATAGGATATTGATTATCAATCAATCATCACTTAATTTAAAGTAAACATAATCGATCAACTTCACTTATAATAAAGTAATGAGCCAATGTATAAGTGTCAAACTCATGATACTGTATTATTGTTGACAAGGTTAAACCATATATAGATCACTCCAACCTCCAAACCAAATCCTCCTACCCCTTCACCACAAAAAAAGTAAGCCTATTTCATAAATATTTCCTCATTCTGAAAATATTAAACTAGGAGAGGCTTGAACCTCTATGTAAATGCAAAACCAACGATCGACAAAAACCAAGGGCTCACGAGATGTGAGGCCCCAAACCAAAAAGCCTACTGGAAAAAATAATGAACCCAACAAGCTTCAAGAACCACTAACAAAACCTAGAAAATAGAACAACCAGACCCAACTGACCAAAAAAAATAGGACACGCCCCCACAGAAGGCACGAATTGATGGCCTACTTGGTGGGGGAAAACACCAACTTCCTATCCTAGCAAATATCTATCTTTCTCTGAAAAAAAAAGAGCCTTCTATTTGAACCTTTCCCAAAGGATATTGTTGAGGAGCCTTGTGTAGCCTCCACCTTGGACACGAATGCTTCCAGCCCTATAGTAGTAGAGGAATCCAAATGGTGACTCTTCTTAGTACACCTCCTCGCAATTTCATCTTGTATAGCTTGGAGAGCAGTAGAGTTCTTCTTGATCATCTCCATATTCTTCACAGACATTTTCTTCATTTTCCTTTTCATGGAGTCTTGATTGTCATGCAACACCTCCTCCACTTCTGCCAAATCCTTTGTGTCATTACCATGGTTAAATTTCTCACTAATCTCCTTCATAGACTTTTGCAACACTTCACACTTTTCAACCATAGCAGCAAATTTACCCATCACCATCTATGTTAATACATAGATTCATGACTCCTATAGAGCTACCTATTATATATACCACTAAGTTCCATGCAAATATGTTTTATTTAATTTAGAAGGGTTTAACGCAAACCTACTTATACCTCACCTTGCTTGGTCAATATTAGGCCTTATATTGACCATGACATGCATGAGACTTCAAATAAAACTATCATACAAAATATTCTATGCCTCTTCAATTTCATCATCTATTTTAGGACACTATTCCATTAAGAGTCTAGTGCCAACTACTAAATTAATCTAAAGCATCTTATAATCTTACATGATAAAATACTACAAAATATTTCTAACATAGCTTTTTTATTTTAACCACAATTTGTGTTGACTCAATCCTTGCATATTTCTATACCCAAATATGGTTTTTATCCCCTAAATATGTCATATCAAATGTATCACATAATCGATCATCGACAATTCCCTTGTTATTACAAATTGATGTCAACACAAATTGTGATTAAGTAAATTGATGTCAACAATTTTCTTAGCAATTCCCTTATCATTACCAATCAATAACATATAAGACAATGATTAGTAATTAGTCATCAATTAATTTAAAATAAACATAATTGATCAGCTTCACTTATAATAAAATCATGACTCGATGTGAAAGTATCAATTTGATAACACCATATAATTTTTTACTATGCCAAACCATACATAGATTACTTCAACCTCCAAACCAAGTGCCCCTACCTCTTCACCACAAAAGAATAAAGGCTATTTCATACATATTTCTTCGTTAATACCCACATGTATAAATACTATTTTTACATCAATTTTCTCTACCTATAAATTAAGTTCAATAGTGATTGATAAAAGGAATATTATAATGTTATTTTAGTCATAGATTAAAAGATGTCATTCAAAATGCAATCCCTTAACCTTGTACTAACCCTTAGCCGCTAAATAGGCCTTTTACCACTTCAACTTTCCATCTATTCTCATTTATTTTAAATTTCCATTACGATTAATGACTTTCCTTCAATCAAATAGGCCAACTAGAACCCTTTGTCACATTTATCCAAATCATTTACTTAATCTTTCATGATCTCTAATTACGAATAATGCTAATTTAAAGATAAACTTTCTTAATAGATCTAAGTTAATTCTCAATTTACAATAAAGAAAATACACAACTGTAATTAGAAGAGTTGTACTTTTGACTAGATTACAAACCTAATCTAATTTCATGCAACGGACTAACTCATATGTACCCCTCAAAGAAGAGATGTCTTATGAACTGCTTACAAACCTCTGAATTTTCGGCTTGCACCATCCATCCTTTTTTCATTTGTGCTTTCAACAAACTAAAATCTTGTGCCTTAACACTAGAGGATTTAAAATCTTTATACGCTTCTGAATCTTCTGTCCACATCAGTATATGTACTGGATAATTAGAGGCAGAAGATTGGGTAGTGTAAACATGGCCAAAGAATGTCACTTCAATGCTGGTTAACGGATCCGTTATAAGGTATAGAAAAATGGCACCTTTCGGCTTCTCATGAATCTGCAACGGATCCCTCTGTAAAATCCTCCGCACTTCAACACCTTCAAATCTGCGTGCAATTCTATCCTGCGTACATTTAAAAGAAACGCGTCAGTCAAGTTTCATCACGCAATGTTATTTTACAAAGATGCAAATGCAGGAGTAACAGTCTGATCCTACCATTTCATCAACGTCCTCCATTTTCGAAGTTGTTCCGGAAAGGACAGCTGTTGATATATTGCGAGCACAAGTCTGCACAATCAGTTAAGTGCCACACAACATAATTTGATTTTGTCATTTATGGCAAATAAAGCTTTTTGAGATATTTTTCTGGCTAAGATTATGAATAGTTTTGGTGGCTCACCATGATGTCAGTGCAACTGGGTCTGGGCAAACTATGGACTGATATCTGAAAATAAGACAACTTTTGCAACTGCTCCAGGCCCTCAATGCTCTGTATTTTCCAACACCTGTCGGCTTTAATTACTTCTATTGAGCTGAGACCTTCCACATTAAGTGTTTCTAGTTCAACACATCCACTTATATCAAGAACTTTAAGTCCTGCCAAAGTAGAGAAGCATGCCAGTGTTCGCAAAGAAAAACAGTTTATCAGGTTCAGGGTTATCAAACTGCCTGGTAACCTACCAATCTCTCTCAAATAGTCATTGCCGGACAGATCAACAATTTCAAGCTTGGGAAAAAGACTTTCGGCTTCAGGAATATCTATCCCTAAAATGTGGCTGTTTCTTATAATCAGATTTGTCAAACAACTTGAGCGATTGTGATCGATGCTTCGAGTGGCCCGAGAACTACCCGCTGGCGTACTTCCTGAATCTACACCTATCACTAAGTTATTGAAATACAATGGACACCTTTGAACATCAAAACTTTTCACATTCGTCCATGCAATTCTTTCTGGTAATGCTCCAATTTCACAATTATATATTCTAAACCTTTCCAAATGCACCAACTTTTCAATAGAGTTGTCAATAAAGAGTAGATTTGTGCATCCAAACAAGGTCAAGTCTGTTAAACTACTCAAAGTATATAGAGAAGATGGTAACTCGGTCAAATCTGAGCTCCCTATATGTAGTTCTTCCAGATTTCCCAGCTGTTGTAGATCCTGAGTCAATTTCCTCAGTCCAGTACGGAGCGCATTTAGATACTTTAAGGACCTTTGAGCCTCCGTTCCCCTAGGCAATTCAATCAGCATAGAGCAACCTTCATAGTCGAGGTACTCAAGCGTGGAGATTTTTCCCAAACTTCGGAGAATGAGCTTCCTGCAATCTGTCAATGCTAAATATTGAAGTTGCAATAATTCTTGAGTAAAAGAATCTGGCAAGGCCTCCAAATCGCTGCAGCCAGAAAGATCTAAATGCCTGAGGTTTCTTACTTCCTCAAACTTAATTGGGAGTGTTTTCAGGCCTTGAATATATTGTAAAACTAGCTTAACCATATTCTTGAAATTCAGCTTTCCTAACCAGGCCTGAAACCACCGTCCAAATTTTATTAGAGGTTGCAATAAATCTGAAGTCTCTGAACTCCCAAAAAGATTTGGAGCTTGCAATGAATCTGAAGTCTCTGAGGGTAACCCTTGTTTTGGGAAACCAACTGTTGAAGGAAGTGAATATGAAGTCTTTAAGATTCTCTTGAAAGCAGGTGTTGGACGACCAGCTATCCATGGACTGTACATTTGATTGTCTCTTGTGCAAGTGACTGTCAACTCACGCAGTTGCGAAGGAGGCTGCGAATATTTACCAATTATGGTTCAATTGCTATGAATATTTACAACAACTACGAAATGGAAAAGCTCTGGTTCTAATTGCTACGAATTTTACAATTACAATTGATGTACATACCTCATGATCATCAAACATTTTGCAGAGATCTTGAGCGTCGACACCATGAACTTCCAACACTCTTAAATTTTTGAGCAAGAGAGTAGAAGGGATTGAACGAATTAAAGCGTACTTGTCACGCCAGCGAAACCATATCAAATCTCCGGAGACACTGTTAAATCGCTGAAGAAGAGTAGAATTTTGAAAGGCGAGAAGTTTTAATCCGCCTATATTTTGACTTTGCAAAAATAATGGCAACTGATCCTCATCACTAAAGAAGGAGCGCTTGTTAGGACGTGGAGCTTGTGGTTCCCGTATAAGCGGGGATGGGGAGAATGGGTTCTCCAGCTTTGGGTACCATACCGCGTCATCTCTACGAATTCCTCGTACATCGAACTCATTGCCGATGAGCTTAAAAACGGTAAAACATA
Organism: Cryptomeria japonica; assembly: GCF_030272615.1. Classification (NCBI taxonomy): domain Eukaryota; kingdom Viridiplantae; phylum Streptophyta; class Pinopsida; order Cupressales; family Cupressaceae; genus Cryptomeria; species Cryptomeria japonica. Next base: position 142,368,785 of record NC_081409.1, read on the forward strand.
ATTTATTAATTTATAGAAAAATATATGTTAAATACATTATTAAAAAATAAGTGCATTGTAATTTTAGCAAACATACTATCAAGCAATATTGTGATGAGAATAATTGAACCGCTTAAGGTTAAAAGGAATTCACTTCTAAAATAGAAAAATATATATAATATGTGGGGTTATAAAATAATTAAAATATAGTTTAAATTATTACTTAAATATTAAGTGAATATATATATTTAATAAATGAGATAGGATAGGTCTTAAGGATTAAGAAGTATGTACAAAAGGTAAATAAAGTTTTTATATATGATTTTTTATTATTTTAGAGATCATTTTGCATTAGTGAATTAGAAGATATGTCATTCACTATGATGATGTTCCTAGCATTGTGAAGCTATGTTTTTTCTACATCACAAAATCTTATAATATGTAAAAGCTTCACAATCCCATTTGCACCTATTTAATCTCAACCCTAATACTGTTAACAAAGAAAAGAATGGCCATACCAAGATTATGTAGGTTCAACACAATCCTACCTAAGTTTCATGCTAGTCATTGTGAAATGAGAATAAAAGTGAGAATGAGACAACAAACAAAAGCTATAACAAGCGAAATAATGAATGAATAAATTGATTGAAGTACATGGATATATAAAAAGCAAGTGAATTCAAATTTCCTATTTTTGGAGGAAAAAGTAAATGAATATATAGTAAATCGATGGCCTTGCTCTCTTCCCTGCCTCCCTCCATCTCTTTTCCATCTCCCTCTCTCTCTCCCCATCCCTATGTCTCTCCCTCCCTCCATCTATACCTCTCTTCACCTCTCCCTCCCTATCTCATTACCCACATCTCTCTCCCTTTATCTCTCTCACCTCTATCTCTCTCCCCAGTTCTCTCACCCCTCTTCCCCTAGGATCTAGGTCTCTAACCTTTAGATAGAGGGAGTCCAAGTGAGAAAGGGAAGGAGGGAGGGAAAGAGAGGGAGAGACCAGAGAGAGAGAGAGAGAGAGAGAGAGAGAGAGAGAGAGAGAGAGAGAGAGAGAGAGAGAGAGAGAGAGAGAGAGAGAGAGAGAGGAGGGAGATTGACAGGGAGAGAGGAAGAAAGGGAGTGAGATAACTAGAGAGGGAAGAGAGAGGGAGATAGAGATAAAGGGAAGTATCAATATAGGCAATACCCTCAACCCTATGTACCCTATAACATCAATCTTGTACCCTATACTCTAAATCCTATATCATGTACCCTATTCCCTAAACTCTCTACAAGGGAGGGAGAGATGACAACCAAGTGAGGAGAAAGGAGAGAGAAAAGAAGAGAAAGAAGAGAAAGATAGAGTGGGCTAAGGAGGGAGGGAGGGTAAGGTAGAAAGGAAGAGGGGCAATAAAGAGAAGTTCATAGAGAGAAAAATATGGGCAAGGAGGAAAGGAGAGAGGTTGAGAGAGAGAGAGAAAAACTAGAGAGGGGAGATCTATATAAGTGAGAGAAGTAGAGTTTGAGGAGAGGGGGGTAAGAGATGTAGGGGGGAATATATAAATGAGAGATAGAGGGGGAGAGAGAGGTGGGTGATGAGATAGGGAGGGAGAGGTGGTGAGGTAAAGAGGGAGATAGGGAGAGACCAAGAGATGGGGAGAGAAAGCATGAGAGAGAGAGGTAGTGATTGAGAGAATGGAGAGAGAGGGAGATAGAGGAGAAGAGAAAGGGAGGTAGGGACAAAGATGGGGCTAAGGAAGCTAGGTAAGGTAAGGAGCGAGAGAAGGTGGGAGAGGCCTAGAAAGGGGAGATAGAGGTGAGAAAGATGAGAGGGAGAGAAAGGCGAGAGAGAGAAAAGAGGGAGATAGATAGGTCTAGAGTTTGGTGAAGGTAAAGAGAGTCAGATAGAAAGAGTGAGAAAATCCCGATAGGGGCATGTTGATTATTTAAATTTGACTAAGTCTGAAAAATTTATATGATCTTCTAAAACCTAGAATTTTTATTATAGCTCCTAGAGATCTGAAACCACTCTAAAAAATTCTACCAATATATATATGAGATGCAACTTAAAGTATAAGAAAGGATTATATTCAATATGTCATAATCATTTCTTATACTTAAATGTTCGTTTGCATGTATATATTCTTCTCCAGGGATTGGGTCTAACTTGTGTCCAAACTAGAAAAATTTTCAATTTTTCACATTTGGTGCACACCATATTTGACACTCGCCAAATGTAAAATGTGCATTTTTTAAAGTTGGTGTGCGCTATATTTGATGCATGCCAAATGTGTTGCTTTGGGAAACACCAAGCCTTTTGCTTGGATTTGCCTTGGGCATCCAACCCAAAGACTTGGACAACCATTTCAAGCCTAAGAAATTTTAAAAAAAAAAACATATAATTTTTTCTCACATTTTTGTTCATGCTCTCCATCAAGTTTGCATGTGTTTCAATATAAAAAAAAAAAACACTACAATAATGTTAAATATAAATTATTTTATATAAAATTCTTCATAAATTAAATATTTTGTGACAATTTATATTTTTCTTCAAACTTGAATGTAAGACATTTAAATAACAAAACTATCATAAAATTTTGATGTGACAAATAAAAGTCATTGTTTAATTCGAAGCCTGCTTGAGCCTATATTCATATGTGATCCCAAGATCACACAACCATCTTTATGATAAAGTCCATGAGATAGCCAACACGAAGAAGTAGGTCAAAGACACAATGATCAATTGTGGCTGTATTGCAATAAGGGTTACCCATGTGATTGAAGAACGTACAGCCAACATGCACTAAACCTACACGGCTGTATGCACATATAACACAAACAATCTTTATAATGTCGGGATCTGTTCAGAAGGCTTCAATAATTCAAATATTCTGAGAGCATCCTTGGTGAAGTCCATTTTATGGATATCTCACAAACATTGAATTCCAAGAGACCACATTTATTGTGCCTTGTTAATGCTTCGTACATGTCTACCAGGGCGATTCTAACGATAATATCTCACAAAAATCCCCCTTTTGTTGAGCTTTGATGGATGTCTGTACCCTGTTCTTAAGCTATCATAGGCAGGAAGTATGCTGCTAATCTTTTTGTTTCAAAGATTTTATAGCCTTGCCACAAATCCATTTTGTGCATATCCTGCAATCATGGCATTCAATGAGACCACATTAATTGGAGGCATTTTGTCAAACAGTTACGGATCCCCGTTTACGCTTCCACATTTTGCATACATGTCTACCAGGGTAGTTGCAACTATAGCATCTGACAAAATTCCTCTGTCCTTTATAACTTGACGAATTCCTTACCCTGTTCCAAAGCTCCCGTTTTCGCACAGGCAGAGAAGCTACTGGCAGAAGTTGCGGAGTCTGGTTTTACATCTGCCAATTCCTGAAGTCTTTTCAGGAAATCCTTTCTGCGGATATCCACGAATCATGGCATTTCATGTGACCACATTTCTTTGAGGCATTTCGAGTACACTTAATTGAATTTTTAATACGTTAAAGTATTGAATAATGATGGTTTCACTTATTCCATTATGAGACCAGCTAAGACTTTTTTCACCTTGTAATTCCAATTACTGATATGAGTGCAAGTTTGCACCCTTTAAAATGCTAATTTACATGCAACTTTAAGATGTTAATTCATAAATTTGCAGAGCAATTACAGTTCTCAATTGTTATTTTAATAGCCCCTACATAAGGAATCTGAACCTCAAGGGTTTGTGTGTATCTATGAAAAAATAAAACTATGAATACAAGGAATTGCGCCCTAAACGATAGATTAGGATGAGTTAAGAATTGCTACTTTTGTCCTTTCGCAGATGCCATGGAAGTGGGGAATTATAGATGGTTAAGGAGCTCTGGAGAAATCCTTTAAAGGGTTCGTTATGTTTAACTTTTGTCACAAAAGCAGTGAAACGATCAAATTAGAAGACAATAGGGATGAAAATTGGAGTGGCATTCAATAGCTCTGTGGACTTTAGTAATCATCCTCATAGGCTTCTGCAAAGAGAATCAGCAGTTTTGACCCATTTGCTCAGGAGTTTGAAGGGGATTTTTTATATAAGTTTTCTGTCTTATTTAATTAGAGAGAATGTAAAATTTAGAACTCTGTCGTTGATAACATGCAACTGTATGGATTTATAATTAACCAACTTTAACTGATTTTGTTTTATGGTTAAAATATAAGGGAAACTTACATCAGATAGTCGTGGGGGGATCATTGTATCATTTCTGCCGGAAAGACGAAGGGGTGACTCCTTTCTGCCGATTTGTATTGCCAAGTCCCTCAGTAAATCGTGCATTCTTATTATCAAGCTTCCCTTTGCTCTTCTCCAAATTCCTATCCTCCAACTTTCGAATTTACCCTGAAAATAAGTTCATCAGCTAAATTATGGCAATAAACAGTTTCTGATTAATTTTTTAGAGCATGATAAAGATTTACGCTTATTTGAGGATTGTGGGTAATTCTTACCCTGAGAAGAATTATGTCTGCACTTTCAAACTCCACGAGGCATTTAAGACGGAGCCTCTGAAGGCATTGAGAGCCGCTACCATTCAGTCCATCCAAAACCCTCTCCACCAGATCTGCGTCTTCTCCAATTAAGAAATGGGCAATGTCTAAAAACGCCTCTCTCTCTATCATGTCAAGAGATTCATAGCTATTCTTTACTATCTGCTCTAATAACTTACTCGGCAGTCGTTCACGAAGGCTTTCCAATTGTCGCTTCCATTTCCTTGGATCACGTTCATTGTGGAGCTGCCCCGCTAAAACTTTCAAAGCCAAAGGAAACCCACTACACATTCCAACCAACTCTTCAATCATATCTTGCAAATCGTCTACTGGTTCAGAGTGCCCGAAAGCGTGCCAACAGAACAACTCTTGGGCATCTTCTGGATCTAATAATTTGACATTGTATATTTCTATATTACAACTGACCAGCAAAGTTGGGTCTCTAGATGTCACCAAAATCAGACTGCCATCTCCAACAACATCCTTCACAAATAACAGATTCTCTATTTGCTCTGTATTTTCTATATCATCAAAAACAATCAGAACACGTCTCAGCCGTCGTAGACGATCTCGAAGCACGCTCCTCCCTGTAAGCGTGTCCCGAAAATCCGATTTGTGATCACAGAGCAGATCCCCAAGCAGAGTTTGCTGCAGAGAGGGTAAATCGCGTTTGCTCACCTGAGACAAGAAACAACATCTGTGGAATTGGGAACGCTTGGAGTTGTAGAGATGAGTAACCAGAGTTGACTTGCCTGATCCACCAAGTCCTACAATACCCACAACCTTGATTCCACTTATTTCACTTTCATTCAAAACCTCCCTTTCGAAATGCTCTGCCGCTTGACGGAGTCCCACTGGGTATTTACCCACGTCCAGTTCTTCCCTTCTCACCTCTTTTAATATAATTTCCACAATTTCTTCCAAACGCTCTCCAAGGTCACTGAAATAATTCTACAACTTGTTATAAACCAGAATCTCATACAAATAACTGTACATCAAATATTTTCAGAACATGTAAATACTTACTCTTCCTCTGTGCTAATCACCACGCCAGAAACGCCAGAGACTTTATTGAGGGCGCTCATCCAGCTGTCCAGTTGTTGTATGGTAACCCTGCCCTTCCCTCTGTGTTCCTGAAAGGCTCTGGCATATGCTCCCTTGTCAACATGGCGAAGATCTGAAGGTTGGATGTCATAAAAAATGGGGATGATCTTACTAGAATTTGAATCGAAAATCCATAACAGCTCATTCAAACACCAAGCAGATTGTGCATATGTTTTCGAGAAAATAGCGATCTGAACAGAGGCACTACAAATGGCAGATTTAATTGCAGGTGTTAAGGAATCTCCTACTTGCAATTCCTGTTTGTCGAGAAACACCCTCAATCCATGCCCTTCCAGACGATGATAGATGAGACTAGCAAGAGTTTTCTTGACATCAGGTCCTCTGTGATTAATAAAAACATGATAAGGTGGAAACACTTCTTCCATACTCACACAGAGCAATGAATTACACAAAAATAAACGATCATCGTAGAGGAAACCAAAGACTTTAACTTCAATGCCGTAGAGGCGAAAGAAAGGGAGAATCGGAATTCCGTCTTTTACATTGTGGGTAGGCCCACGGATGCCCAGCAATGACGCACTACTACAAAAATAGTTGATCTATGGGGATCCAAAGCATGTAAAAAGTTGTGAGTGGGATCGTATTATAGGTTATGATATTTTTTTGTTCATTTATATGTGATGCGTATAACATACTTTCAATGGTCATTCTTAGTTATGTTTCTATTAGTTAGTTTTAAAAATGTCTTAACAAAATAAAATAAAAAATAGGAGGTGCACGTTGGGCATTAAGTTATATTTTTAATGATGAAAATAAAAATCTTTTTGTGCATGTTTAACATTTCATCTTTCAATCTTAATCATTTCTAAAAAACTTTAGTATTTTAGAAATTGGATTCACAAAGTTACAATTCTTGTTCTTATTGTATCTTCAAAATTTGAATACAAATTTCAAATTATATGTACAAGTTCAAGTTTAGTTGATTTCAAGAAAAAAGTGTCTATGTTTGTCTCTTAATTTCTATGCACTTAGTTGCCTATTATACTAGCTACTATGAATTGAATTGGTACACATTTATGCAATTAATTCCTATGTCATGGAATTTAAATGCATTCAACACACATTCATTCACATCAAGTATTAAGGTCCAAACCATTATAAGAACACTTTGTTTTGGAGAACTAAACGTAACTCATTTCTACCTAAAATTATCTAAACATATACACAACCAAAGTGTGTTGTGGGTAAGTGCACAAACATGGTGGTCAAAAAGGTGGTATAAGTGGACACTTTTTTTTTTCTTCTGAAATCAGTTGAACTTGAACTTGGAGGCAAAATTTGAAAGTCATTCACTCAAGATATGAAGATAATTAAAGAACAAATATTGTAGTACTCTGAATCTAGTTTCCAAACTACTAAAAATTTTCAAAATTGGATAAGATTAAGGGGGTCAAATCCTTCGCGCACGAAAAATTGACCTTGATTTTTTCTGAAAAACATAACATAGTGTCTGACATGCGCATCAAAAAAGTCATAGTTAGATTTAGTATTTTGACAAATCCTTTGGCAGAAAGATAGTTAAGAGTGAGCACTAGAAGATGTGTATTTTTTTGTAATTTTTTGTTGAGTATTTTTTTTTTATGATTTTTCCAATCGAGCACATCCTGAAAATTAGGTACCTGTTTGTGCACAAGCATAAGTTGCACTAAACAAATCAAAAATACAATTTTTTTTTAAATTGTAAAGAATCAAGTGCACTACAATAATATATAATTTTTTAAAAATTTGGATAAGTATATCAAAAGTTATTCAAAAAATGGTGCACCTATGTCTGTGAGAACTATGAAGACACTAGTAAAAGAAATTCAATAATAATATGTTATTGTTGTTCAAATTGAAAATAAATTATATGGTTAGAAATCTCAGAAGATGGGTGAAAATATGGTGGCAATTTTAGAAATACCCACTTTATGAAGTGTAAACCCAATGATGACAAAGTTGATAAAATAAAACACTTCAAAAATGAGAGAAATGGAGGGAATTCAAACTTCTAATCCGTAGCTTTTTCATCCAGGCCTATTTCCAAGCCTAAACAGTCAAAAGCATGTACGAGGTACTTATGGTTTAAAAAGCGTGTATGGGGTACTTATAGTGTAAGCAGCGCATACGCGCTACCTTTACTATAAACAACGTGTACGCGCTATTGTATAATATGATATTCTATGTATAATATGTGTATATACATATAATATATGTAATATATAATATGTGTATAATATGACATTGTATATATAATATGTTTATATACATATAATATATGTATATATATAATATATTAAACATATATATACACATGTAAGTGTATCGTCTCTCCCTCTCAAACGCATACAAGGTCTCTCTCTCTCTCTCTCTCTCTCTCGCTCTCTCTCTCTCTCTCCATACCCCATCCCTCTTTCTCTTTTTCTCTCCCTCAATACCCCACTGTAACTGTGTCTGCCCTTCTATAGAAGTAAGTGAATTTATTTCTTGTCTGCAACTTCCTCTTTGATTTTTATCATGTATCCTCTCCTAAAAAAATTGACTGATGGATTTTTGTGCGTATATTGAATAGGAGGAATAGGGTTTGAAATTGAACCATGGGTGTATTACTGTGACAAACAAGGAAACCTGTAGCAATATTCTTCTTGAATGTGTTTTTAATGAGCAGAGCAGGTGTGGAAAATAGTGTCAACAAAGCAATATGATGAGTCAAAGTACCTGCAATATGTTTTTCAGAAGAAAACAACATGTAGGAAGAGAAAGAGGGAGAGTAACACAGATGATGTCCTGTAGAATGATAGTGGTGGGTATGCGAGAGTTCCCATGTTGTTACACAACGCCTGTCACCTAAAGAAATTAAAGTTTGTTGTATGCATGGCAGTGGTAGTATATGATGATCATCACTTGTCAAACAACTTGGAATGGTACATACCCATGAAAGAAATCAAGTGTGTAATTCCTATAGTCACAATCGATATTAGTCTTATAACCTTGCAAATTTAATAGCATCATATGTTTTAGAACTTAGACAGTACTCTTAGGGTTAGGTCAAGCTCTTACACTTTCTTTTTAGTGAAGCCTCGTTGTTTGTTCACTCAGAGTCTCGTTGTATGATGTTCTATTCATAACTTTAAATTTAATATATCATTTTATTATCCCACCATATGACCCCTTAGGTGTCATTAGAGGTCGTATTGTTTCCTAAGAGGCCATATGGTATCTTGTGACCCCTTAAGACCCCTCCTCTTTCCCTCCCCCCTACTCTCCCCTCTCTCTCTCTCTCTACCTCTCTCCCTCTCCCTTCCTCCATACCCCTTCTTCTCTCCCACCCCCTCTTCTCTCTCTCTCTCTCTCTCTCTCTCTCTCTCTCTCTCTCTACCTTCCCTCCCCCATCTTCCCTCCCTCTCTCCCTCCCTCTACCTCTCCCTTCCCCCCTCTTCTCTCCCTCTCTCCCTCTCTCTCCCTCTCCCCTCTCCCTCTCCCTCCCTCCCTCCCTTCCCCCCTTTTCTCTCCCTCCCTCTCCCCTCTCCCTTCCTCCATACCCCTTCTTCTCTCCCACCCCCCTTCTCTCACTCTCTCCCTCCCTCTACCTCTCTCCCTCTCTCTACCTTCCCTCCCCCGTCTCTCTCTCTCTCTCCCTCTCCATCTCTCTCCATCTCTCTCTCTCTCTACCTCTCTTGTCCACCCCTCTTCTCTCTCTCTCTCTCTCCTCTCCCTCCCTCTCCCTCCCCCCTCTCTCTTCTCTCCCTCTCTCTCTCCTCTCCCTCCTCTATCTCTCTCTCTCCCCCTTCCTCTACCTCTCTCTCTCTCCCCCTCCCTCTACCTCTCACCCTCTCTCTCCCTTCCCCCTTTTTCTCTCCCTCTCCCTCTCTCTCCCTCTCCCTCCCTCTCCCTCCTTCCCTCTCTCCCTTCCTCCACACCCCTTCTCTCTCTCTCTCTCTCTCTCTCTCTCTCTCTCTCTCTCTCTCTCTCTCTCTCTCTCCATACCCCTTATTCTCTCCCACCCCCCTCTTCTCTCACTCTCTCCCTCCCTCTACCTCTCTCCCTCTCCTCTCCCTCTCCTCTCCCTCCCTCTTCTCTCTCTCTCTCTCTATCCCTCTACCTCTCACCTTCTCTCTCCCTTCCCCCCTCTTCTCTCCCTCTCTCCCTCTCTCTCCCTTCCCCCCCTCTTCTCTCCCTCTCTCTCCCTCTCCCTTCCTACATACCCCTTCTTCTCTCCCACCCTCTCTCTTTCTCTCTCTCCCCCCCCTCTCTCTCTCTCTCTCTCTCTCTCTCTCTCTCTCTCTCTCTCCCTCTCCTCTCTCTCCCTTCCCCCCCTCTTCTCTCCCTCTCTCCCTCTCCCTTCCTCCATACCCCTTCTTCTCTCCCACCCCCTCATCTCTCTCTCTCTCTCTCTCTCTCTCTCTCTACCTCTCTCAAGAGTGTGTATGAGGTACTGAAACTATTAGTTCCCTTCCCTGCCATAACTTTTTTAAGCCTTAGTAGCACGCACGCGGTACTTATTACTCATAAGCACGTACGGGGTACTATTCCCATTATTCGTTACCCTGCGATAACATTTTTAGGCTTAGTAGCGCGTATGCGCTACTTATCAGCCCAGAATGGGAAAAAAGAATAGTGTTGGGCTTGTCAACATTCTATGGTCTAACAACGCGTACGCGGTTATTAATGTAGTGCGTACGCGATTTATACACATAGTTTTAGTTGCCCAAGAGCCTCAATGACCTCAAAATAAGTTTTTGAGGTCATTGAAGGCCCCACTAGAACTGTGTCTGCACTTCTATCACTGTTGCATACATTAAAGTAAGTGATTTTTTTGTTTTTGCATGATTTCAAATGATTAAATTGTTGTTTTTATTATTTTTTTGTTTTTGCATGGTTTCAAATGATTGAATTGTGATTGTTTAATAGTTTGATTCCAAAAAATAGTGATAAGATGCATATTTATGGTTATTTATTTATTTTTTAATTTTTTTTTACATATATATGTAATATGATTCTATTTAGGTCAATCGATATCAACCATGGGAAAGAACAAGCGAGGAATGATGGAACAATGAGAGGCTCAAAAGGAAAGACAAAGGCAGCGTATGAAGAAATTACGTGACATAAGAACAGTGGGAGAAGAAGATATGTCATCCTCAACATCTCAATTTGATTTACCAAACGAATATAATGCACCTAATGCAATTGAAGAAGAAACATTTGATAATTTACCATTTGAACCTAATGCAATTGAAGAAGAAACATTTGATAATTTACCATTTGAACCTAATGCAATTGAAGAAGATACCGCATTGAATAATAAATTAAATGATGAACATATTACACCTTCTCTACTTGATAAATTGAATGTACATAATGCGCTAATGTTCACACCTCCTAGAATCATTCGTAGGAAACCAAAGTATCTAATTGACATTGATGAGAATATATTGAAGTCAATGCCCAATAAAATGAATGAACGAACTTGTAGGATAATGGTTAAAAGAATATGGCAAAACTATTTTAAAAACTTAAATCAAACCGCAAGATGTCAATTAATTGTTCAAATGATTAAAAATTTGAATTTTGGAGAGACAATGAAAATTCTAGGCCTAAGATCATCTGAAAGTAACAGTGAAAGAACTATTGTCAGAAATCTATTTGATGCATATTAATCTATTGGTTCAAAATCACGTAGTAAATATTCTAATGCTACTCGACGTGTCATTACATCAACCATAATGAGCAAGAAAATAAAAAAAGATCATTTGATAAGAAAAACAAGTAAGTCATTAAACGTTAGTAGAACAACATTAAGTAAAGCATTAAAGAGGTGAGAACAAATAGAGGAACCTAAAAATAATTCTCTTTGGGCATTCTCAGGTAGACTACCACACAAAGACAAGGTTGTTGTAGATGCACTAAAAACATTAATTGAAATTTTTTGGCATGACAACACAAGAGTATTGCCCAAGCAAAGAGATGTTGTTAGAAGACGAATTGGGTCTAAAAATTGTGAGCCACATGCGAAACACTATTTGGATATGACTCAAACTAAATTTTATGAAATATTCCTTCAAAAGCTTCCTCAAATAAAAATTTCTCAAAGATTTTTTGAAATGACAAAACCTTTTTATATTAAGACTAATCATGTATGCACCACGTGTTGTTGTAGGATGCATATTGAATTTTCCATGCATTATGATATTTTTCATCATATTTGTTCTACTTTGCACATTAACGATGTTTTGCAAGAATGTAATATACAAGCACCTCCTAAGTCGGCAAGAGAATTTATTTCAAGTGTGCTATGTAATAGACATGATGGTTGCATTTATTATAAGATGCCTTGTTTGGAAGGTTCTTGTGCTATATGTGATGGTTTGCAACGTTTACCAAGATGCATACATTTGGAGAGCACGCATGAAATTGGTACGAAACTAGTTTCTTTCGGAAAATACAAGACAGACACATATGGAGTTAAAGATGGAAAAGATTTGAAGAGATGTGAGCTAGTGAAAAATGATATATGTGTAGCTCAATTTATGAAAATGTTTCAAGAGAAACTAGTTTATGAGTACATAATGCATACACATAGAGCTCGATGGTTAGATGAGCAATTCAAGTTATGTAAGGACACATTTCCTCTTGGCACCATTGTCTCTATCATTAATTTCACTGAAAATTATACACTACAATCTCAAAATGAAGTGCAATCCATGTAATATCACTCTACACAAGTTTCTATTTTTGTACACATAGCATTCATGCATGCAGATGATAGCACAAAGGACGATAGAAAGGTTGTAAGAGAGTATCACTTCTACATAAGTGATGATCATACCCATTCATCAGAGTTTGTACAAGGATGCTTTAAAGTTTTCTATGATAGTTTAAGGGAAAGGAACATACGATACAACCGACACTTAATATGGTTAGATAATTGCACTGCACAATTCAAGAATGTAAGGATGTTTTATTGGTTGACAAGGATGCATGTGACAAGTGATGTACAACATTTTTGGAATTTCACTGAGGCTGGACATGGTAAGGGAGAGCATGATGGTGTAGGAGCATGTGTGAAAAGAGCCCTAGCCAGGGAAGAATTGAAGTACGTAGGTGGTGCTGAGTTGGTAGATGCAGAAACAATTGTGCGATGGTGTAAGTCTACGATGGGTCCAGGTAATCCAGGTACGTCATTGGTTCGTAGATATTTTTGGTTGATTACTGAATCTAATATTGAAAACTATCTAGATTGTTGTACAGTTGCAGGATCAAGTGGCATGCACTCATTTATGAGTTCAAATTCAAGTTCACTGGTAATTTATATGAGACAGATGGTATGTTTTTGCTCTTCATGCATGTATTGTTTGTGGGAAGAATGTAAATCAGAAGAGTGGGTTGATAAATGGTCTTGTAGATTGTTGGTTCCCATTTATTCATATCAAATTCCCAAAGCACTACAATTGAGCCAGATGGAGACATCAGTGGATTTTGACCATGTATCTGACCTAGTGGATTAAGGTGATTTTTTGAGTTAATTTTTTTGCAAGTATTCTTTTTGGTTCATTTTGTTGTACATCATACTTTATTTTTGGTATTAATTAACACTTTATAAAATGCAGGTCATGTGTATGTAGTTGTTGCAGAAGAGAACAATGAAGAAGGAACAGATTACTATTTGTGTCGTTGTGTTGAGCCTAAAAGAAAATTGACAACCACAGTCATTGACGAAGAGGGTATTGAGTACCCAATAGGGTTTGTTGTCGTGACAGGAACATGGCTTCAGAGATACCCTATCAAGAATTATGATGTTTGGTTGTTTGAGGACTTTGAAACACACAGACATATTCTTCATTTCTCTAACCTTGTTGTTGCAACAAATATTCATTTTATGAAGTATTGTGGTAGACCTCATAACAAGATTTTATGGAAAGTTCATGAATCTGACCACAAGGCAATACTTGACACAATACGGGTTAGAGCCAATCCTAAAGGCTTAGTTGATTGATTCTATGGTTCAGAGTAGAATGATTTTGAGAATTTTGTATAAATCATCGACGAATTGTTCTATATTCATTTTTTGTATATATAAATGCCCATGAGCTGATTTTTACATGTTTAGGGGCATAATTTTGTACATTTAAGTGGCAATGAGCTGATTTGTACATATGTACATGCCAAATTTTGTATATTAAAATGGCGATGAGCTGAATCACACATATTGTAATGCCAAATTTTGTATAAAAGCCCATGAGATGATCTATATATTAAAATGGCGATGAGCTGAATCGCACATATTGTAATGCCAAATTTTGTATAAAAGCCCATGAGATGATTTGTAAGACAATTTTTTGTATAATCAAATAGCCAAGAGCTGATTTGACCATATTTAGAGGCAAATTTTTGAATAATATGTGACAATGTTTTGTAACTATTTTGTGTGTCAATGTTTTGTGACTATGTTTTGCGTCGGTAAGGTATGACTCTCAAAGTTTTGGTGCTTTGGGATGCACGACAGGGGCATGCCTAGCATAAACCTGCCCACTTGAATGCACTCGCGACGTCGGTTTGTGCATACGACAAACAGAATCAATTCTAGCCAATCTTTCAACTTTTCCTTGCAAGCAACTGACGATTTTTGGAGCAGGCGAAAAAATGCTACTAATTGAAAATAGCTCCGAGTCATTAGAGGAGCCTCACGTGACCCCACGGGATCAAACAGATCGACAGTATGTGTTGTGGATTGGAAGAAACGGTCCGTCAAATTTTGACAATGTTTTGGACTCAGGGCACTTAAGAGATCGCACCGGTAGGGTATGACTCTCGACGTTTTGGTGCTTTGGGATGCACGATAGGGGCATGCTTAGCGTAAACCTTCCCACTTGGATGCACTCGCGATGTCAGTTTGTGCATACGATGAACAAAATCAATTCTAGCCAATCTTGCAACTTTTCCTTGCAAGCAACTGATAGTTTTTGGAGCAGGCAAAAAAATGCTACTAATTGAAAATGGCTCTGAGTCGTCAAAAACTGAGATAGGCCATTGTAGAGGAGCCTCACGCGACCCCACAAGATCAAACAGATCGACCGTATGTGTCGTGGATTGGAAGAAACAATCTGTCAAATTTTGACAATTTTTTGGACTCAAGGCACTTGAGAGATCGCACTGATAGGGTATGACTCTCGACGTTCTGGTGCTTTGGGATGCATGATAAGGGCATACCTAGCGTATAATTGCCCACCCGAACGCGCTCGCGACGTCGGTTTGTGCATACGATGAACCGAATCAATTATAGCCAATCTTGCAACTTTTCCTTGCAAGCAACTGATGGTTTTTGGAGCAAGCGAAAAAATGCTACTAATTGAAAATGGCTCCAAGTCGTCAAAAACCAAGATAGGCCATTGTAGAGGATCCTCGCACGACCTCACGGGATGAAATAGATCAATCGTATGTGTCATGGATTGGAAGAAACAGTCCGTCAAATTTTGACAATTTTTTGGACTCAGGGCACTTGGGAGATCGCACCAGTAGGGTATGACTCTTGACGTTCTGGTGCTTTCGAATGCATGACAGGGGCATGCCTAGTGTAAACCTACCCACCCAGACGTGGTCACGATGTCGGTTTGTGCACACGACGAACAAAATCAATTCTAGCCAATCTTGAAACTTTTCCTTGCAAGCAACTGACGGTTTTTGGAGCATGCGAAAAATGCTACTAATTGAAAATGGCTTTGAGTCGTTGAAAACTAAGATAGGCCATTGTAGAGGAGCCTCACGTGACCCCATGGGATCAAATAGATCAACCGTATGTGTCATGGATTGGAAGAAACAGTCCTTCAAATTTTGACAATTTTTTGGACTCGGGGCACTTGAGAGATCACATCGGTAGGGTATGACTCTCGACGTTCTGGTGCTTTGGGATGCACGATAGGGGCATGCCTAGCATAAACTTGCCCACCCGGACGTGCTCATGACGTCGGTTTGTGCACACGACGAACAAAATTTGACAATTGCGATCATGAGGGTGCTCTCGCACCAAACACATTGTTGTTTATATTCATATTGTTGAGTTTTGTTGTTTATATTCATATAGTTAATTACATATGCAAATATTCATTTAAATTTATAAAAGGGAAACCACCAAATATAGTGAATACACAATAATGAACTGAATACAAGGAGTTTTGAAGGGTTAATTCGACATTTTAGAAATTTTATCAAATCATATTCCACGATTGCAATGTTTTATATCATATATTTTTGTTGTTTATATTCATATTGTTGATTACATATGCAAATATTCATTTAAATTTATAAAAGGACAACCACAAAATACAACGAATACAAAATAATGAACTCATTACACATTTATTGGATCGAATATCGATATTTATATATATAAAAAAAGGCATGTCTACCAAGTCAATACAAGTATTACAAAAATGTGGCATACGCCATGTTCAAATCGATATACAATAAAAATGTAGAATATATCTACATGTATTGGTCATTCTATGACCAAAACTAACACTATATGATCCTAAATTTGTGGTGGATCATCAAAATCAAGCCTCTTTGACATAGTACACGGCTCTATAGATGGCTGCAAAACCACAATTCAAAAGCCAAGTTAGAATTATTTTGTAGAAAATAGTTCACAATTAACAACATAACTATGCATTTAACTTTAATTTCTTTGCAATTGAAATGTAGATTACCTCATCGGCTGATCCAGGAGCTAATGTCTTCGCTCTCCTCTCCTTGTCACTCTTAGGAGTTTTCTTGAAGACATACTTAAATGGATCCACATTATGGTCGTACTACGAAGGAGTCTATTGTAGATTAAATGTACAATTAATACAATGTAATAACATAAATATATCAAAAACACTTAAAAGCTATAATATAGAGAACAATGATGTACATGTGCCTGAGATGCTTCTCCAATGGACTGAGGATGGCTCACCATCAATGTAGAAACTGTCGCTATTACCTATACAAAAAATGTACAAAGATTAAATACAATTAATTTAATGATAAGTATTGAATGTTGAAAACAATTAATTTTACATATCAAACAAAAGTGTACCGGATCCTGAGATGCTTCTCTAGTGCAAGGACGAGGGTTCGCAATTGACGAAATAAGTATGGATATTTCCTGTATGAAAAAATTATAAGATTATAATATATCACAAGTTCACATGTACGCATGCATATAATCATGAAATCAAGAAAATAAAGTAGAGATACATACCTCCGCCCTCCCTTGATTCGCGGGCGAATCGGGTGCATTCAACATATCCACAAAGCTCAATGGTCGTTGTACATGTAAAATAGACAAAAAAACACTAATCAATCTACAAACCCCAACTAATACTTGATTTCAACATTTTCAAACAATTGTACAACTAAAAATGTGTTCAATTACCTTCTTCACACATTTTGACATCTTCGAGGAATTCTTTTTCTTAGGACGAGCCCTAGACGCGGAGGGGGTACCCTAAAAACACAAAATTAACATGAGATATTAGTACAAATAATAAATTAAACATAATTTTAAAAATCTAAAATGAAACGACTTGCATATTCCATCAAAACAATACATAAAAAGAGTTGTAAAAAAAATGATACCGTATAGCCTTGTAGGCCAAAATCGATCGTTGAGAGCGTGATGTCATCAATCTGGGACATTTCGTCCCCTGTCAACACCTAAAAACCCAAAATTGGACCAAGCATTAAAGATAGTTAGTATATCTTGTTATTTTTTAAATTCAAAGTGTACTATTCTATTTTAACATGTTACAAAATTTATACCTCAAGCATCGAAGTTGCAGCTATGGTAACTGGCGGAGGTGTATGGGATATCGTTGTAGCATCCTGAAATGCATATTATTTGTCTCAATTTAAATCGATGTGTAAATGAAAATTCATTTATGTAATTACAAATTTAAAGTGACTGATAAATAAAATGTTATGAATTCAAATCAACACACCTCTGCCTGTGGCTCATGGGCAAACAACATGTCCATCAACTCATTTGTCAGCGCGACATCCTTAATCGTATGAGCCTGACATCTACAATTGCAAATCGTGCACAGATGATATGAGTATCCATCTGCACTGACTGCATCATCTATCCCCGAGCATATCCCCGAGCAACTGACACACATATGCTCGATGGGCTCTATGTCGCCCTATAACAGCTCATCATCCAATACAATAGGGTGTGCTAATGATGTCCCATGCTGGATGATGGCACCAGTCAATGTTGTGGCCACCTGAAGCGTCAGTAGCTCCATCAACTCTTTCAGCTCTAATGAGACAACGTGATGCCCCTTGGGTTGGGTGCTAGGGGGCAGCGACTCTCCATGGCTAATCGCCTACGGGCTCCAAGTCTATCTTCGGCAGAGCCAACACCTCTACCATGAAACTCTCTCATGTCAAAATAGTTTGGTCGCACATTGAGCACAAACTCACAATATATTTTTCTCAAAAAATATAATGGCACCTCATAATTATTACAAGGTGAATCATCAAAGACCATCCACCATCTCTGCCAAAAAAGATTCTTCATCTGCGCATTGGTACACCAATGTATGGGAAACCTCTTTGCATTAAGAGGTAATGACTGACCAGTTTTGGGATCAACAAAAAGGGCACATATTTGTTGTTTAGAAATATTTTTGTTTTTTACTCCATCGTATGATAGCCCATTGGCATAGAATTGATGACACCTATCCCTAAAGCTTCCCCATTTGGTATTTTTTGTGGAAACAACTATGGAACCACTAGCTAATGTTTCTAGGCTAGTGGTGAGGGATTGATGATGGTCAAGTTCAGAAGTTTTAAATTTTACAATCAGTCTATTGATTTTAGATGTATTTTGTCCTAACTGATTAATTAATTCTTCCTGTGTTTCGGCTGTGCGGTCAAAAGGAGGAATTGGGGGTTGTTCTTGTGGGTTTTCAGGAGGTGCATTTGGTTGTTCTTGTTTTGGATTAGAAGAATCTGGTTTTTGAAACAAAAAATGAAAAAACCTAATCAAAATTAATGAAATTAAATTCAAAATATAAAACAAATTGCATAAAACAGAAAGAAAGAAAAAATTAAACAAAAACTAACCTTGATCCATAGCCTGGAGGACAAATCTAGCACCCCGTTCGTGGTTTAGGTGAGAAAATGGGGAAAAAATGAAGTTAAAAACACGATTTACGGGTAAATGAGACAGTGTTTTTTTTAAACTTTTTTTACCAGGACTGTGTACGCGGTTTTATTTGGATTATTAGCACGTATGCGCTCATTTTCCTAGGAGTAGCGCGTACGCGCTCATTTTCCTAAAAGCAACGTGTACGCGCTACCTTTTCTAGGTTCGGGAAGAACAAACCTAAGCGCATACGCGGGAATTTGAAATTTTAAAACCGCGTATGCGCTGCTTGTTTTTCCAAGTTTTTTTTGGGTGGTGTCCACTTTTCTGACCACCAGCTTTGTGCACACAGCCTTGTGTTTAATCTTTTTCATGGTAGTGAACTTTCTCTAATCAAAGTGGTCATCCTAGGAGAACTGACTCTTTATAATTAAAACATTTCCTCAAGATATTGTTACTTATCACTAGTCCTTATACACCTTAGACATCAATGGTTAGGGTAAACAAGGCCATGTATAGACATAGTTAGCTAGTTCAATTCATATGCTTTATAGATGAAATCCACATAGAATGTGAGATTTGTGACACTTAGAATTGAACTTGCAGTGCAAAAGAATGATTCAACAAATTCTAAGAATGATCCAATTTAGATTTTATCATTCTACTTCTGATACATATAAGACGCTGCAATTCAAAATTATAATTTAAAGTTTATGATCAAAGCAACATAAAAAATTATCTATCACAAATTAAAATAAGTCAATACTTTTATTTTTTTATTATTTATAAATTTCTATAAACAATATCACATGATCTATTCCAACCCTAAATCCAGATCAAGCATTCATCTTCAAGCATCTATGATCAACCTTCTATGAAGATATTCTACATTGAATCACAAACCTTTGCATGAGGATTCAAGAAAAATCCATCAAGGTATCAAGTTCAAGCATTTTCAAATCAGATTTAGCCTTTCCCTCAAAAGGAGGGCATCCCATTTCAGCTCTATTTCAATTCCATTTCAATTATCAATTCAATTGAAGGTTAATTCTTAAATTGGGTTGGGGTTTGACCTAATGCAAACCCCCATCAACCAAACATATTTCCTTCATTTTGTGTGCAGGGAATTGTCTCAAGAGCTACAAGTGAGAAATCAAACAAATGTAGACGATGACAATTAGACTCAAATTTTGAAGGCATGAAAAGTGAAGGACCAAGACAATCAACTCCCCTTGGTCTCAAGTATTTTCGATGACCTTCTAAAAGTGGATTTTCTGCATCATTTTGATCCAAAAAACATCCAGTCTATCTACCCTTGACATTTGAAGGACTAGGGCAACCCACTCCCCTCAATCCTAACAAATTAGCTCGAATATTCCATCACAGGTTTTGATCCCTTTTTCTCATTAGATCTTAATTTATAGCTGTGCATGATGTCAAGAGAATTTTGTTATTATTGTTTTACATCAATTTCTCATTGTTTGTCCTAGATTTAGCAAATCAACCCTAATTTAAATTAAGTTTTCAAATCTAACAAGGGAGGAAGGAATTAATTTGATTTGTATTCAACCCTTTAGGATTGGATCAATCAAATTCAATTCCCTTTTTCCCTTAATGTAAGATGATCCCATGGAAATTAGTGGCTTTACCCATTAAGGTGGCGCAACCCTAATTTTCACCATCTTATAAGTTGTATTGATCAATTAGAAGAAATTTCATTCACTAGATTAGAATAAATGCCATTCAGTATGTAGTCTTCATAATATTTTAAAGCTTTCTTTTTTCTACAATATTTAATCTTATAATATGCTAAAGCTTCACAATCCACCTATTTAATCCCAACCTTAATAGTGTTAACAAAGGAAATAGTGGTGACACCAAACTTATGTAGGTTTGGCACAATCTTTCCCAAATTTCCTAAAAATAATTATATTAGATAACTTTTGGTGGCAAGGGTTTGAGATTGAGATGTATAATTATTTATAAATCAAAGATTTTGTAGGATGACATATTTGTTATGTAGCTCATCTAGAGTTTTCATTTCAAAAATTCAATATATGAAATGACAATCAAAAGTAGTTATGATTTAGATATAGGTGTAGGATGTGCTCTTGATTGATAGGATAGAAATAATATGAAGATATAAAAATAGGCAAATAAGAAATATTTTAATTATAATAGTATATGCAAAGGGGATATCAAAAACACAAATTTGATAAGTAGAAATAAAATAAATGACAAATTTTAATTATATTATATGTAGGGGGTATAAAATACACGTGGCAGAAATAAGTTTTAAGTATTTTAATAACACTATTATATACAAATGACATATCAATAATATAGATTTTAAATTGATGTCCAACAAATTCTCAATGGGATGAATATAATGGATTGCATATTCTTTACAAAATAAATAATTTACAAGAGGCTTGAGCATGTTTGTCTATTTTTATTTTATTTTTTTGTAAAGAGAGATGAAGGAAATTATGTAATTATTTTTAAATTAACAATAGCTAGGAGGTTATAAGACTTAAAAATGGATTTTTTTTTCTAGATCTACATACCAATTACATAAAAATATTGAGAAATGAAATATTGATCATGTTTAAGGAGGGGATGTTTTATGCTAGTCATGTATAAAATTAGGGAGTTACATGACCAAGTTGGGTTACCTATTGGATTATACTTCTCCCAAGAGCTACAAATTTCCATTCAAAATTTGTTGGAACAAACCTTTTATAACAAAGACAAGTTCTTTTACACACGAATTACAATACATGGAAGAATTTCAGTAGATTATAGAAAATTGGGTTTTTAAATGTCTTCTAGATATGTGTTCTTCTTTGAGAATGAGGAGGGACATTATTCCCAAATAATTTTTGGGAATTTTTATGAACTAGACTAAGTTGATCAAATGTGATTCTTTCTTCTTTTCATCCAACAATTTTGTAATGGTCCTCTTCAAATGTTGTAGGAGAATCCTTTCCTCAACTTGAAATATACAAAAAAAGAAAGAAAATGCAATTTAATTTACTTTAATATTGAGTATTGATTATTTAATATTATTATATTTAATATTTCTTAAACTCTTGGATATCAAATATTTGATTATAATCGCATACAAACTAACAAGACATAAATGCAAGGGTACATTTTTCTTCAATTTTGTTCTGTATTGAAAATTGCATGTGTATGTTTTAATTACCGTAGTTATAAATCTCTTTCTCATGGTGCTTCTCATGGCATTCTTTAGATGCCAAATTGATTTAAATTTTTCTTGTGCTTTGTAAAGTTGAATAAAAAAATAGTATGATGTGCTTACTAGGTGTAAAGCAAAATTGGTTTCAAGAATGTTAGAGAAGGTGGCAGTGGGTTTTACGTCTGGAGTCATGGAAGTGGCAAGGCAAGGCTTGTAACACAATCTGTTGTAAATTCAATAAAATCCAAAAAATTATTTGGACTTGTTTTGGGGGAAATATTTCTAGATTCACTTGATAATTCCTTGGTAATTTTTTCTTTTCTTTTTTCTTTTCCAACACTTATCATTTTTCCCTTTTTTTTCACTTTTCTCTCTCTTTTTTTAAGTCAATTGAGTTTGCAATTAATCTATTTTAAGTTCTCTATCATTTTGATGATGGATAATAGAGTGTAATTCAAAACTTCATAATTAAATCCAAAACAAACAACATTAGTTTCATGGATTGTGGAAATCTGATGACATTGAGTTTCTTAAAGGAAACCTTTTTTTTATTTTTTATCTTCGACTACTTTTTTCAATTGATTAGTATTTCAAAGTTTATTAAAAAACTTAAACAATCAAATCTAGAGACAAACAACATTAGTCTCATAGTTGTGAAAATTTTATGACGTTAAATTCTTTAAAAGAAATGTATTTCTTATCTTCAACCACTTATGGCTAATTGATCAGTATTTCGAATATTCTAAACATTACTTTCAAGAAGTATATAAAGATTGACACAATCTACTAGTTTTGTTGTTTTCTCTTTGATATATTTTCACTTGAAATAGAAAATGAGTAATTTCTAGACAAGCTTGTGTAAGAAGATTGCTTCCCACATGTCACGTCCATAAAAATTAGTTGAAAAGAAAGCAGTATCTATTTAGAATGGCAAAACCATAACAAATCTCGGGACACAGTTTTAAATCGCTGAAGAACAATGGAATTTAGAAATGCCAGAAGTTTTAATTCGTATATATATTCCTCTACAAATTCTCGTGCATTAAACTTATCACCAAGAAACTTAAATACCATGAAATATAATTTATCAATCTATAAAATATATATTTTAAATCACTTAAGCTAGGGTCTCATGGAGGGGGCTTCCTAAAAAATAGAGCTGGAGTTGCTGAGATTTTTTAGGAAAATTTTAAAGCCATTGGTCCCATGAATTTTGTAGTGTAGTTCAGCTTAAAAATTTAAGCTAAAGAAGTCGGTGGTCTCATGAATATTATATCTTTGTATGTGCATAACAAAAACAAGTAAAACTAATTTATTTTCTTCCATAACTATTTTTTAATAGAAATTAAACTTGGATGCTTGACAAGTAGCTGATAACATCCCTAAGCTTGTGAGGCAATTTCTAGCCCCACCCCTTTTTCACCCGCTCAAATTTGCATGCCTAAAACGTGGGGGCTTCTATTTTTTGGAAAAGATTCCAAATAATCCCACATTACAAACTTTTTTTCTCTTCCTTACAAATAGAGCTTAAGCCCCCCTCATGAGACACCTGCCTTATTAAGAAATAAATGCATAGTAATTTTAGCAAACATGCACATGTTCTACATAAGGTGCTTGGGTCCTACTCAACAACAATATTGTGGTGGGAACAATCGAAGAGGTTAAACTTAAAAGCGATTCATTTTAATATAATTATAATTATATATATAATGGTTTTAAATTAATTAAAATACAATATAAAATATCACTTCAATATTAAGTGAAGTTATATATTGTTAATAAGTGAGGCATGATATATGGTAAAAGCGACAAATATTCACAAGCAAGTCTGTTGAAAGATATAGATACTATCTGTGAAGGGCCCTTTTTACGCCCAGAATGAAGGGATTGTAAAGGAAAATATGTAATAAATGATGTAGAATTGTAATACTAGCTACTGACTAGACCTAAGGTCCCAGGCAAGGCCGAAGGTTTTCTCCTCTCCGCTCTTTCATATCGACACCCGCATTGAGCGGAGATTGTAATTTTATTTATTAAATAAAATATGGCTTCGACCTTTTACCGAGCAAAAAAAAAAATGTGAGGCATGATAGGTATTAAGGATTAACAAGCATGTACAAAAGAAAAAGAAAGTGTTTAGACATGACCTTCCAACTTTTTTGTTGGTGTAAATAATTATTCATCATGGATATTATTACACTTACTTAAGTTTACTTAGGATAATGCATTTCATAGTAGTTTGGATATGAGACACTTGGGTGTTTGTGTCACATTGGGATAGTGTGTGTAGGAGAAATTCCACCTCTTATGGTGTTGATCTTGTTATTACACTATCATATCCACTTATTGTGGAGTGATAATTCCACCTTCGGTGGGTGATCCACCTCATGTGGAATATTATATTATTTCTCCTACCTACCCACACCTATTTCCTACCTACCCTTGTTTCTTATTGAGCCACATGTCATGTTTGTGTGCTCATACATATCCCTAGCCTTGCCTATATAAGCAGGCTCATCTACATTGTATGTAACAGTTGTTGATCATTTTCTATTGATGAGAATACAGTTTATTCTTATCCCATATTATGTCTCTTTCATGTACATTTCAATGACTTCTTGATCTTGGCAAAATCCAACATGGTATCAGAGCTATTGGAGTCTCATTGATTCGTCTTGAAGAGGCATTATTGTGATGTCAAGAGGCAGATCTGAGGAGCATCGTCATTTGGAGGCGTCCTAGACCAGATCCGACCTCTCCATTGCGTCCGGGAAGCCGTTTCCATGAATTTTGGTTATAAAGTTGGCCTATTTTGGTGAGGAAAATTTTTTTCCCCAATTTTGCTATTCGTACGGATTTTTCGAATATTCCTATAATTTTTTCAAAAATTTTTTTTTTGTTCTGAGAAATTTGTTTTCAAAAAATCAAAAATCAAAAAAAAATTTTGAAAAACAAATTGAAAAATTCGATAAAAAAAATCAAAAAAAAAATTTGAACAGCAAAAAAAAAAAATCAAAAAATAGATTTGGGGGTCCGCAGACCCCCGTACCCTGTCATCCGCAGGTTTTCGCGTGCAGTGCTCGTACCTTGCAGATTCTGCCCGTCCCGCGGTGTACCTGTCTGCGTTGTACATCCCGCAGATATTGTACCTGCCGCGCGCTCCGTCACCCGTGCTCCTCCCGCCGGCGGCTCCTGGTCCCGCCACCTCCCGCAGGTCCCTCGGCCTCCGGCTCCCGTACCAGCGTCCACGCACTGCACTCCTCCGCCGGCGCCACCCCAGTCTGCACACCACGTTCGCTGTCCGTCTCCGCCGCTCAGCCAGCGGCGTCCCCCGGCGAACTTCAGCTCCGGCTCCTTTTGCCACCGCAGCGGATCCCGCGCCTCCCGCCACCTCCCGCCACGCGGACACAGACAGGCGAATCCACGCCCGCCACGTGGCAGGAGGCCCGTGGCCCGTGGACATAAACACAGACACATCGACAATTTTCCGTACGAACAGTCAGCAGTACGGACAGCCAAGTCACCTTGCCCACGTCATCATTCTGTACAGTACGGACTGTACAATCAGCTTGCCACGTCATCCGTCCGTACAGTACGGACGTCCAGTCAGCCAGGCAGGGAAGTTTTGGCGACGGTCATACGGCCGTCAAATTTAACCCAGTGAATTGCTGACGTCAGCGCCACATCAGCAGGGTTTGAAATTTTTTTGACCCCCTCTCATTTGCATTTTTGATTTTGCAGTTCAACTTCAAATGGCCATAACTTGCTCATTTTTGCTCCTTTTTGGGTGCAATTTTTTTTGAAATGGGCTAGAATTTCGTGCTCTCCGCAGTGGTGAAAGAATTTTTTGATTTTGATGCACGAATTTTTCAGAAAATGCAGTTTTTGGTGACTGTCCCTGAGTAATCCCAGTTTTTGCAACTTCAGAGGCTTCGTTTGGGGTCATCCGACCTCCTTTTTAGGTGCCGTTTTTTTTGAAAGTGCGTATTTTTTCGTCTACTTTCACATGATACTATCAGATTGATGTCATTGTAAGTAGAAATTGTGCTTTTAGATCTTGGCCATTTTTGGCTTTCTTGGTACTTGCATATTTGCTTGAATCTCAGTTAGATTCATTGCACTATTGATTGAAGTCTCTTGTATCTCATTTGAGAATTTGTAAAATTTGCATCATAAGCCCACTTTGCCTTGTTTTGCAAGTGGCTCATTGTAATCGCACTAAGTATAAAGTGCCAAAATCATCACTTTTGGGGGGGTACTTTGATTGATTGAATTTGGGGGGTGTCTCTTGTGCTTTTGTGCTCTTGTGTTCTTTCCTTTTTGCTGATATGGGTTCTTCTAAGTTTCCTCTCTTAACTCCACATAACTATGCTACTTGGAAAATTGATGCATGGAGTAAACTTATGGAAAAAGGACTCACTCATTACATTGATGGAACTATTGTTGCTCCAGCTGATCCTAAGGCTGATCCAGTTGGTCACTTAGATTGGCTCACTAAAAATATTATGGCAATTGGTACCTTAAGAAAGTATGTATCAAAGGATCTCATTTTTCATATTGAGAAATGCACTCTAATCAAGGATGCTTGGCAAAAGTTTCAAGACTTGTATGGTCAAGTTGATGAGATTAGGGGATATCAAATTGATAGTGATCTCACCATGTTAGATCCCAAGAACTTTGATACTATACAAGATTATGTCACTAAGGCAAATGAGTTGAGGGCACAACTCAAAGATTGTGGCATTGATAAAAAGGATACTCAATTGATATTCAACTTGATAGGGAAGCTTCCACAAGAATATGCAGCATTTGTTTCTAGTTTCCAAACTCATAGGATGACAATGGGTTCAAGCTACAAAATGCCTACATTTGATGCTTTCAATGAAATGTTGATGATGGAACAAACTAAGCTGATAAGCATGGGCATTCTTAAGACTTCTTCTAAGTCTCAAGCATTAGTGGCAAATCAAGGGAACAAAGGAAATCAAGGAAAGGACAACTCAAACAAGAAGAAATGGCAATCAAAGCCTAAGGAAAAAGCACAATCTTCTCCACAACGAGGAGATTCATCTTCTTCCAAGAAAGATAATTCACCAAAGAGAGAGAGACCTACTTGTGCTTATTGTAAAAAGATTGGTCATGAGGAACATCGTTGCCATACTAAGAAGATTGATGAGCTCACACATATCATCAAAAAGCATAACATTGATTTGCCTAAAGTCTACAAGAAGGATGATTCATCAACTTCCACTTCCTCACATTCAAAAGGAAAAGGGCAAGCATTCATGGCTTCTACAAGTGGAAAAACTCACTCTTTTGGAACAAGAAAAGGAAAAGCTCTATGTGCTACTATCAGTCATGATTCAGAGAGATGGCTTCTAGATTCAGGGGCTTCTCATCATATGGCATCTTCACAGTCTATGTTCTCTACATTTGAGCCTTGCACCATGCCACAGATTTTGATGGGCAATCATACATACATGGATGTGATTGGGAAAGGATCTATTGACATTGGGGATAACTCCTTCAATGATGTGTTGTGTGTACCCCACTTGACAAACAATCTCCTTTCTATCTATCAAATCACACATGGCGCAACTAAGAGAGTTGTGGAGTTCACACCTGACTCAGTTTTTATTAGAGACATGGAGACTAGAGCTATCATTGCAACTGGGGTG
Source organism: Cryptomeria japonica (assembly GCF_030272615.1). Lineage (NCBI taxonomy): Eukaryota > Viridiplantae > Streptophyta > Pinopsida > Cupressales > Cupressaceae > Cryptomeria > Cryptomeria japonica. The sequence goes on from NC_081409.1 coordinate 142,396,389, forward strand.
GTTGATCATGCATCTCGGTTATACTCCTTTTCAGATTTTGTTGATGATGATGATTTCACATTTGATGATTCTACACATGTTGATCACACTTATTATGATGATTCAGATTTTGAGGAGAACTTTGGACACTTGAATTTGGGGATTCTCACATGTGACCCTGTTCTTGAGTCTTGTACTTCATCTCCTCATATTGATATCACATCACCTATTGTACCTGATGATGCAGATAGTGCGACAGTTTTGCCTACATGTGATTCAGTGCAGCAGGATATACATTGTCTTCCAGCTTCAGATTCATGGGATGATTACATGACAGATATTGCAGGTTTGTTTGTGGAATCCTACATTGCAGATTTGGGAGACATCATTGATGACATACATCTTCTCTTTGATGAAGATGATCCTTCTTCGATTGTTGCGAGGGCACACTCTGACCCTCTTGTTCATTCTCTACATGATCATTCTTTCGAGGTTGACATGATTGTGGATACTTATGTACAACAGTTGGAGGAGGTCTCTTTATTCTTTGAGGAGACACACGAGTCTTTGGATATTGTTCTATATCCATCTCCACTAGATGTTGGAGTTCCTTTTTCAGCAGTGTGGAGCAGTTCACCACCTTTGGAAGGGGTATCTTTCAGCATCGACATGGGGACACTTGAGCAGTTTTCAGAGATTCCTTTCATCATGAGTTTTCTTCATACATCTTCCCTTCATGATTGGGGAGACTTCATGGATACACCTTTGGTTTTGTTTCTTCCTAAGGGGAGGAATGTTGTTCGACGTTCGTGGAGCAGTTTCTTCATACATCGAGCTTCTATCATTGGTGCAGATTCTTCATTGAGAGAGGATCACAGTTTGACTTCTCTTCTTCTCTCATATGGGGGGGACTTTTTCCTCACATGGGGTTTTGTTCCTCACATACTTCTTTGAGAGTTCTCTTGTATAAGCTTTCATCTCTCTTTTTGGGGGAGGGTTTTTTCCCATTGGGTTTTTCTCTCTTTCCCCACTTTGTGAGAGATTTCATTACATTGGTTTGCATGCATTTGCATTTGTGCATGGGTACCTAACATGGCCTTGTAGCCGGGACCCATCTTGCATTGCTTAGTTGCATTGTAGACTTAAGTGCATTCCCCTAAGTTGCACTTAAGGGGGGGTGTTGGTGTAAATAATTATTCATCATGGATATTATTACACTTACTTAAGTTTACTTAGGATAATGCATTTCATAGTAGTTTGGATATGAGACACTTGGGTGTTTGTGTCACATTGGGATAGTGTGTGTAGGAGAAATTCCACCTCTTATGGTGTTGATCTTGTTATTACACTATCATATCCACTTATTGTGGAGTGATAATTCCACCTTCGGTGGGTGATCCACCTCATGTGGAATATTATATTATTTCTCCTACCTACCCACACCTATTTCCTACCTACCCTTGTTTCTTATTGAGCCACATGTCATGTTTGTGTGCTCATACATATCCCTAGCCTTGCCTATATAAGCAGGCTCATCTACATTGTATGTAACAGTTGTTGATCATTTTCTATTGATGAGAATACAGTTTATTCTTATCCCATATTATGTCTCTTTCATGTACATTTCAATGACTTCTTGATCTTGGCAAAATCCAACATTTTTTATAGATCACTTTGCATTGGTCAAATAGAAGAAATATCATTCACTATGGTAGTCTTTGTAGACTTGTGAGCCTATTTTTTTCTACACTACATAGTCTTATAATATGTAAAAGCTTCACAATCCCATGTGTAGTTATTTAATCTCAATCCTTACAATGTTAAAAAAGGAAATAATGGTTACATCAAGATTAAGTATGTTTGACATAATTTTATCCAAATTTTTTTAAAATAATTTTTGAATAACTTTTGGTAATAATACCACCCCACCCATAAGAATCGTCAAGTATATCTAAAATCTTTCCAATATAATTTGAAATCATTTGTATACTATAAATGAGATATCTATTATTAGAGGTTACATTTAGTGTAGCAAGGGTTTAGGGTTGAGATGTATAATTGTCTTTAAATAAAAAGTTTTTGTGGGATAACAGATTTTTTATGTAGCTCATCTAGAATTTTTATGTCAATATTTTAATATATGAGATGACAATGAAAACTACTTCAGGACATATAGGCATGGTAAATGCCCTTGCAGGTTGATAGGGGTAGAAATAATATATGAATATTGAAATGTAATAGAAAATAGACAAATAAGAAATATTAATTATGTTATTTTATGCAAAGGAGGCATAAAATACATAAGTTTGAGAGACAAACGAAACAAGTGACACAATGCATCAAGTTTTTACCAATAGAATGATTAGTTCAGAGTACAAAACAAAAAAATATTTGGTTAGTTTAGAAATAGAGAGTGCAAGAGTGAGAGAGGAAGAAGGTGACAAAGACAAGTAGTAGAGAGAGGTATTGAGAAACGCAGAGAGAGGGATAGAGAGGGGAAAATATAGAGAGATAGAGAATGATAGATTGAGTGTATGTGTGTGTGTGTGTGTGTGTGTGTGTTTATGTGTGTGTGTGTGTGTGTGTGAGAGAGAGAGAGAGAGAGAGAGAGAGAGAGAGAGAGAGAGAGAGAGATGGGCATGGAAAGAGGGAGAGATAGGAATGGGAAGGATACAAATATGTAGAAACGAGGCAATAGAGAAGAGGGGTAGAAGAGGTCATATAATGATATGAATAATTTGAGATATATATATATATATAGAGAGAGAGAGAGAGAGAGAGAGAGAGAGAAATGAACAAAAAGACAACAAAAATGAAAGATAAGAAATAGACATGTAGTGTGCATAGAATGAGATGCTTAATAAGATCTCATGTGAATACTTTTAGATCTAGATCTCTCATGAAAATAATCAATTAAGACATATTTCTTAAATACAACACCATAAAATATCTGATTTAAAATAATTCACTTAATCATATAGTTTAAAAAGGCTTTAGTAACTTTTTAAACAGATGCAAACCAGTGATAGATAAAACCACGGAGCCAATGGTCTCATTTATCAGACAATGACAAAACTGTTCCAGAATAGGATAAAACAACCGTAGTGAGCAGCTTCCCTCACGATGCGAGAAATTGTAACAAAATGAGCAGCGCAGTGGTCCTTCTTTTCAGGTCTCGCCCTCTGTCGGTCGCCAAGCTCTCCCTTTCTTTGAATGGAATACTTCAATAAATTTGTTGCAGGGCATACACAAAATGATTTTTGGATGTCCTCCGATTATTTCCAATCACCCACAAGTTCCTCATTAGAAAGAGTGAAATCTACTAATGAAGAGTGCAAGACGACCTGTTTCTCCTATCCCTTCATTCTTTGCTTCCTCTATAAAACGAAGACTCTCTAATGCTCGATGTCTGTCTTCCTATGGTAAAGCTAATGACACGCATTCATGCAGTGGAGACCTCCTCCAAAAAAATACTCTCCCCCAAGTGCACGTGAGAGAGAAAGTGTCCTGGTTGAACTAAAACGCCGTTTGTAACTTTTATTACGTGGTTAAAGATAGCTTCCCACCTTAAATGAATCTTGAGTGCAATAAGTCATGCTTTGGTTACAAGGCAAAAGTGGAAAGAATGTCATCTATTACTTATTTAAGGAAGCTAATATTTTAATAAATTTTAATGATTAAATAAGATAAAAAATAATATTCTATAATTATTAATGCTTTTTTAATGGACTGTTAAAATTTTGTAATGTATTTGCGCAATTTTATTTTAAAGAAAAAAGAAGAGTATACTTAAAGCTATGACACAAAGTTATAGAAAAACTATCTTATCTTTACAGCTTCAGTAATAAATTGTATTATACTAGTTTGATATCATACCCTTTTTATCACTTTATTTAATAGACTTTTTTGTTATTTTTTTCATGAAAAGTATCATGTTATCTCATAGTAAGAAAAAAAAACTTATAATATCAAAATGTTAGCATCTTAATTTATTAAGTATTTTGCAAAAGATGGATTATAGATGGTAAGGAGGAGTAAAGTGATATTAGTAATAGAGGTTAGAGATTGTGGCAAAGTATAGGGATATCAGTGAAATTAAAAAGTTGTAAATCTAAGAAATCAACTAGGTTTTTCTTTCATCTTTGTGTTTTGTTTTGTTCATGATGTTTGATTTATTTATAATTTAGTTATCATTAATTAGTTGTGTGTGTGTTTGAGAGTGATTATATATTTATCTAATTATATAGACATGTGATATACCTTCCATAATAAATATTTAAATATTCTTTTAACTACTATTATTGCTACTACTACTACTACAAATGAGGTGAGGACCTCAATTTTTTTTTTTTTTTGTCTCCTTGTGCTTGTAACTTTGGCCCCACCTTGTAGTGAAGCAAGAAAACATCTGGTGTATGAATCTTCTAATATGAGGGTTTCTATTCAACTATTTTGAGGTCTATGCATTTCCCCTTTTATTATTTTTTTTTAAAATTTTGTAAAAAAATCCTTTTAGCTAACTTTTTGGTAAGATCACAATTGTTCCAATTGGCAAACAATAAGATATAAGTAATTTAGTAGTATCTTTCTTTTGATAACTATGTTTGATGATATATGGTTGTTTTTTCAAGCTTACAAACTTATAACTAGAGTAGGGTTCAATTGTATTTATTTTTATTCTCATTTAAAAATTCTTAATATTGATGTGGATGCAGATGGAGAGTGAAATATAAATAAAATTCTATCTGCATGAATGTGATCTTGAAATTACTTTAGCATGTTTGGCTATGCAATTTTCAAGTGTAACTGGAAGGAAAATGGGCATCCCACAAAAACCATCTAAGATAAGTATGCACATCCAGCATCAATTACAAACACACACTACTATGCCATAAAGCGGAATTAGGCACCATTAATTTCCCACATTAACCTTAAGAGGAAAGTGATTGCAATTTAAGATCTTAGCAGATCAAATAGTAGTTTCAACAGCATGCATAAATTTAGATTCAACAATGCAAAATTATAATATAGAAGAAAAAGACAGAAGAATAGAACACAAATTTAATGTGGGGAAAAAAAATTTGGGTGAAAAAAACCACACTCCAAAACCAGAGAGCCATTGTATTATCCAACAACAAAAATATAGTTGATGTTCTCTAACTATTTTAATCTTGATGATGGATCACAAAGTGTGATCTGAAATGTTGATGCAAAAAATCACACACAATGGAATCCGAAAACAATTGACTATCAACAAAAATACAGTTACAATACAATCTTCAAGCTCTAGGCCTTTACATGGAGATTTGCATCCTACTCCATCTTGGAGAAAATCCAGCAGCATGACCCCTTTAAAATGTACTTCTCTCTCCTTTTTTAAACTACTCTAGCAACCTTATGTTTATAGAGCTTGCAATGCAAAATCAAATAGCTTCCCAAAAGCGTCCACATTCAATGTATCTACGAATGTAAATAAAAAACTTCCTTTTGCATAACTCTTGCATAAATAATATTTAATACAAATATTATTTATCCACAAGTAGAAGTTATCCAAGATAAGATAAAAAAGCCTTTTGCTAATATAAAATTTCCATGTTGCTCCAAGTCTATCCATGTGGAAGATTTGGTCCCACTGAGAATCTTTCTAAAAACGTGCACAAGAAAGGAAAACAAACTATGCAACCACTTGTCGCAAGGAAGAGGTTTTGAAGATCTCCAAAGAAAATTTCTTCTCCAAAGTTCCCTCCTTGTGACATGTGTCACAATTTTGCTTTCTCCTCAAATCTTGTTGCACCCAACTTGCCATTGGGCCCCACAATTAAGCTTTGCACTTTGGAAACTTAAAATATTTCATTAAATAAATAAAATTAACACACAAAACCATTAAATTAATTAAATAATGTCCTTGGGAATTGTAAGGTTGGGGCACCTTAATCCCAACAATCTCCCACTTGATGAAGACCTTACACGAGTCATCTCATCACAAGATTTGCACTGCTAAAAGCCACTCGATGAAAACAAATCATCATTGCCATCCATGAAACCACATAGATCCAAAAAATGCTCTCATGTTCCATCAAAACATATGCAAACAACATCCAAGATGTCCACCATCTCAAACAACAATCCATGTCATCCTCCAACATGCCACCCATGGAAGAAAAGGAACAAGACAAGGTGAAAAAACACCAGTCCAAAGAACACAAGCATAAGATCCCAATAATATCAAAGGCTATAGGATACTGCTACCACTCCACTATGCTCATGAGCTATATAAAAGGATAAAAAAAATCAACTTCAAAGCCCGTGACTAGAACACAACTGTGAAGTAATCCTCCAAAATACAAGATAAAACACCAGTTAGAACAACAAGCAGATTGACTACTTACATCTAATTGATAAACCTATGCAATTGAAAATAGCACCCACAACAAGTTATAATCCATCCAATCACCCATATCTCGAAGGTATACACTATCGATAAACTCATGCCACCAACATAACCAACCCCAATAAATTGCAACCTCAAGCTCCATGTGCAAACTAGTCAATGAAGACCAACCATATTCAATAACTTCCACTGCATGGGTAATGTTGAATCTAACAGGATCGAAGGCATATTGAGTCTACCAATCATAACACATAGAGAGTGTAACCATGTAGTACGAAGGACCATCCACAAAGCTATGCACATCCTGCAATCAAAACTCTTACAAGAAACATCTCTCTCAACAAGTCTCCATAACTCTCCCAAGTTCACCACGTCAAACAAAAGAAAGAGATACATGAACCTCTATGTCATCACCCAAGTGACAACATATGACCACACACTAGTGATCATTGCAGCTTTATAGAGAACCTCACATCCAATGCCAAGTGAATCCGAACCTCCTTGAAGATCACTAAGACCAGAAAGAGAAATTGCAAACCATAAACATGTAGCATGCCCTTCTACAAACACCTCTAAGTGTCAGTTGTGCCAAGTATGATCTCCTTCATGTCCCCGTGAGAAAAAAAATAACAATATCCAAACCCGTTCTACCTCAACAGATCAAATATAACATATGTAGCATGAATCTACATGGATGTAAGCCTATCAAATATCAAAATACTCCATTTGCCATTCAAGGAAATCAGCCCGCTACCATCCCCTATGATCATTATAAAAGAAAACACATTTCAAGGAGATAACCATGCTATCTATCTCTCACAATGAATCCTCCAAAACTATCTAACTTTAGCTCAAGATCCATGAATATGAAAGAAAAGCATAACCCACCTGAGGGAAACAATGGGCAATACCTCTCAAGTTATAAACCATTGAGTAGACCAAGAGTTGGGAATGATAATTCTCCTCCAAAATATCTAAGCCATCATGACTCATCCAAGAGTAATCTCCTCATAGGTCTCTATTGAACTCATATCCAATCAAGGTGTAGGCTCCTCGAGCTTTTAGCTGAAATCTCATCAAGAGTAACCATCTCAGCACATGTCTCTCATCTCAAGAGAACTACAACCTCACCTAAGTCTCCATATATCCATGAGTAATAGCAAATGATCAATCCATGCCAAAATCCAAATGCATCTCTACACTCCCGTGAAGTTCTCAGGCATATGACCAATGCACTCAATACAAAGAGAACACACAAGATCACTATCCAAGCTCCAATCAATTGAATTAGGATCCCATCATGACATCGTGATCTTACCATCCCGTCCTAGGAGATCACATTATCCAAATGAACATACCATGGTCTCATGAGCAATGTATCATGCCAAACTCTAATGTGCACAAACAAGAGTATCCCATGACATAACACCAACATACTCTAAACCAGTATCACCTATCAAGAACCACCAACACCTCAAACCAAAGAATCTAAGAGCCCTCCATGACTCCAAGATGTTACACATCCTCAAATAGTGCACATGCAAAGGTGAAAGAACCCTTCTACAACTATAGGATAAATAAGATTCCCTCCAAACCATCTGCATCACTAAAGAAGATCATCCATCACCAAGTGATTAATACACAGTCATTGCTAAAATTCCCACTAAAGTGTGATACCAAGCTCTCCAAGCACATGACACACCATCTCCCAAATTTGAAAATCATCCAGGTCCACACACATGCAAGTGTACAACTAATCACACCAAGTGAAACCAAGACATCCAAACCAAGGAAATACACCATGCTACAAGAGCCCATAATTGACTATCCAGATACTCACTTATCGTCCATCCTCTCGTCTCAAATCAAACTCACCACTACATAAGTTAACGCCGATAAGGCTAACTACCAAGTTTTCATAAACATTGAATCAAACATCATGGATCTAGACAATCCACATTTGAGTTATCCCACTGCAACTAAATAGGTGATTAGCCCACACAACTACATATTCCATAGATGTAATCATTGCAACATGCAAACCCACTAGTTAACGCTTCTTTTTTAATCAAAAACATGCAAACCCACTATCACATCAGTGGCATGCAAACCAAGATCTCAAAGAGAACAATCATGTAGACAACATGACTCAAACACCGAATCAAGCACACATCTGATCAATCATGTCCACATTGAGCACCATAGTCGAGGAATCCACCAAGTATCACCACAGAAATGCTGCTAGTGACTAATCACATACCAACATCCCCATGCAGAGAAAGCATCTCACCTCCTCTCAACATGCACAAAGCATGCATGCAGAAATGTAACTATCTCATCCAGTAACACCCCAAAGGAAATAGGGTCTAGAAAATAGCTTCTCTACAGCTCTACAAAATCGCAGGTTTTTTCCTTGACTATGTAAAACCTACAAAACCACTATGTTTGAGAACACCCATGCACATCCATATCCACTTCACATATGGAAGACTTAAAGGTCTGGAAAAGCACCAAATAGGTTAACCCAGAATAATGGAGTATCATAGATGAGCATTACCATATATTTTTAAGCAAAATCTATAAAACCCTCAGATCCAAGGAACATGAATCTAAACCATGCAAGTACAACCATCCATAAGCAAAAAGCAGTTCAGGAACTCTAGGCCCATTTGTAGGCCAACTCCATAACCACCATTAGTACATGCATTCGAGGGAGACAGACTATTCTAAAATTTCCCATATCATCGAATGCTCAACTCCATAGCCTCCATGCATTCAAGGCAATAAAAGCACCACATTCCAATACTGGGAAAAGAAAGCACCCAGTATAAGCACATCACTCTATAGTTGAATAAACCCAAGCTTCTCCATATTACCAAAGAGTCATTCACAGATGCCTAATATGAAAACTTTGTTGCATGCAACCACAAAGAATAAAACGCACATCTCATGCACAAGGAATTATTTTATTGTCAAACATGAGCTTCATTTAACATCATTTCAATGTGACTAACTCCATTTTTTTCGTCTTCACCATCCTTCAAAATGTGTGTTGTCTCCTGAGATTGAAACAACTACAAAACTTACAGTCACCAAAGGATCAATCTTCAGTTGATTCCTGCAGATTTCCTCAAGCTTGCTAGGCTAAGAAATGTTTATGAAAGGAATACACAGAACACGAAATACCAAGGATGTTCACATGCATTAACATGCAAGAAACATGCGAGTCCATGCAAGTACATGAAACTCACATAATGCACATGCAAGCAACCTGCAAATCTTGGAACAAAGCTTTGATACCAAATGAAGGGAAAACAAGAATCCCAAACATCAATTACAAACGCACACTACTATGCCATAAAATGGAATCAGACAATTTATTTCCCACATTAACCCTTAGAGGAAAGTAATTACAATTTAAGATCTTTGCCAAATCAAATAGTATTTTTAGCAGCATGCATACATTTAGATTCACCAACACAAAATTATAAAATAGAGAAAAGAGATAGAAGAATAGAACATAAATTTAACATGGGAAAACCCTTTCGGGTAAAAAATCCCACACTCCAAAATCAAATGGCCATTATATTATTTAGCAACAAAAATACAACTTTACAATACAATCTTCAAGCTCTAGGTCTTTACATGGAGATTTACATCATGCTACATCTTGGAGAAAATTCGTCAGCATAGCCCCTGTAAAATGTACTCCTCTCTCCTTTATTAAACTCCTCTGGCAATCCTTATATTTATACAACTTACAATGCAAAAAAAAAAACCTCCCAAAAGCATCCACATTCAATGTAAATAGAAACTTCCTTTTTCATAACTCTTGCATAAATAATATTTAATACAAATATTATTTATCCACAAATACAAGTCATCTAAAATGAGATAAACAAGCCTTTTGCTAATGTAAAACTTTCCATGTTTCTCCACATCTATCCATGTGGAAGATTTGGTCACACTAAGAATCTTTCCCAAATGTGCACAAGAAAGGAAAACAAACTATGCAGCCACTTGTTGCAAGGAGGGGGCTTTGAAGAGCTCCAAAGAAAATTTCTTCCTCAAAGTTCCCTCTTTGTGACAAGTGTCACAATTTCTCTTTCTCTTCAATTTGTTTTGCACCCAACTTGCCATCGAGCCCCACAATTAAGCATGTGGGCTTCACTTAGTGAGTTTAGGTTATAGCATGTGTGCTCATGGCATACTAAAGAATCCCCCTATTTTCAAAAAATATTGCCCTAAACTCCATTTTTGTCACCCCCTCCCAATACACAACTTGAATTAAAAGCACCCCTACTATTTTTACCAAATATATTGCACCCTCATTTTTGGGATATTAAACCCCCCATTATGAATGTATGTGATATAATATTGCCTAGCCAGTGAAGCCCCCATGTAATTAAGCTTTGCATTTAGGAAACTTAAAATATTCCGTTAAATAAATAAAACCAACACACAAGGCCATTAAATCAATTAAATAATTTCTTTGGGACTCCTAAGGTTGAGGCGCCTTAATCCCAACAATAACCTGATGTTGTAGTTAGCCCTTGATTGGATTTTTGGGAACATACTAAACAATATTTCAAGACTTTTAACTCCCATGAATAATAACATGCACACAACAAATTTATATGTCAATGACGTATGCATTGAAAAAAATTATCTTTATCTTTTCAATCTTTACTACCTTCACTCGAAAGACAAAATAAGAATCTTCACATGCACTAATAATTTGAGTATCAAATTTAAAATGGATCAAAAGTGTTAAATTTCTTATACTCTAGGAATCTCTAAGAAACTAACAATTTGATTGGTGTAAATCCTAAGTGTTAGGTAGTAGTTTGTGAGACTTGGATATTATATGGGAAGAGTGTAAGTCCAACATGAGGGGGTGAGCACATACAAAATAATTAATTGAATTTCTTTTATTTATGATATGAACCTATAATATAGGAAAAGAAGCGAAGAGGAAACCTTCTCTCTTCACCATATATTAATTTAAAAATTTAAAGACCTATTTTTTTTTGTTCTATTTATAGCTATTATTTTTTTCTATTCTGTTTATAAAATTTCCTAAATGTTACAATAGTTTCTTGAAATAGGGAGCTTTTACTATAAGGGTTGAATCCCATGGCCCCATATTTTATGAATCTTAAGGGTAATCTAAAAAATGGATAAAATAACAATTTAATAGAAGTAAAAATGTCAATAATTTATGAAGCTAAACTAACTTCTAATAGAAGAAAGCGGGGGAGGACACATGGTTTTTTTTTAATGATTTAAATTTTCTCACAACTCTTTCGTTGCAATATTACTTTTTAATCCTTAGTCATCTATCAAAAATTTGTTGGACCCCAAGGTATTTATTTACAAATTATCTTTATAATTATAATTATTGATTGTCATTTTAGTTGTTATTAAATTTAAGATGAATAACAAACAAATAAAAATAACTATCTCCATAATGATATATCTCAACATCTTTTACATATTTTTATTAAAATATAGATATGTTAGTTAATTAATTGAAATTAAAAATATAACATAATTTTAAATTTCAATTAATGAAAAAACAAAGATACATCTGAAATGCTAGATAAAGATTGTCACCCTAACACTATTAATCAGCAATGCTATTATATAATGGCTTCACCCTCAAAGATTTGACAAAGTTCATATTATTGAACCATGCAGACTGCTAGAATGGAATGTACCTACATCTTTACATCTTTATTCATGTCTACTGAACTGTCTCGATTTGATTCAAAGAAATGAAGAGAAGTTCAAATAAGGTTTAAACTAAACTTAAGATGACGGAGCCGGTGAGTTTTTTATTACTTTTTAATACAAAGCTTCAAATATATTAACGGTTGCACGTCTTCAAATTATGTTGCCTTTGCCCCATCCTTCGTCCAATGGACTTACTCTAATTTGCTCCTCATATGTAGCCCTCAAAGAAGAGATATTTTATGAACTGCTTACAAACCTGTGGTTTTTTCGCTTGCACTATCCATCCTTTTTTCATTCGTGCTTTCAACAAACTAAAATCTTGTTCCTTATCACTCGAGGATTTAAAATCTTTATAAGCTTCTGAATCCTCCGTCCACATCAGTATATGTACTGGATAATTAATAGGAGAAGAGTGGGCGGTGTAAACATGACCAAAGAATGTCACTTCAACTTTGCAATTCTCATGCGTTATAAGATATAGAAAAATGGCACCTTTCGGCTTCTCGTTAAGCTCCAATTGTTCCCTCTGTAAAATCCTCCGGACTTTAACACCTTCAAATCTGCGAGCAACTCTGTCCTGCGTACATTTAAAGGAAACGCGCCATTCAATGTTCATTCTGCAATGTCATTCAACAGAGATGAGAATGCAGGAGTAAAAGTCTGAACCTACCATATTATCAACGTCCTCCATTTTAATAGTTGTTCCAGAAAGGAGAGCCGTTGATATATTAGGAGCCCAAGTCTGCACAATCAGTTAAGTGCCATAGACATAATTTGATCTTGTCATTTATAGTAAATAAAACTGTTTGAGATTGTTTTTCCTGGGTAAGATTATGAATAGTTTTTGTGACTCACCATAATGTCAGTGCAACTAGATCTGCGCAAACAATCGACTGACATCTGAAAATAAGACAACTTCCGCAACTGCCCCAGGCCCTGAATGTTCTGCATATTCCAGCACTTGTCGGCTTTAATTACTTCTATTGAGTTCAGACCTTCCACATTAAGTGTTTCTAGTTTAGCACATCCACTTATATCAAGAACTTTAAGTCTTGCCAAAGTAGAGAGGCACGCCAGTGCTCTCAACTTTAAACAGTCCGTCAGGTTCAGGGTTATCAAACTGCCTGGTAAGCTACCAATCTCTTTCAAGTAGATACTGCTGGAGAGATCAACAATTTCAAGCTTGGGAAAAAGACTTTGGGCCCAAGGAATATGTATCTCTAAACTGTTGCTGTCTCTTATAATCAGATCTGTCAAACAACTTGAGCGACTGTGATTAGCACCGTGATCAATGCTTCCCTGCCCCTGAGAACTACCCGGTGGCATATTTCCTGAATCCATTCCTATCATTAAATGATTGGAAGCAAGTGGACACTCTTGAACATCCAAAACTTTCATATTCATCCATGCAATTCTTTCTGGTAATGCTTTTACTCCGCAATTATACATTCTAAACCTTTCCAAATGCACTAACTTTTCAATAGAGTTGTCAATAAAATGTAGATTTTTGCATTTTAATAGGATCAAGTCTGTTAAACTGCTCAAAGTATATAAAGAAGATGGTAACTCAGTCAACTTTGAGCTCCCTATATGTAGTTCTTCCAGATTTTTCAGCTGTTCTAGATGCTGAGGCAACTCCGTCAGCTCAGTATGGAGCACATTTAAATACTTTAAGGACTTTTGAACCTCCGTTCCCCTAGGCAGTTTATTTAGCATAGAGCAACCCTCACAATCGAGGTACTCAAGCGTGGAGATTTTTCCCAAACTTCGGAGAATGAGCTTCCTGCAATAACTCAATGCTAAATATTGAAGTTGTGATAATTCTTGAGTAAAAGAATCTGGCAAAACCTCCAAATCGGTGCAACCAGAAAGATCTACATGTCTGAGGTTACTTACTTCCTCAAACTTAATAGGGAGTGTTTTCAGGCCTTGAATATTTTGCAAAACTATCTTCCCCAAACTCTTCCAATTCTGTTTTCCTACCCACCACCGAAGCCAGTGTCCAGGATTCATTTGACATGAATGCAATGTCGAATCTGAACTATCTGAAGTTGAACTCGGTTTTGTTGAACTATCTGAAGTTGCACCAGCTGTGCTTGCGCTTCCAAAATCTCTATTGCATGCGATTGTCGATTCACGGAGCTGCGAATATGAACTGTACATTTGATAGTCTCTTGTGCAGGTGACTGTCAATTCACGCAGCTGTAAAGTAGGCTGCGATACAATTACAATTACTATAAATATCTACGATTACATTGGCCAAAATGGAAAAACTTTGTTGAAGTTGAAAGCTTGGGTGAGGAAGGATGTACATACGGCGGGATCATCAAACAAGCAGAAATCTTGAGAGTTGACAACATTAACTTCCAACACTCTTAAATTTTTGAGTAAGAGAGTAGAAGGAATGAGATTGCTTAAACTTCTCTGTGAAGCGTCCTTGGATTGGCGCAAGCGAAACCATATCAAATCTCCGGACACACTATGAAATCGCTGAAGAAGAGTGGAATTTTGAAACGCCAGAAGTTTTAATCCGCATATATTTTGATTTTGCAAAAATAATGGCAAGTGATCCTCATCGTCTCGGCATGTAGCTCGTGGGTTCCATAGATTTTTGAATAATGAGTTCACCCATACCGTTTTCCATCCAAGAGTAAATTTGCCCTTCTTTACGCAATTTGCGTCATATCTACGAATTCCTCGTACATCGAACTTATTGCCGAAAACCTTAAATACGGTGAAACATAATTTATTAATTTATGAAAAAAATATATTTTAAAAATAAAAAAATTTGTTAAGAAATAAATGCATAATAATTTTAGAAACCATACACATGGCCTAAACAAAGTGCATAAAAATGTACCAATTTCATTTAGAATTAGTATTTTTTGTGTATACAATTTTAAATTACGATGTTGACATTAGGTTGATCATTCATCTTCAAGTTATCATTTTTCGTTATGAGATTTGCTTCATGGTCTTAGTGTTTTGTTTGTTTTGGTCAACAACTTGATAATTTTGCACTAAGATTGTAATGGAGGTGTATTGCTAATGTCTAATAAATTTGATAGTACCATTGGGTCAATAGAAAAGTCAAGGATTCTATAGAATCTTAAAAAAGAGTTTATTGACATGCTTATATGAGATAATGTCCCAAAATGAAAGAACTATATTTGAATAACTATTGGACACGGTTTTGACCTCTATTCACCATGATGAGAATGGATTCTTTGTCCACGATATGTTATATGGCTTCTTTGAGTTGTGGTGGTAATTGCTCTACAAAATGAGCAAAGGTGAGCTTGAGCTCTATGCACATGTTGAAAACAACTTATTTAAGCACAATACATTCTACTAAAAGAATTCAATTGAAATAAAATTTTATATATACAACTAAATTGGCATGTGCACATTTTATCATAAGAAAATGGTAGAAATCAAATTTTTACAATGATAACATTGTAAAATTTAATGAAATGAAAGAACATAATGTAAAAAGGATGTAAACAAACTCCAAGGAGATACTAAAATGAAGTAAAGTGAAAGTGAGAAACTAGTGACAAAGATGAGGTAGATTTCCACATTGAAATTGCTTAGTGGGAAAGAGAAGCATGAAAGACCATGATGTGAATGGAACCTATAACCCAACTAATGAATGAGAACATTTGAATTGCAAGCCCAAGAAGGAAATGGCGAAACATATAGGGAAAAAGCAAAACATACAAGGATCATTTCTTACCATGCTTAGTAGGTCATCCAAGCACAAGTTTTCTACTACCTCTTTACCATGCATATTTTGAGAAATCCATGCAATTCATTAATTCATTTGATAATTAATTACAATTCAATGAAAGGAGAAACAAGCAAGCATTTGAAAGCAGGAAGCTTACAAAAGTTGAAAGGTCTTATTCAATTTATGATAAAGAGATGTTGGCCATCATGCATACCTTGGCTAAGCTTAGGCAATAACTAGTTTGTGGAGAATTCCATGTCAAAACTGATCATAATAGCCTACGTTACTTTATGAATCAAAAGGACCCGAATGATCACCAACAGAAATGGGTAAGTAAAATCCAAGCTTATGATTTTGACATTGAGGATCCGATAATGTGGTAGCAGATGCACTGTCAAGGCAACCTTGCCTAAACACCATTACTAGCATTTCAAGAGGATGGAAATATGACACCATCACAAAATATGCCAAAGATCCCTAGGCCAATGAAATATTAGAAGGAAAGATGGCGAATGATGAATACAAGGTTTGGGAAGACTTTATCCTATACAAAGGAAGAGTATACCTTCCATCACATTCAAGGATGAAGAGTAAGATCATGAGGGAATACCATGACAATCCCTTGGCAAGACACCACGATTACTACAAGACATACAAGCAGATTAGAGAAAGATATTCCCGGAAAGGACTAAAGAAGCATGTTCTCAAGCATGTGCAAGAATGTATGACATGCCAACAAAATAAGACAGAGCAAAGTCACTTAGCAGATTTATTAGTCCCTACCCATTCCAAACCAGAAATGAGAAGCATTTCAATGGATTTTATAAAAGGTTTACCTGAGGTGCATGGGAAGGATTGTATATATGTGGTAGTAGACTTACAAAGTATGCCCATTTCTTTGCAACATCTATAGAATACAAAGCGACCCAAATAGAAAAAGTATTCTTTAAGATCTTTAGACTCCATGGTTTACTCAAGAACATAGTCAGTGACAGGGACAACTGTTTCCTTAGTCAATTTTGGCAAGAGCCCTTTTGGTTAGTAGAACAAAACTCACCCCTAGCACCAATTGCCATCCACAAAGGCCTGGGCAAACATAAATTGTCAACAAATGGATAGATAAAATCCAAGCTTATGATTTTGACATTGAGGATCCGATAATGTGGTTGTAGATGCACTGTCAAGGCAACCTTGCCTAAACACCATTACTAGCATTTCAAGAGGATGGAAAAATGGCACCATCGCAGAATATGCCAAAGATCCCCAGGCCAATGAAATATTAGAAGGAAAGATGGCGAATGATGAATACAAGGTTTGGGAAGACTTTATCCTATACAAAGGAAGAGTATACCTTCCATCACATTCAAGGATGAAGAGTAAGATCATGAAGGAATACCATGACAATCCCTTGGCAAGACACCACGATTACTACAAGACATACAAGCAAATTAGAGAAAGATATTCCCGGAAAGGACTAAAGAAGTATGTTCTCAAGCATGTGCAAGAATGTATGACATGCCAACAAAATAAGATAGAGCAAAGTCACCCAGCAGATTTATTAGTCCCTACCCACTCCAAACCAGAAATGAGAAGCATTTCAATGGATTTTATAAAAGGTTTACCCGAGGTGCATGGGAAGGATTGTATATATGTGGTAGTAGACTTACAAAGTATGCCCATTTCTTTGCAACATCTACAGAATACAAAGCGGCCCAAATAGCAGAACTATTCTTTAAGATCTTTAGACTCCATGGTTTACCCAAGAACATAGTCAATGACAGGGACAACTGTTTCCTTAGTCAATTTTGGCAAGAGCCCTTTTGGTTAGCAGAGCAAAACTCACCCCTAGCACCAATTGTCAACAAATGGATAGAGGGATGTCTAAGAAACTATGTTACTGGGCAGCAAAATGCATGGCTTAACTGGCTGAATCTAGGAGAGTACTGTTACAATACCACTCATAACATGTCTATAAGGATGATTCCATTCAAAGCCTTATATGGATATGAAGCCACATCATTTGGGAGCATCATCTAAGATAGCAAAGTACCTGGAGCTAATGATTTTGTCCAGCAAAGCGTAGATATCATGAATGCCCTCAAGGAGAACCTTCATCATGCCCAAAACCAGCAAAAGCTATAAGCAAATAGAAACCGTGTGGAGAGGACATTTGAAGCTGGACACTTGGTGTTTTTTATGATTACAACCTTATAAACACCCAACAATCAAGGGTTGTGGGGCAGAAAAACTCAAACCCCGATTCTATGGACCATACAAGGTCCTAAGGAAAGTTGGTGAAGTAGCTTATGAGTTATAACTTCTTGAAGGTAAGAAAATCCACATCTTCCATGTATCAAGGCTCAAAAAGGTCCTAGGACAGCAAGTTGCCCCATGTGCAGAATTACCACCTCTCGATCATGAAGGGAAACTCATATTGGAACCATAAAGCATGCTAGATACTAGGGAGAAGAAATTATGAAATATAACTATCACTGAATTCCTAATCAAATGGAGGGGACTACCAGAGGAAGATGCCACATGGGAAAAGGAAGAAGATATTAAAACATTCAAAGAAAAACTAAATTTGCTTGAACATGAATAGGTACCCTATATAGGAAAACATTTTTGTATTAAAGATCATAACTAGCATCAATGTAAGAATGTAATTATCATTAAAAAAATTACCTAAAGAGTTAATAATGCATATAAGATAAAGAGTAAAAGTTAGAATGATTGGGATGAATGAATCATGACAAGGTCCAGTTTAGAACATTAATAACCTTAAGGGCCGGGCCTTAAAGCAATTTGGTTTCAAAAACCAAGAAAGAGGGAAGTGAGAATGGTGGTCAAGTTAGCAAAGGCTGCCAAGTAGATGCTTGGTGTAGGAATGGCTCAATAAAGGCCCCATTTCTTCCCAAAGAGTAGATAAGGAAGTAAGAATGTGGACAGAAAATACGAGCCCCCAAGTGCAATAAGATGGTTGTAGAGAACAACCTCTCTTAGGCTTGGTGTAGAAATGGCTCCAAATAGGATTCCCATATCTTCCCAAGAAGGGAATGAGAATGGCACAAAGGGTAACCCAAGCCACCAAGCATAACAAGAAAGTCTCTTAGGCTTGGTGTAGAAATGGCTCAAGGGAAGCCCCCATTCCTTCCTAGCATGATCAAAAGACTAGAATGAAGGTTGACTTGAGCCACCAAGTAGTGTAAGAGAATTGTAGAGAACAATTCCTCTTAAGCTTGGTGTAGAAATGGCTCAAGGAAGCCCAATTCTTCCAAGTTGGAATATATGCAATAGCAATTAAGTAATAGTCTTTCTAAATCCATCATTTCTTTCACATATACATATGTCTTGTATAGAAATTTCTAACCTATGTGCAAGATCATCCAAGAACAAGAGACAGGTGGAGGAAGTCCTAAATTGCTTGAGGACAAGCAAATTCAAGAGGGGAAGACTATGATATCCCCAACCATGGATCAAATCAGATCAGAACTGTTATTAAGTTACAGACAACAACCTTGTGCGCAATGGCCAGGAAGAAAACCCGCATCTAATCATATCGTATGCAGATCGCATCATTAACACCAATTTCAAGGTCAAAGTACATCGATGTATAAGGAAGCTAACTAGTCCAATTAAGAGATAACAACAATCCTTAATGGTGAGATTTAAAAAGCAAAACCAATCAATGGTAAATTTGTGTTATGAAGAGGCACGATTGAGGAAAGAGTCACGAACAAGAAGGGACATGCCTAGTTCGGGTGAAGAGATGCCAACGCTCCCTATTGAGAGATATTAATAAGAATCAAACTCAAATCAAAGAGGGCAGAACCTAATTTTTGGGGAACTCTGTTCGAATCTATCCTTTGGAAAGTAACTACAAACTAGCCTTATTGGAGTAAACATACAAAATAAAATCAGAAATTGGATCTAAGGCAGTGGAGAGATCAAGATTAGAGATCAGACACGACATCCATTGTGGAAGTGCAAGCATTATGCTAGTCATCTGAGACAATGTATATCATTTCTAGCAATCATATATATAAGTGGCATATTATGTTGGTAAGTCAGAAATCGCAGCTATTGCTGAAGCAATATTATCAATTACATACTCTTGTTGTACATATCAGACCAGTACACTTATACAGTCAGTATAAGGGATAGAAAGCATCATATACAGAACCTGTTTCCTAATAGTATATCAGACATTGTTGTTAAAATATTGATATCCATAACATTTGCATGTACTATATTATTGACATCAGAAGTAATCGTAGATAATCTGAATTATATCTATTACTAAATCCTAGTGCAAGTTTGTGATAGAGTAAGTTCTAGGACAGGTCAGAGAGGGGATATCACAGAATGTGGACAGCAAACATGAGCAGCCAAGGGAAGTAAGAGGGTTGTAGGGAACAACCTCTCTTAGGCTTGGTGTTGAAACGGCTCCAAATAGGCTTCCCATTTCTTCCCAAGAAGGGAATGAAATGGCACGAAGGCTAACCTGAGCTGCCAAGCAAAGCAAGAAAGTCTCTTAGGCTTGGTGTAGAAATGGCTCAAGGGAAGTCCCAATTCCTTCCTAGTATGATCAAAAGACTAGTATGAAGGCCAACTTGAGCCACCATGTAGTGTAAGAGAATTGTAGAAAACAATTCCCCTTAAGCTTGGTGTAGAAATGGCTCAAGGAAACCCAATTCTTCCAAGTTCCAATAGCAGTAGCCTTTCTAAATCCATTGTTTCTTTGATATATACAATTGTATGTCTTGTATAGAAATTTCTAACCTATGTGCAGGATCATCCAAGGGCAAGAGACAAGGTGGAGAGAGTCCTATATTGCATGAGGCCAAGCAAATTCAAGAGGGGGGAACTGTGATATCCCCAACCAAATGGAGAATTCTAGAGTGCAGCGTACACCATGGATCAGATCAGATCAGTACTGTTATTAAGTTACAGGCAACAACATCCTTGTACTTGGTGGCAATGAAGCAAACCAGCATCTAATTGACAACACTATGAAGATCGGTTATGGCTCGAAGATAATGATTAGAAGAATCGGTGATAACAATACTCAAAGAAGATCAAAGGAAGACTCAAAGAACTATGCAACAGTAAACTAGCATGGTAATAATCAGACTGGAGATGTCATTGTCCTTATCAGCATATTGACCGAATGTTATCAAGAAACCTTCGGCCAGATCAAGATAAGTCTCCTTAGAATCGATGATAAAGATATCAATTACGATATAATATGCAGATTGCATCATTAACACCAACTGTCCTTCGATCTCAATCATATTCCAGGTTCAAAGTACATCGATGTGTAAGGAAGTTAACTAAACCAATTAAGAGATAACAACAATCCTTAATGGTGTGATATGAATAACAAAACCAATCAATGTAAATCTTGTGTTATGAAGAGGCACAATTAAGGATAATAAAGATAGAGAAACCAATCGTTATTCCTTAATGAATCTCCATTCATTAAATACTTGAAATGATGCGTTTAACTTGTAGGAAGAGTCACGAACAAGAAGGGACATGTCTAGTTCGGGTGAAGAGATGCAACCACTCCCTATTGGGAGATATTTAATAAGAACCAAACTCAAATCAAAGAGGGGGAATTGGAAACTTATTAACTCTTATCCATATATTAGATCCGTTCATTTGAGCATCAGCCTATTTGGCTAAACCAATTGCAAGTTCATAAATCCATATCTGAGACAACACCATTGATTGCAAGGAAAGATCACATATATCAGAAACAACATTAGATTATTATTGCAAGGTTATAAATCCATATTTGAAACAGCAACTATATCACTATAGGCGATATTATATATCAGACCTAGCAATATAACAAGATCATCTTGCATATTTACACTACCATATTTGATGTAGGAGAGATCTTAGTGATCATTGAACTTAGTGCAAGTATTCATCAATTCACTTAAGCATATCCTTTAATTGTACAAATCAGAGATAGCAAGTGATATTGCTCATTATTGTATTCATGTTCCCAATTGCATAAATTTATTGTACAAATCTGATATTGTAATTCTAAGGAAAGCAAGTGATTGTCCCCAAGGCATAGAAATCTAAAAGGGGACATTACAAAATGCATTTTGTACTCCTCTTTCATTCCAAACATTGAACTTCTCTGAAGTTGGACATTACTATAGTGGATATAAGGCAGGCGAAGAAAAGTGTTGGGTGAATGGATGCTTACAAGGATAAGTTGGTAAACTATAGACACTAGGAAAAAATTATGAAAATGAATGATATAATTTATCTTTGCTTGGGTGTTAAGATGTTTGTACCCTAAAAATTCTATTTTGAAATTCTCAGCACTGGTTGTTTGACATAGGTCAATGCCTATATGTTGTTATAAAAGTGATGTGAACTTCAGCACTGCAACCAATTTGTGGAAATTAGAAGAGTCAATTTCTAAGAGTCAGTTGTTTATCTACATTATTTAATATTACTTAATGTCCAAAAATTAGTCCTGAGTAATTATTTAGACAATCCTAAACTATAAGTGTCATTAAATTGGATTCATATAATCCATTGCCCTGATGTTTTGGGAAAGGAGTTTATTTAGAATTACTAAATAATAATCTCCTAGGCAGGGCTCACCAAAAAGAAAATCAATCCCATCAAAACTATTTATGAAATTGTATAAGTAGTATATATGAGGTAGTTTGAGTTGGCACTTAGTAATTCCTTGCCACGTAAATAGTGAATGAGGAGTTGTATCTTATGTTTTAGCTAAAATTTGTTGGTCGAGCTAAATCACATTGCTGTTTGATCCAGATCCAATCACTCTTCCTGCTACGCCTATCCATAAGATTAGAAGCATCAGCAGAAGCATTTAAACAATTTGTATCGTGGATATATCTCCAAGAGTTTCAAGTATCCTCACAAGAAATGAGGGAAAGGCAGAGAATTGAGGGATCTTAAAAACTATCAAAACTTGAAAGAGTTCTAGAAATTAATTGAGTAAAACCATATTATTGAAATGTAAGAATTTTGAACCTTAAAAAACTTGGAAATAGTAAGACTGTCCCTTTGACCAAACAGTTGTTCTGGGTAGGAAACTAGTGAGCTGAGTTGCAGAGAAAACTTCTCATGCATGTTTAGGATTCTTGTAAAATAATTTCCGGGTTTTATTCTTTGTTCTTCCCCCTTTCCAGAACATATTGAAGTTTTCAAATTTGGCCAAAGGACAAAAAATTTATGACCATTTGAACACTGTCCTTTTTCACTACAATATGCAAGTTGGAAGCTGTTAGTTGATTATAGATTGCAATCACACAAGTTTAACATATAAGTATTATTATTTATAAAGGTATGAATATACATGAGTGAAAATTACTAGATAGGTTACCATCCTTTCGATGGTTGGTTTTCATGTTTATTGGTGAAAACCTATCACCAATTAAGTCATGAGAACAAAGTTAGATCCTCTGTATCACTTAGCATCGGGTGGAGTTATGGAAGTCTTTTTTGTGTTATGAACTAGCTTCCATTATGGACTAATCATCTATTAACTATTCCTCTCTAGTGGACTAATCAGTAGATATTATCACTTTAAAAATACATTATCTATCTTGAACATTATATGACTAAATGTCAGTTATGGGATTTGTCTTCTAGTGTTGTTTATCTATCCTATTGAATGTCCAAATATTGCAGTGAGATGATTGGAAAATTTTATGTTGTAATCATTGATTATCATTGATTCATACCCATGAGTGCATGAATTAGATTGATATGCATTCTCTTTCATATAAATATGTTCAATGAATGAGTACATTAGATATACATTGCATGAGAATATAGGTATGCTAGCTTGATAGTGATTCACGCAGTGAGCTAGATTTCATCATGCATGTTTCCACATAAAACTAGATCTTTTGTGCTGGGCCAGGCTTCTTTAGTGGAGTAGCATGGTGTTGTGACCATTTCACACATCGCCCCATTAGAATGGGGACCCCCTCTTTTGCTTTTGGTTTTGTTTTTCTCTCTGCTTTTAGGATTTTGAGTGAGTGAGTGATCTGTATGGGCTGGCTGGATTAGGCTAAACCTTGGAAGCTCGTTTTGGGTTTCTTTCATGCTAAGTCTAGTCAAATTTTGGAAGATTGTTAATCGTCTACCTGAAGACTCAAGATTGCCAGAATGGAACATACCTTTCAGGAGAGTCAAATTAGTTAGGTCAAGGATAGGATAGGTCTCAGGTCAGGTCTAGATTGAAGGAAGGTTTTTCTGGGTAAGGTCCTGTTTGTTTCTGAGTTTGAGTCAGCTAAGCATGCTCAGTGAAGAAAGGGAGTTGATTTGGTTAAATGGAGAATGAAATGAATCAAGGGCCTGAAAATGTCAAAATCGCCCTGACCCTTCCAGAGTGAAATTCCCTAGAATGCATTACTTCCTTCAAAATTTTGATAGGCTAACTCAGTAATGCAAGGAAATGGACCCTGGAGATTGATTTGGAAGAGTGTTATGATCAAGCTAAGGTGGATTATGGCCTAGGATGAAAAATTCGCTCCTGACCCTTCCAGAGGGCCCAGGGCGAAATACACTTTTTCACCTAAATTCCTCATGCGAAATACCCAAATTTGAAATGCAAGACTTTAGTTAGGTATGAATTCACCCTCCAGAAGATTTTGGAGTCAAGGTATGAGATATTCAGGACTAAATTGAGAAAATCGCTCCTGACCCTCCCAGAGGGTCCAGGGTGAAATCATTAGAAAACTTCATTAAGCCTTGATCAAACGTTGATATTCTCCAGTTTGTACTAAATCACCAAATTTGCTAAATTCGAAACATTTGGGAGGATTAAATTAAATTCGCATTAATTAAAGGCATTTTTAATTTAATAAATTAATTTTTAGGCCTTGAAATAATTAAAAAATTCACCTTGGAGGCATTAAAATTAATTTTAAAAATTAAAAAATACAAAATGAGCGCTCAAAATCATCATTGTGCCTTTATAGGCAAGTCGGCCACCTTTTCAAGGGATTTTTATTTATTTTTACCCCTTATTTGCCAAGTCGGCCTTGAAGGGATTAGGGTGAGCGCCCTATAAAAAGGGGGAGTGTTGCTTCAAATTTCAAATCATTCATTCATTCCTTCTAGGTGCGATTTTAAGGAGCAGATTGAGGAGCAAAATCCAGCAGATTGGAGGCTAAATTTCCAGAATTTGCTAAGAGTTGAAGGATAATTTCTAGATTTTGAAAAGCTAGTGGAGGGTGAAGCTCTTTTGAAGGCTAGTGGAGGTGTAATTCATACAAAAGAGGACCAAAATTTAACTCTTGTCCAGCAAAGTCCAGTTTTCTTTCATCATTTTCCAAAGGTTTTATAGTTAAGCACTCAAGGGAAGGTATGGGGAATCATTTTGATGATCTTATTCAAAGCTTGTTTTAAAGCAATTTTTTTAGAAAAGGGTCTAAGACATGAAAGTTTGATTCCATTCATAATTAATTGAGAAATGAGGAATTCTAGATTTATCATTAACATCTTGAATCTTCCCTTTCAAGAGTCTTAATTTCTATGCTTTAAGGTATGATGCTTAAAGACTAATTTTGAAATTTTTGTGTAGGCATCAAATGGCGACCCCCAAAGACAGAGGATCTACTAGTCGACAGGCTCTCATCAAGGAAGATCAGAGGAGCGACGAATTGGAGACCAGGATTGTGTCCAAGTGGAGTAATATCGGGGACACCAACTTGGGAAACTTCCATGTGAAGAAGTTTTGAGAGGCCCCCTAAATTGGCAAGCCATCACCTATTGCGAGGAAGATAATCGAGAGTGGCATCATCAAGACGGCAGGTTTCCCTCCTACAGTAAAGTGTCATGACCTGATGATCGAGTGTGCCCGCCACTATCACTCACAATCAAGGATGATCGTAACCAAACACGGGAACATCTTAGCTTACCTTTCAGAGGAAGCTATAAGCAAAGCTCTTCATCTTATAGACCATAAAAATATGATTTACAAAAGCTTAGAAGGAGCAAGGTCGATCTATGAAGATGATCCTGAGACTTGTCTAAATCTCATCAATAAGAATTGGTTGCTCAAGAGTCGGCCTCGCTTGAACAAGATTCCCAATACACCACATAGGATCGACTTCCAGGAGGAATATGAGGATTTGATAACTTTGCTCAATCGAGTTACAGGGGCTCCTCAAGCCTTCTTCTTCGAAAAGTGGATGTTCTTCTTCATTTAAATGATAGTCCAAGGAAAAGGAATGCTTCATTGGGCCAGAATTATTAG
The DNA here is from genome assembly GCF_030272615.1 of Cryptomeria japonica. Classification (NCBI taxonomy): domain Eukaryota; kingdom Viridiplantae; phylum Streptophyta; class Pinopsida; order Cupressales; family Cupressaceae; genus Cryptomeria; species Cryptomeria japonica. The sequence continues at coordinate 142,422,495 of NC_081409.1, forward strand.
CAATTGTCTGGACGTGCAGTTGAGGAGGCTAAGACCCACCAAATCATTCCACATGAGCTCATATGTTATATATGCCTTAATCAGGAGTTTTGAGTATGCAGGGCTACCTCACAGAGGAGTGATCGGAAGAGGACCCGGAGAAATGAGGGTTTGTGATTCTTATGTTCATCTGCATCATCTGCCTAGAAGTGACTCAAGTTAGTCAATGACACCTTCACGATGAACATTACCAGGATATTGCAAGCTGGGATTCACAATCGACTATCTCTGGATGCGCAGGAGCTTGTGAAGAAGTATGGTGCATGGTTCATCCAGTTTCAGAAATTCACATACATCAGAGTTCATGGGTGTCCTTCACCTCCCTACATGTTGCCAAGGTATCCAACAGACAAAATAATACTACTTGAGGTGACCAGACAGTTGGCAGCTTATGTGAAGGCATTCAGACACAAGCATGGAAATGGAATTCCCATGCCCATCATATTAGGGAATTTAGTTGAGGTGTGTCCTAACACTCAAGCCTCGGAAGATGCAGAGAAGGAATTATCTTTATACTCATTCTCATTCTTTGCCTCGCAGGAGAATTTTGATCCTCATGGTTATATGGAGGAGACAGTCGGCAGGAAGTACAAGCATGAGTTTCAGGTGGAGGACTTTTGGATGAATCTCCCTGGTGATTTAGAGGTTAAAAGAAAGATGCATTCCAGGCTACCCTTAGATCTCATTAGGAAATGCAAAGTTTATAGAGTAGCTGATCAAGCCCAGGACAATGGTAGATACCTCCAATCATCCTATGAGAAAGAGGACAAGGAAGTGAAAATAGATTGGAATGAGCCCGAGGTTTTAGACTTGAGAGCTTTGATGGCTCCCGTTTTATCATGCACTCGCAGATGGGTGGATGTACAACATCAGAAGTTGAAAGAGCAGAATGTATCAATGACATTTACTTTGGAGGCAAGGCCAGAAGAAGGAGAAGCAAGCGTGAGTGAGAACACTTCTCATTCCAAAGGCTCAAAGAGGAAAGAAAGACCTGAGAAAAGGGAACCCACCAGGAAGAAGCAAAAAACAAACCCCGATCACTCACCAAGCACATCTTCTCGACATGAAAAGAAGGCAAATCAAGGAGACGATCAGGGGAAGATGGTATATGAAATTGATGAATCTATGGAATCCATGGTACAAAATGACAAGCAAGAAAAAGGGACAGACACCTCAGCAGTCGACGAGTCAATCTCCCCAAGTTGATGCTAATGAGCTACATGAAGAGAAGAATGATGATGAAGCGACATCTCCTTGCCGAGAGGATAGACCACTACTTAAAGAAATACAAGTAAGGGAAACAAGATCCGCCATTCCGGATTGGTTAAAAGAGAGACTGACAAGGGTAGTTGTGGTTGAAGAGGAAGAAGATGTATTTGATTTAGAAAGCCTTATAGGAAACTCTCAAGAGGTAATGGAAAAGAAGAAGGCCACAAGGATGTCCAAGATAATTAGAGATGAGATAGGATCCAGGAAATTGCAAGTAGCTACACCCGTAGTGGACAAATATGAGGGTGAGATTCTTGCAGATGAGTATGACTTAGAAACATTTGAGCTTGGTCCACTTACCTCTGAACAAGCAATGGAAGAAGCAACCGATTCATTTGAAGCACTTAAAGACAAACTTAAAAAAGAAATGGAAAAAAATAAGAAGCTTGAGAAGGAGGTCAGTGCTTGGAGAAGCTATTTTAGTCATCTCAATCAGCCCTTGAGACGTCAGGATCCAACAGTATCCCCTTTTCAAGCACTCCCTCTTGAATCAGTGGGTGAGGCAGAAAGAGTGAAGAGCTTGGTTCAGCTTATGAGCTCTTGGATTGATAAATCCCACATGGTAGCCATTGAATTTGCAACAAGAATGATGAAGACAGTTCATCGAGCTATCCAAGTCCTTGAGATTATTCATAATCTAATGATAACTGTAGCTGCATTCACTCACACCAGAGATGTTATCATTCCTGTCTTACAAGTGATAAGAAAAACACCAAGACGGATTCTGGCACAAGAAAAGATAATGGATGGAGGAACCCATAATCTCCTACAGTGGTCAGCGCTGCTCCAGATGAAAGAGGTCCTTTTTGAGGACATCAACACTAGATGCAGTCAAGTTGAAGGTATCATTCATCCAATTCAAGGTAAGGTGTTTGAGGTGTTATGTACCATTCTTGGCAGGCGGATCGAGATTGAGACAGATGTGGACATCCAAGAGTTGGAGGAGAGAGTCAAGGTTATCTTTTGCAAAGAGGATAACATCATCACAGATAAGAAACGAGATTAGATGTACACTACTATGTTCCTGATTGAGAGGACCAAAGAACTTGAACCTGGATGGGAGACAGCTCTTCTCACTGCTTTTGATCAAGTCCTTCACTTGGAAGAACAAATGAAGAATCTTCCTGAGATTCCCATTGCTGAGATCGAGAGAGCTGTGTCCGGATTCATTGAATATTCTAAGAAAGAGCATAGGAAAGGGAACAAAATTCTAGATGAAAAGTTGTTATAGGATGATGTGGCAGCTTAATTCCTATTGGTCTATGTTTCCTCGATATTTGTGCCAATTAATTATTGGTTATGCATTTAATGATGTTTATCTAAATGGGGACCTTTTTGTAACAAACCCTAATTAAGGTTTAGGTGTCAAAGCCTCAGCCGTTGATCTTCTTTCGATTTGGGCCATTCATTGTATTTGAGGATGGTATATATACCCTCACTCATTTTCATTTTTATAGTTAGAAGTTAGAAAAAAGGAGAGAGAGCTTAGAGAGAAAAAAGTAATTGTGTAGCAAGCTTGAGTAGTGAAGAAAGAATTTTGAACAATTGTTGTCTATTTGGCTTTGAGATCAATAAAATATTGAAGTTATGGTGTTTTATTGCAATACTTGTGGCTATCTTCATGATTGTTTATTTTCTTGAATCACTCTCAGTTGAAGTAGTATCTAAGTTTAAGTTTGAAGGACTAAGTGTTGTGCTTGATCTTTGGTGAGATTCACGTTCCAAACCACTAGCTTCTTACTAATTGTAAGGACGCCTTGTGTGGTCAACTAGAAATATTGACATTGCTTAAAAATTCAATCATTTTTGGAAGTATTGATATGTATCTCTATGATAGTATCTATATCCTTGATGATTTGAAAGTTACTGAATCACCTTAGAAGATCGCATCAATCCCAGTAGAGTTGTAATTTCTTGGCGATACGGAAATTGGTAGAATCTTACCAAGTCTAGCCTTCATTGAGTCATTCTTAGGATTAGATTAGCATATCTTTCCTCGAAACCCTTATCCTTTTGACATTTTTTTGAAAATCTGTAGCATTAGGAAAATCCTGTTCCTGCAGTCGAAAAGAGAGTAACAGGGACAAGCTTTCTCTGAAAGTACGTAAGGCCCCTTGAAGAAACAACATATACAACGACCACTGGTGCTTATCCACACATAGAGATCTTGCAACGAAGAACCTTGAAGTCATCCCGATTGATCATTTTCGCGACATCTTCAGCATTCAGAGGCTTTATTCAAGAGAGGGTAAGATACCTTTGGGTATTTTATTCTGTGTTTGGTTGTGTACAAAATACACATCAACACATGGGGAAGCTAATTGTTTGTGGTAGGGTGGATGTCACCTCTCTCTCTCTCTCTCTCTCTCTCTCCTCCGATTATGGAAATGAAGGAGGATTTGTAAGCAAGAGTTAAGGTATTTATTTATTTTGTAACCTATTGATTGAAAGAGTAGATGACTCCTATACTTCTTACTCTTCTCTTATATATTTTGAGTGTGGTTTCAGGATGTGTATACCTTACCTAAAATGTATACTGTTTGCAACTTATAGTGATGCCAAAGTATGGTAAATGGACTTCACAAATTGTAATGATTATATGATCAGGGAAAAAAATAGTCCCTATGGGGCATTGTAGTTACAAGGCCTTTACAAAACCAAAGCTTAGAATTCAATATTTTAGTGAACCCACAGTGATATATGCCAATATTTCAGTGAACCTATTTCAATATATTCTTTTGAGTGGATCTTTGGGATTGATGCTCATCATTAAAATGTTTCCTAATTATGTCTTATGGGGTACTTTGCTTACATGGAAATAGAGAATTTGCCAAGGAATCAATTTTGGGAGAGGCCACTTGTGCTTTTCATCACTTCAGCTCACAGATTCAAGTTAAGAATTTTTTGTCACTCCTTGATAGTTGTGTCCATAAGTATTAGTCTTTAGACCTAGCTCTCCATCCATATAATTTCTTAACTTTTGTCTAATACAATATGAATGCATCAACATGCATTGGATGAATTAGAATTTCGATTCAGCAAACCATGGTATCTGTTCCCATGGACCAATGTTCTCTGCAAGTACATCGTGATTACATTTTCTTCTTTAGCCAATAGATTTTCGTTGTTTTGTTTACTATTATTTTTAGGACAGACCTAAGAAAAATTCAATATCTAAACTGTATGGAGGGTTCTTGACATTAGAATGCACAAGTTTTGGAGCTTCATGGATACCCATCTCTTTCTTCTTGTTAATACCACTTTGACAGTACATCCTTCCCAAGATATTTGAAGCAAAGTACATATGTGAGTTGGAGGGAGCATAATATAAAGAGAGTGCAACATTCCTTGTTAGGAGTTGAGCATCTCCTACTGATGATGGTGCACTGGTCAAGCATTTGATTCTTGCAGCCTCCACTAGAAAATATCCATGATTGGCAGCAATGGATGAGGAGAAGCATGCGAACAATAAATGCAACAGAAAACAACTACAACACAAGTGACCTAGTCAACATTATATCATTTTCTTATACTCCTTTTTCATAAAGATTTTTTTGAAGTTTTGGTTCATGTGCAAAACAAGAACTAGAGGGATTCATTGTGCTATGTTTGCATTGTGTGGTGGAAAGGCATAGCATTTATTCCAAGCATCTACAGAAAAGAATGAATTAGAGGGATTCATTGTGATACATTTGCATGATGTGGTGGAAGGGGTAGCATTTATTAACTGCATCCAAACTTTGTGTAGACTATATTCGCATATTGTAAGATTTTAGATCATATTTGTTAGTTCCTGCCCACAGGCAAGTATATTATACCAACCATTAGGTTTTTTTAGTTACACTACATTAACAAATAAAAACCAGAATTAAAACAGTTTGACCAAATTCTCTAATGAGACTTTGCCAATTTCCCTAAAATATAAATAATCAATTTATCAGTTATTCTATTTGCTGATTTATACGAACAGTCTTATTGTTTTCTAATATTGATGTAATCTATTGGATTGTTTTAATGCAGAGTTGAAGTTGATGGTGGAATCTGGACTTCGTGTTAGAAAATTCATGACAACTTCTCTGCAGTCTACTTTTAGTAGTCATATGTATAGCTGAAGTTTTATAGTGTTACACAGATGCAACAAATTTGAGGAGACAAATTATCAAAAACCACTGTATCAACAAAAGAAAATTATTCTAGCCTCAAATCTATGGAGATAAAACTTTTCATGTGAATCTAACATATGTAATTTTGATACTTCTGAATATAGATTATATCAAGCCAGTTCATAATAAATAATTTGGCACAAAGGATGCAATTTCAGTAAGAAAATGAAATTACTCTTATACTAAGTTGCCGGTCCGGTTTTGCGTTCAAATTCAGGTTCTTCAGGTTCGAGAACCCGGTTAGATTAGAATATCACATAGCATCATAAAAACAACAAAACCACCATAAACTTGTAATCATAGCAATACTTCAAGTTCAATATCAAAATAATAATATCAAACTAGAACTAGAACCGGACTAGGATCAGAGCTGGATTCAAACCGGAGTGGTACCCAGCTTGCCAGGGGGAGGACTTAGCAATGTAGCTCTTATATGAAATAAACTGAATTGTTTTTAAATCAGGCCACTTTCATAGTTAATGTCAATTCAAAATTTGCATTAGATAGTTATGTTTACAATCAAAAAACTCTTGTTAATGATGAAAGCATGGAAGTAAGGACAGGTAATCACAACCAGCTATAAGAGAAAAATAGATGGAAGCTAATTTATACTGATGCAACACCAAAAAAAAACATATAAAACACAATAATGCAAGAGGAAAAGCTTTTTATTGGGTTTTTTCCATTACATCCCTTATACTCAAAAAGAAAATTGAAGTTGTATTAGAAGACTCTAGGTAAACAGGTCTCAGTGCAGTAATTGTCAGGTAGAATGCATATACTGTTAGATATCCCTACATGGTTTACATATTGAAATTGGATGAGTTAACTAGACATTGCCAAAAATGTGTGTTTGGGCTTCCAACAAAGTTTATAATTTATTTTAGTGATTTTATATTTATGATTGTTATTTGTGAGTGAGCCAGATTATCAACTAATTACATGTTGAATCTCTTTGATTTCACAGGGGAAATTGGTTCCAAATACTTCAACATTTTCATCTAGCATCAAGGCCATCTAGCTATGTTCACAACAAAGGTTTCAAATCAGAGATGTATTCTAAAGCTGGGTATGGATAACAGAGATCTATTTTTTGAAATTGGCAGGCAACAAGTATCATATCAATTTTGTTATTCATTGCTGATTTTTTAATTTAATTTAACTTTTTAAATACTATACTTGTTCCAAGTAGCAACCAAGTTCCTTATGATATGAGAAGATAGTTGCAAGTGCATTTGTTGAGTGGGTTCATCCACCTCATCCTCCTATAGTCCCAAAGTTCAAATTTTCAATGTAAGTTTTGAACAAATGAATATCCCTCACAGATTATTGCTCATGATAGGAGGTGGACTATGCCAAATATGTTAACTGCAACATGGATGGTAGTAAACCAGAAGTCTGATATGTCTACCTTTGTTAATCTTTAAAATCTACTTGGGTGCTTTTGATATAAGTGATGCATGTTTAAAATGTGAGTAAATTGAACTCCAATGTTTCTTGTGGACAAATTAACTAGGTATACTTCATTAAAGTCCATTTTTGCATCAAATTACAAATACCCAGTAATGAAAGATGCTATTGTCAAAACAAGGTGTCCAATATTTTACTCTGTGTGAATGATATTACTTTGAGATATTTACAACATACATCATAAAATTACCTTGGATATGAATCTAAAATTTTCCTGTTAATAGCATGTTGATACTTGACATGTTGTTCTTGCAGGGGAAGAGACCATCCTACTATGAGGGTAGGAAAAGCTGGAAATAGTTGGAGGGCAACACAACACATTAACAATAGTTGGATTAGATGATGATCTCAATCCCAATTTCATGGATTGTTTTTTATATTAAAAAGCAACAAAACTAGGGTGCTGGCTCTTTACACAAATAGCCCATTGGCAACATTAACAGTAACAACACTTTAACAACAAACTAACAGAAACATACTTAAAGTAATAAAACAACATAAAAAGTCTTAGCAATAGATATTAAACGAAATTGAGTCTTAGAAATAGCGGGGGACAACAAAAAGCCCATCAAGAACTAGCCAAAACAAACTACTTGAGCACATTGCTCCAATTTATAGTAAGGAACTTAACAAGTTCCTTGTAATTTCCTTCAATGTCGGCATCCTTGCCAACAACCTTTTTCTACATGAGACACATTGAGGTAGCCAAGTTGTGCATGACCCATACGCTAAATTTTAAGACACTCATCATCTTATGTTCAATCTCCAACACCTTCTTTTTCAAGGCATCCAATTCCTCCATTGTGGTCCTGCAAATAATGTAGTTACTTGCACTGTCACTTTTGTTGTCCACCTCCTTTGGCATCACAATCTTGGGTGAGGTCCAAAGCTTTATTTTTCCCACTCTTCTCAAAATGCTCGCTAGTAGATTTAGCTGAGCTTTTAGATTTCCATGTGTCATCTTCCACATCTTCCTCATTATTAGTTGCTTCCTCACTTTCAGCAATGTCCTCCTCAGAGTCTTCCTCATACCCCACCAAATTCTACTCAGTAGCTTTACGCACCAAGCGCCCATCCAACCAATTGGGGCACCTATGATTGGCACTTGCACTCTTTCTCACATCCTCCCCAACCTCCATTTCAACCTCATTGTCAACCTCAGTCTTTTTTTTTTTGGCTGTAGGAAAGGGTCCCTAGGTCTTCCTCGTCTTCACTCCAAAGGTGGAAGCTTGCTATTTAATTACGAGTGTGACAAGGTAGGGGTCACAAGGGAGCCAGGGCAAGAGGGGGTTTTGGCAAAGGTAGGCAATTGTAATCATTTCTTTTTCCAACCATTGAGGAATCAAGAATGGTAGCCGCAAGGAGCAAGTCAGAGCTCGGGGCTTTAGGGGAAACCGTTAAGGTCAACTGTTTAGGACAAAGAGCAAGGTGGAATTGATAAAGGCAAAAAATTAGGCCCAGGTTAAGCGTTATAGGTTTTTGACCTTGGTTTTTGGCCACCTCCAAAGCATCAAGCACAAAGCATTCAAGGGAGGTTAATAGGAAGAAAGGAAGAGAAAGCAAGTCATGGTTTCAAAAGTGATTCAACAAAGGAAAATGATAGAACTAGTACACCTTAAACTTACCTTCAAGGGTAAAACACTTCGTTATCATTAAACACACCTTGTCCCAAGGCTCTGGCAGCTTGGCACATAAAGCGCCCATGCAGCTTCACCAATTCCTCCTTTTCCCTAAAGAATTGAGCCAAACTCTCATCAACCATCACGCGGCTTTGCTTCTTCCATTTCCTACCCCTGGTAAAGAGACCCGTAGCAATAGCAATGACTTCTTCATTTATCTCAAATGAAACGCTTCCTACTATGACCTTTCTCTCAACCCAAGACCTAGCAAATTGAACCGAAAGATTTTCATCATAACCATTCATACCCTGTATAAACTCGACAACCACACCCTCATTACGAACATGCCAAACCGCAAGGTCATTTTTGAATTCAGCATGAACACTAGGCTCAATTCTAACTATCCCAACCCATACTGAAAAACAAAACAATTACCACAATGACAAGGTGGACACAAACCCAAGACTTAGCTCTGAAAACACCTAGTCAACCAAAACTAGCTGAAAACAAAGCATTTAAGGCCTTGGAAATAATTTTCTTTAAAAACTGTGTCATGATAGTAGTAATAATTAAAGATCCCTCTCCATAAATTCCAAGCATGCCAATGTTTTCCAATACTACCCAAAGGCAGATTGTGCCAGGATTTTCTAGCTCACACACCATCACAACGTGAAATGTTAATTAAATAAAGGCTATTTTTAGAAGCAATAGTCATTTCATTAGCACGTCCACACAAAAAAATGATAACATCTAGTTATCGTATATTGATCCTCCGCAATAGCCACACAAACTTTCCATGCATGGGTAAGCCACTTCATTGTGAAGCCATACTCCATATCCCAAAAACTAGTAGAATACATATACTTTGCCACTACTATGCCATTTCTTTGAATTGTGGAGCCATACTCCATCCACTCGATTGAAACAAACATTCATCTCAAATTCATTTTTTGTTGACAAAGAATCTAGAGCGCATAGAAGTGTGCTGCAAATCTTGTCACCTTGGTCAAACTAGCTCCTTGCTCCCTATGAAAGAACACATGATAGACAAAACCCTTGTGCAATCATGGATAAATTTGGTAATCATGCAAGCCTTTTGCAATGCTTCCTTAACCCATTCAATTTTTCCAATGTCCTCTAGGGTTAGATCAAGGCAATGTGTTGCACATGGAGTAAAAAACATAGCGGGATATTTGTCTATCAGAAACCTCCCAACAACAACACAAACATCAACATTGTCTAGGATAATTGAACCACATTTTGTGGCCCTACATCCATGACTACCAATACATCTCAAATAATGCATCCGCAAATTTGATTGTATATAATGCATCCACAAATTTCAAAAATATAGTGTCAATATCACAAGAGACAAGGAAGTTTATAAGGGTTCGGTTCCTTCTATTTGTCCATCCATCTGACCTAATGGTGCAACCACTACTAGCCCACTATAATTGATGCTCTTTTACATCTTGAATATCCTTTACTGTCTTATTGAGCACACCAACCCTCATTGTCTTGTAAAGTGGGGCTTGATACCGAGGACCTACAGCTACAATAGCACCCATCATACCTTGCCAATATGGTGCTCTGACAATATGAAATGGCAAGCTAAAGGAGTACCAAAAATTTGCAATCACCTTCTTTGCTTGTTCATGGACATTTTTCCTCCATTCGATACCCTTCAAAGTATTTTGTGATCTTGGTGTAATACGAGGTGTGAAGAAAGCATTAATGTTTCCTCCACTTGTGTTTGGACCACATGCTATAGAAGAAGGCATTGACCTAGATTCCCTAAAACCCCCATGTGCACCATCTTCCAAATCAATAGAGTAAAAAAGTTAGAAACTATGTCAATCCTGGTTCTTGCCTTTTTGGCCTTACCCTCAAAAATCACATCAAGAGCTTGTTTTGTCTAATGTGTGACATCTGCAGAGCATAATGAGCAAATGGTGGTGTTAATTCCTACTTCTTTTGCCAAATGTCATTTGAAGTGATAAATTACACCATTGATTTCACTCTAACACCAATTGCATTTAATCTTTGTGCTACCAGCAATTTGTGTGCAATGGGTCCACACAAAGTCTTTTTGATGTGGCATTGTAATCAAGAATCAATCTGCAAAAGCATTTTAATTCAGTCTTTCAGAATTTTGATGTTGCAGTTGTGTGTTGATAAGTGATGCCCATATCATAGTTGCCACTTGCAAAATCACAACAGCAAATATTAGTTTTTGCTTTGAGTTGGAATACGTAGAATTAACGAAAGCTAGGTTAGAATTTTTAGGGCTTCCTTTTCCATTGAGTATATAATGTGGGAAAGCATAAATGGTGTACCTTTCTCATTCTCATTTTTTAATACAGAACAAAAAATTTTGCCGCTCTGTGGATATTTTGAGTTTACAAAAGGAAATGCAAATGCAATCAATTTTGCACAAGCTGATGCCCTAATTTTCTTATTAGTTCATTCTACTATTTTACATTTTGCGGCATGTTTCCTAATGATGGTTTAGGAATGCAACTGAACTAGGATCCATAAATTTTCCTCATTATAGGAACAAAAGAAGTCAAAGAAAAAGAAGAAATTGCATCATTTTCAGTCTTGAGGCTCTTTGCTTTTTGTCCAATCAACTTCATAGATACATCAATTATACAAATAAGATCACAATACCACTATGGTGTCTTAAAAAAGATCAAACCAAGAAATCCATGAAGCAAGGATGTGAAGACCTAAGTCATCATTAATGCATACCTAATCAATATGTATCCAACATAGACCAAAAGGCATGATCCAACTTGAATGAAATTGATTTGTTTTTGGAGGTTGATACATAATAGTACAAATGCAAAAAGGTTCAAGGTGCACTATTATTTAGCTTTCCTAATGTTCAACATGGTAATAAATGACTGCAAATATAGAATATTTAGAAACAAGTAAAACCTGTTTTTGTGAGCGATATGCACTGACATTTTTGCTTATGCATTTAAATGTTTCATTTTCCTAAGAACAGAAACGGAACAAATGACATGTAATGCTTCTTTGTATTCTGTGTATATTAGATAAATTATAGGATTTAAATAGTCTATATTAAACAAATTTACTCTATATTAGAACTTTTCCTAAATTATTAAATAATTACAGTAATAATTAAAAATTACAATATATTAAAAATTCCAGCAATTGCTAGATTTTATAATATACTGTAATTTATTTAATATTTAAGATATAAGTAATATATTAATTTATTTAACAATTTTTTGCAATTGCTAGCATTTTCTACATTTATAATTTTATATTATGAAAAATCTAGCAATTGCAGAAAATTGTTAAATAAATTTATATATTATTTATATCTTAAATATTAAATCAATTACAATATATTATAAATTAACATATTACTTAATATACTGTTAATCACTACATTATGTATATTACTAAATTGTCATAATAAATAAATTACAGTATATTATATATTAATTTTTCACAATATACTGTTGATTTATTTAATTCAATGGAAATTTTTATTTTTCTAAATATTTTAAATAGATACATTCTCCATGAATAAAAACTGAATTTTTTTTTTTTTTTGAAACATTCATACATTTAAAAAAAAACTCAAAAACATTTAGAGATTCAAGGAAAAAATTTAAACATTTAGAATACATATTAAACAGCTTAAAAAAAATTTCATGACTTTTGTGGAGAACTATCAAGGCCAAGAAAATTCCGACCTAAAGAATACCTGGTTGCCTGCCTGCTGGAAATGGAAGCTCTAAACGTTTTTGTGTTGCTGCTTTGCCCTCAAAAATTATGATTGATCTCCTCTTATACCACCAAAATGAATTCTAACAGTTTTGTGACCTGATTTATACCATTCTCGCAGCTTTTTTTATGTTCTCACGGGTTTAGGGATTTTGCGTCACTTTTCTAGGTGTCGATATTTTATGGCGATTTTATGACGATTAAGTGCATGATTTGATTGCGATTTAAGTACAAAAAATCAAGGAAAATCGTTGACCAATTTTTCCACAATATTTTGGAAAAAAATCGGCACAGTTGACGATTGCAAATTAATCACAATCAATTGCAATTTTTTCACGACTAATGCTTCTTTGGTCTTAGGGCATGTCCTTTCTCTCCAATGTCAAATTGAGAAATAGGACACCTAGGTTAGTTGTTTCCTAGGGGTGTTCCTTCCAACTTTAGAACTGAAGATTGTAACTCACTTTTCAAGAACAGCATGGTAGAGTTTCATTTTCAAGAGAACTAGAGCATTCTCATAATTGTTCAATGAAATAGCACCTTTTTATCAATGAAACAAGCATTTTGCCTTCTCAAATCTGTGTTGCAAAAAATTATGAAGTGATTGATGTGGTTTTGTGATAGTATGACAAATACTTAATTTCATGTCTCATTTTCAAACACCTATATGCAGAAGTATGTATATCTTAGGTTGGTCATAGTTTACGTTACTGGTTTAAATAGCTCTTAGTGTTGAAAACATAAAATTTCCTCTTAAAACTATTGAAACTTCAACTTTCCTATGAAACACTAATGCATAGGTATGTTAAAACCTGAGATGTGCATGATTTAGCTTGATCATTGAACAAATTTTGTGTGTCATAAACATGTGGTATATCAACTCCCATTAGGATTTAGACTTATTTTTATGTTAATTTCTACCCCTTTTCCCAGAAAGCAATAGGAGAATAGACATCATAAGTGAAACATAGAGGGAACCAACCCTCTCTGAAAATTCACTCAAATCTATAGGAAACCCACAAGCCTTGGAGTGTTTTCATGGTATGAACTAAAGGGAGAGTTAATCTTTTACTCTCTCAAGGGTGCATTCAACATTTGATAACAATTTTTGGAATGGCCAATGGGACAATTTCAACTATTATAATTCATAACTTGTCCTTTCATTGCTGATATTTGGTGTATATGTCAGTAATTTCTGCCTTTGGAGGCAATTTTTCACAAACCTAGTGACTCACAGTTCAGAAACTACCGGCATAAGCAGTCCAAGTGCTCAAAGACCGTCAAGGATTAGTTTTTTGGCGATATCATGATCTTTTTCTTGGAGAGAAGTCTTACAATCACCTAGTGATTTTTTGGTATGTGCCTATTTTTCTAAAGTGGACCTAATTATTCTTGTTTTGAAAGAATATTTTAATGCAAGTATAGCTTATGTCAATGATATAGCATGTCAAACCATAGTTGAACTACTCGCCAAAACCAAAAACTTGCCAAGGCCCAAAAAAACTTGGGAACTTAAAAAGTTGCTTAAATTTAATTAGAAATGCATTTTTTTGCAAAATTCAATGAGAAGATGCATCCAATGAGTCAATAAATGAGAACACAAAAGAAACAAGATGAGTCTAGATATATTTAAACGCAAAGTGGGTACAAAATCGCATCCTAATGAGAAATGTTGATGGCTAGAAGCAAAATAGTAAATAGTTTTTGTAGAACTAAAAGTAAATACATCAATACAATTACATCTTCTTCTTCCCAGCTCTAGTAAACAGTACGGGAGAGGTAGAACTAGAGGGTCTAGTCCTAGAAGTTTGTTGTGGGCATGCCGCGTGACTGTGCCTCTTCGCTTGATATGACTGGCTCAGGCTGTGGCTTGTCCTCCATCTTGGATGTAGCTTTGCCTCTAGCTGCACTTGGCACTGGCAATGACTCATCCTCCTCAAAGTCATCCAGTGTGAAACCAAATCCACCCCTTCCTCCTTCGTAGCTTACCTCTCCAAATCATTGATGTCATCCTCTAAAAACAGTGAGGTTGCTCCTACGTTGTCCAATCACTATAAGGATTTATATCATCCAAATCAATTGGACCAGTTGGTGCTTCCTCTACCTTCCTTATGCACAACCAAAGATTATATTGCACAAAGACAAGGTCATTGAGGCGTTTTTGGGCTAACTTGCTCCTCTTTTTCATGTGGATGGCCTTAAACAAGCTCCAATTGCACTCACAACTAGATGAACTGTTGGCAGTGGGCCAGCGTCCCTCGTGGGGATTCGCGACATGGTTTAACAGCCTCTTGTGGATTCTATAAGTCTAGTGGTTGTATTGGGCATTGACAAGTCAATCTTTTGGTGCAATGGCAACCCTAGCTTGTAACAAGTGGTATCAGAGCTTGGTCACAGGTTCAAATCATGCAGGCCGCGACGAGTGACGCTGGGAGGGGGATTGTTGGCAATGGGCCAGCGTCCCTCGCGGGGATTCGCGACATGGTTTAACAACCTCATGTGGATTCTATATGTCTAGTGGTTGTATTGGGCATTGATAGGTCGATCTTTTGGTGCAACGACAACCCTAGCTTGTAGCATGAACTATAAGGCTGACATAAGATTCTGAAGGCAAAATTTTTGAGATTTGGGGTATATTCACTCCAATTTTGCCACCACGCATCTGCAAAATAAAATTAAGTTGAGGGTAGCACCCTTGTAGGGGTTTG
Source organism: Cryptomeria japonica (assembly GCF_030272615.1). Taxonomy (NCBI): domain Eukaryota; kingdom Viridiplantae; phylum Streptophyta; class Pinopsida; order Cupressales; family Cupressaceae; genus Cryptomeria; species Cryptomeria japonica. Next base: position 142,437,525 of record NC_081409.1, read on the forward strand.
AGGGTGAGAAAGAGAGTGGTAGAGAGATAGGTCTAGATCTTGGGGGAGAGAGGAGAGAGTGAGATGGAGGGGGTTAGAGGAAGAGTGATAGGGAGATAGATAGGTCTAAAATTAGAGTTAGATAAAGTGAGTGAGATAGAGAGAGCGAGAGAATGCTAATAGGAGCCTATTGATTACTAAAATTTGACTAAGTCTGAAAATTTAAAAGATCTTCTAAAACCTAGAATTTGCATTATAGCTCCTAGAGATCTGAAACCACTCTCAAACATCTTGTTAATATATACATGAAATATAATTTAAAGTATAAGAGAAGGAGACTCACTAGAAAAAAATAGATAATTTTTGACATGTTTGGGCCTTTTTTTTATGCAGCCGAGTTTTCCCTGGAAAATCATCAAGTTTTTCGAGTTTCTTCTGTGAGTTAAAGTCGTAAATACTCGCCGAGTTTTTTCGAGTTTCTTCTACGAGTTAAAGTCGTAAATACTCGCCAAGAAAAAAAACTCGCGAGTTTTTGAAAACTTGCCAAGTTTTCGGTGAGTAGTCCATCTATGTGTCAAACTACCAAAATGTAGTTCCTATGCCTCTCCATTTATATCAAACTGAAAATGTTGTTGATTCCATCCAAAATGACCCTATCATAGGAAGATATCAACATGCTCATCATGTTTACCACCCTCCCATCCCTGCTCAACCTTCTTGGCAGTCTACATATGCTTGCTATCAGCCTCGAGAAGTGCTTTTTAATTCTAATCAACATGTGCATCCTAGTCAAACTTCAAGGTACAAACAAAAGCCTCAAGGATGTAGCGTTGGAGATTCAAGAATAATTGGAGGTTGTTAGAAGAGAACAAGAATATGACTTGCAGCAGGATGAGTTTTCTTATCAAACTCATCTTCACCAGAAAGAGATGAAGGCATAGAGGAGGTCAACATGAGGAATGGCTTGCAAAAGATATTGCTGCTAAGGAAGAACAAATAAAATAGTTGGCAGCTATGGAGAAAAGAATTGTGCAACAAAATAGTTGGCAGCTATGGAGAAAAGAATTGTGCAACACCCCTAAACTAGTCTCTCCAAAGCCTCCTAAATCAAAGTACCAAGTTTTAGAGGTACTTTTTTAGTGCAAGAACCTGTGTCCATTCAAGACTAGCCTATGACTCCACAAGAGAAACCCCTCCAAAATCTGTACTTCCTCATGAAACTCAACAAACTCCCTAGGATTCCCTACAAAATCAGCTTTCTTGTCCTAGCACTATTTACCTTTGCAAAAGTGGACCTATTGTTTGGTAAGATAGCTGGTTTAGTGAGCAGAGGGAGGTTTTTGAGGCTAAAGTAGGACAACTTGCTACTGATGAACCTGCACATGATGTGAAAATTGAAAAATCAGACTTACTGCAAGAAAGAAATGAGCAAAATCAGTTGGGACAGCAGGATATAAGGTAGCAGAAAGATATGAATGATCTTGGTGAGATGTTAACCTATGTAGAAGAAAGGTTTGAGGAAACACATATGAAAGATGAGATTTATAGGTTCGAAGTTCCAAGTTTCAAGCAAAATAAGCATCCTCGATCTTCAAGTAAGTCTCCAAAATTCAAAATTCCAAGTTTTAGAAGTCTTCATACTTTGCAAGAGCATGTTCCCCTCTGAGAAGAACAAGAATTTGTTGTTGTTTCTCCAATGTTTCAAACTGACAATGAGCATCACAAATGTAAAGGATGTTGATTCATGCCAAATATTGAATCCTTTAGAGTTTGTTTCATTTGATTGTTTTTCTCCTGCCTTTCATGAGGAGAACGAGAATAGAATGCAAAAGTTGCAAGGTGAGAGTGTAATGTCCCCTACCTGATTAACATAGTTAATCTATTTCAATATACTAAAATTGACTGAGAGACTAATCATGAAGCTAGTCATTGTTATTCTTCATTTTATTAGTTATTAACAAGTGCTTATTTATCTTCCTTATTAGATGATTAATTTCATTATTCGTAGTTCTTAATATAGATATCAGACCTTGCTACTACTTTAGTTTTAAGTGAGAAGGGTCTATGTATGTTTCCAAAGCGCTTAGAGACCAAATACAATAGGTTCCCTCAAAGTTTACAGATCCAAGCCCTTACCTATCTTGGGTCTATACCCTCAAGGCTTATGGGTCGCTGATCCCCACCCTATATTGGGACTTAACCTATTGCTTGGATTTAGATTGACCCTCTTTGGAACATCTCATTCCCATCTTCTTAAGTACTGATAGTAATAACATGATTTAGACTATAAGTATACTAATTTCTTATGTATTATGAATATATATCAAGATAATTATGACTGTCATACATATTGCAGTCCATATTAATATTACTATTAATTCTGCATAAGAACATTATCGGGCTTCATATATTAAGCATACTTATTAAACACATCCCCATGCATACCACCAAGAACAAGGGTGTTATTGCCTGCAACTTAATAATAGTTCTGATCTGATCTGATCTGATCGATGGTGATGACACTAGATGCTTTGATTCCTTCCTGTTGTGACGTTTTCACAACATCGCCCCATTGCAAATGGGGACCCCCTTCTTGTTAAGCCCTTTCTGTCTTTTGGCTTTGTTTTTTGGGTCTTTTCGTAGCAGTCTCTTTTCTTTGTAGGTGTTTGGGGGGTTAAAATTGGTCAAGTCTGCTTTTCGTTTGAGTGATTTTGGTGAAGTCTAGGGCTTGTTTCGTCAATTTTAGGGTTTTTGCCTTTAGTCCTAGATTTTAGGGGTTTCTGCTAGGGTTTTCGAAGAACTGAACATGGAACTAGAATCAGGACCTTTCGAGGAGCCTCCCAGTAAAATTTGAGCGAAAACGGAGCAATTTTCTATTTTTAGAAAGTTCCTATTTTTTAAGGATTTTACTGACCTTTGGAATGTCTTCATTTTACCAAAAATTCGAACTTACTATTTTTAGTAATTTCTATTTTTTGTAAGTTTCTATTTATAGTAAGTCATTCCTGTGTCATGTTTTGGGGTCTAATGCTGACATTTTGAAAGTTTCTATTTTTTGAAAGTTTATTTCTGACAAGACCCTTCAAGCAGGCAATGAAGATCAAGCATTCACAACTACTTCTAAATCCGGAAGGTTTAAAAAGAAGATAGAATCAATAAAAATGGCTAAGTGTTGGAAGCCCATTCCTCAAGTGGAAAGCTCGAGAAATTTATCTAAGTCTGGGAAATCACCTCAAATCCATATATGGTAGCCCGATCCGAAAGAAGCTTAGAAATTCACCCAAGTCCGGTAGAAGCAGGAAAAGTGTGAATTCCTCCTTCATGGTCAAAATCCACCCAAAGCCAAGTGAGGGCACCAAAATGAAAGAGTCAGGGAGGAATGAAAAATTCCAAGAATTCCTCTTTCATGGTCAAAATCTGCCCAAAGCTAGGTGAGGGCGCCAAAATGAAGTCTCCATGGATAGCATGGAAATTGCCAAATTCCTCCTCACCACCCAAAATCTGCCCAAGAAGGTCAAGGGCGCCAGAATGAAGTCAACATAGAAAGTTTGAAAAAGTGTGAATTCCATGACCAAAGCAAAATGCCGCCTAGGAATGATGGAGGGCGCCAAAGTGGAGTGGTCGGGGAAGAATTGAAAGAAGTGTGAATTCCTCCACCTATGTAAAAATCCGCCCATGAGTGAGTTAAGGTGCCAAAATGTAATATGCATGGAAGGAAGGACAAATAGAGAATTCCATGACAAGGTCAAAAATCCGCCCAAGAAGGTCATAGGGCGCCAAATTCAAGGGATGATGGGTAATTCAAACAAAGTATGAATTTCTCCTTCAGTGTGAAATTCCACCCTAGCACCGTGGAGGGCACCAAAATGGAGTCAGTAGGGAAAATTTGGAATTCATTGAACTCCTTGACCAAAGGGAAATAACACCTTGGGAAATAGTAGGGTGCCAAATGGAGTGGATGAAGGAAAATGTTAAAATCATGAATTCCTCCCTCAATGAAGAATAGCGCCTAGCAGTGAAGGAGGGCACCAAAACACACAGGGCATTGAAAAATGGAGAAAGTTTGAAATTCCATGGCATGGAAGAATCAATGCCCTAGTTAAGGAAAGGCATTAAAATGGCTAAGGCAAGGATGAAATGATGAATTCCACCATGAAGAGTGAATTCCACGCCTAAGTTGGAAAACTGAAAAACTTGTCTAAGGCATGAAAATCCAAGGGTCAAGGAGTAATGAAAAGCAGAAAATCCCCTCAGGATAAATTTTGAAATTTATAGTTTTAAACACCAAATTTCATCAGAATTCAAATTTTTTGAAGTCTAGTTGCGATAAGTTTTGAGATAATAACAGTGAAACATTGTTCTCTGATGGTGTCCACTTAAGTTATTTTTTCAAGACTTGCATGGTTTCACCTTCCTCACTTAGAGTAGAATTTTATTTTCTCAGTTATTAGATGAAGTGCTTTGATTTCAATGGAGAATGTAATTGTGTTTGATGAATTTCCATGGTTCATACTTTTTGCATCTTGCTGATTGTAAGTTGCAGTGTAAAGTTAGCCTGAGCCACTAAACATGTGCTAAGTTCGGTTGTGGACAGTCGTTTGGATTGCGCCGTTTTGGGTATTCGAATGCACTTTCTCGATTTGAAAATCCTTCAACATCCTAAAAGATTGCACTGGTTCTTGCGGAGTTGTAGTTAAACTTGGCGAAGCAGAGCTTGGTAATTTGTCCACCAAAGCATTAATTGTTGATATCACTGCCCTTAGGAGTAGATTTAGATCCTTCTAAACCTTTTCCCCTTTAATTTCAGTTCATTCCAATTTCATTCGAAGTAGAAGCATCACCAAATTGCTATATCTGATGATAAAGTAAAGAAGTGAAAGAACAATCAAGCGTAAGGCCCCTTGGATTACCATCAAACACATCAGCCAACTGAGTCACGTCCGCGCATTGAAGGAACCTTGGAGTTAGCCGTTTGAACTTTTTGTGCAATCTTAGCATACAAACTAATTTTGATCAAGAGAGAGTAAGGTGACTGTTGGTAACTTTATTCTGTGTTAGATGTAGTCATAAAAAACACATCAACACTTCCCTTTATATCTCTCAATGTGAGGGAGAGGTCACACCTCTTCATCATGCATACCTTTTGGCAAGAGACACACCCTTTCACCATTAGCACCTTTTGAAAGAGTGCAACTCTTCATTATTTCTGCACTTTGAGAGGGACATAACCTTTCATAATCAGATCTACACTTATTTAAATCAGATGTGCACTTTTGATTTCCAATTTATACCCCTCCCAAATGAGGTTCTCTTGTCCCTTTTATATCTCATTGCTGAGGGATTCACACCTTTTCCTTCCATGTCTTCTGACCATTCATTAACTTAATTAAATTTTAATTAATTATATTTAATTATATTCTTTTATATTTTAATTTAATTTTTAATATTTAAATTTTATTATTATTATTTATTATTAAATTCTATTTCAAAGTGGGGACATTACAAAGAGTGTTTAATACAACTTGTGCAAAATTTAGTAGGGATGGAATCAACTGAAAAGAAGGATAGTGATAATTCCTTGGAAACTCTTGAAGCCGAAAAGTACATGCAAAAAGAAGATCAGCAGAATAATCAACTGGGACAGCAAGGTACTAAGCAGGAAAGAGGTGATGAAAATGAAGATTTGACAGTTTTATTTGACAAACTTTCTTCTTTTGTTAACAAGGATGAAGAGAACATACCAATGTCAATGTCAACACAAGGTTTGGAGCAGCTGGAAGATACAAATGACCATGATAAGGTGTTGGTCCATAAGGAGGAAAATGAGGACAACCTTGTTTCTAAGAATGGAGAAGTTTACATACACAAAGTTGCTGGTCAAGTTGAATAAGTTATCAAGCAAGAACCTATTTTTCAAAGGAAAGGAATGGATGTTTCTTTAAATCTTCAAGAGATCTTCAATGAAGTCAAAATTAGCCCTCTCATACAGAAAAGTAAAGAAGAGTTCAAAGAAGACATGTTTTGGGATGAATTAGAAGTGTTTTGTTTAAACTTAGATGCCAAACTAGAATTTCGTGAAGAAGGAATCATGAACAACATGAGCATAGTGTAGAAATTATTATGTTTTCATCAAATTAGTCACATAAAGTAAACCATTCCAATCGGCAGGATAATAGAGAAGCAGTCCATAAGCAAGAGGCCAGCAATGGTGGTTTGAACTTTGTCTGCTCATGAGGGTGTCTATTAGACATCCAGCCAAGATGGACGCCAATAAGACATCACAAGTCTTGCAACAGCTGGAGACAATTCAATTTACCTATCCACTTCAGAACAGCAGCATGCACTACCAACTCCAATGGGTGAGAAAGTTTACTTTCATTCTTCAAGAAGCATTGCAACAGCTGGCTAAAGACTTGTCCTTTGTCTTCATCTCTTCTTCTGTTTCCATAAGCACATGAAGCATGTTGAGTTAATAAGAAAGGAAATTTATTTTGCATAACCAATCAATGGTTTTGTTTGAGCAGTATCACTATTGGTGCGTGTAGGTTAGGTAGCGTTTTCAAGTTGAATAAGTGTTGTTGCACATTGTTTAGCTTTGCATTCCGCCACATGCTGATGCACAAGTAGTTAGGTGCTTTTTTGAGTCATCTCATAAGTAGTTTTCTATTGTGTCTTTTGTTTGTTGGATGTCTGAAAGGTAGTAACAACTATTCTTCAAGTCTCGAGTCTTATTTCTCAATTCGCTTCAGGTCATCCATGACTCTTATGTCCAATGGAAAAAACAAGGCTACTGTTCTTCTGAGTTTTAGAAGGAAAAACACCCATAGAGGTCACCAAAAATGTTAGCCTATTTCTACCTTTTACGTCAAATAGTCACTAAAGGAGTGTCCTTGGAGTTTTAGAAGTTTTGTGTCTAACCATAGGTTTTAGAGGTCTTGAAAGTATTTTTAAAGGTAAAGATATAACAAAATGTTTTGTTGTCTATGTTTTTAAGATTAAAATGTCTTCTTATCTTTGAAAAGGCTTAACATTGTAAAAGTCTTCCAAAATCCTTCGCCTTGTCAAAACTCATGTGCATACATAGAGGGAATCCTAATTCAAAAAAGGGAGTCTTTAAACCCAACGTTGTAAGACTTTAGAGTTATGGTTTTTGGCCTAATACATTGCAAATCTTCATCTCCATGATGCATGAACACCTGTAGAGACTTTGTCAAGCATTGAGGATGCATGCATAAAGGTATTCATCAAATGTTGAGACAAGGTATGTGAGAGGCTATCAATATCCATGTATATCAGGACATACATTTGCTCAGGTATCATATGCATGAAAGGACACATGTAGATGTTATTTAAAGATAGAAACTGCCATGAAGGAAGTCTATGTGTTGTGTCATTGACATGGGGTGACATTCAGAAGATTAAGTTCATGTTTTATAGATATGGATCTCCTTGTGCGTTGTTTCTAAATCAGGCCATAAGATGTCTCGCATTTCCTCACAAGATGACTGCCTTCCACCCTTCCTCATGATAGCCTTTCATCCCCAAGTATACATCATTGACAAGCCCTGTCAAGGGTTTATTTTATTCTTTCAAGATGTCAATAACCTACAAAATCATAAAAGCCTAGCACATCACAATCATATGACTGTTTGAATGTTGAAAAAAAGATACAAATCTGTGTTAAGGTTGACAGTCAAGAGGGTCAAAAAAGCCGTAAAATGAGGGCATCACAGTCTACAGGCCTGTATTAAGATAGATTGGAAGGTGAAGTTGGGTGATTCTGTGGCAATAGTAAAAAATTAGATCAATAAACAGTCAAGCGACAAATAATAGTGAGAGCAATTTACTGCCCAATCAATCAAGCCATGTATGATACTCATACGAGTAAAATGCATGATAGTTAAAAACTTAAGAGTCCATATGACCTTCTAGAGAGGTAATTCAATATGCCCTGTGTGAAATATGGCAAAGTTGAAAGAAAGCATGACAGACCAAGGTACAGAGATTTAAAGTGCATGATTAATAGTCAAGACAAGGATATGACTATGGTTTCAAAGAGCTATGATCATGAAAGGAGGAGGTCATACACATTTAAGAGATTTGTCAAAGCATTCATCATAAGGCCTGTCAAGGGTGAAATGGTTCCTCTCAAGAGTGAAATACATGTGGAAGAATAGTTCAGGCTTTCCATTGGATGAATAGATTACCATGTTGAGGCTTCCAAGGAGGGATATCAACTAAAACGATTTGGAAGATATTCATTTTGTTCTCGAAGGTTTCAGTAAAATTGTGGTCCATGTCTCACTTTGGAGGAGGTACAGAAGAATCGCTCCCATCTATTCTTTTATTGGATCAATTAGTGGCAACAGAATTAGGATTGGAGAGATTAGAAATGCTCATGTCCTTATGGATTTTCTAATGGAGATGCTAAATGCTTTGGATCCAAAGTCCAAAGAGGATGTTAAGCAAGAAGTAACTGCAGATCATATTGAGCAGTGCAGGGATCTCATGTTCCTAAGAGCTTCATGACAAGAGACTAAAAGGAAGAAAAGGTAGAGGGAAGCGAGCAGAGCCATGGTATGCTATAGGCCAGTTATGGCAGAGCTTATGAGGAGACTGACAGCAACAGTCAAGAAGGATGAAGAACTACTCTAAACCCTAGTATTACGACTCTCTAAAAACCTACTTGAGCACTCTGTCCATTTAGACATTATATGGGATTTGAATCACCATTTAAAATGAATGCTATAGGGTGAAGCTTAATAGAGGTTCAAAGCAATCCAAAAAACAGTGAACAGAGACCAGAAATTAAGGTATGAAAGTCCACATTAGAACGATTTATGATAACACAGTTAGAAAAAGAGACTACGCAAACACAAAGGGATAGTGTGTCAATGGATGATAAAGAGGTTGTCAAGAGTTTAGACCTATCAAACTTTTCCTTTTGTTAAAATTTAAAAGCCCTGTCAAATAAAGGCAGATCACATAATAAGTGAGAGATGTCTGTCATCAATGAAGAGTGTAGATTTGATGAGAGTCCGTAGGTCTTTAAAGGCAAAATAGCAGTTAAGAAGACAATGTACAGTGGTAAACTTGTATGACAATCCTCTGAAGGTACAGTCATGTAAGATATGCCTGCTTCTCAAATAGTATCACAATGCATAGAGGATAATCATATAGTGAAGAAGGATATTGACCTTTATGATAAGCATATACCCTCATGCAGGGACAGTCATGAGTGTACAGTTATAAACAAGGGAACAGTCAAGGCACTGAATGATAGTCAAAGAGTAGGATCATGTATGGAAGAACAAAGGCCAGAGCACATGCAATGCCAATACACGATGGAAGAAGAGCAGAGGTATAAGGCTTGTTAGAGGTTGAGGAATCTACCAAGAGGCATGAAACATCTCTGATATGTGTATAAGGATACGAAGACCCTGCACATGAACACATATATAAGTTTACATCATCATGGAAGACAATGGATTTTATATGCATGCAAAGGATTGAAGACTTATTAAAAAGAGATATATGGGTGAAGTACTCCATGTTAAGTGTACAGATCATATGAGTAAAAGTATGCAAAAAGAAGGATAAGAATGAAAGAGACCATAAATGAGTAAGACACGTGACAGTTTCAGGCACTACACCCTCCACGAGTTTTAATCATCTGAAACTCCTTGCACACATGCTCATCAACATGCAGATAGGGCTATGACAGTTAGGATGAGATAGAGTAGTTGAATACATCTAAGAGGCAGTCTGACTAACCTTCCACCTATCTAGGAGAGTGGAGATAGCAGTTACAAGCATCTGAGGGGCTGAGGAGCAGATGTAGGAGCTGACAGAGGAGAAAGAGGTTGAAAAGGTCAAGATCATTGTTAGAGTTATCTTTTATTAGCTAATAATTATTTATTTAATTATTAGTCTATTATACTCTATGTTTAAGCTAAACTTAGGGATCTTATAATTCTTTAGGGTTTTCACCTTTAGGGTTTTGAGTATCCTTTTACAAGGATTCTCTCTTTGTATTTTCATAACAAATGTAATTATTGAATTGCATTCTTGTTGCACAATCAATATGAATCCTCTTTTCTGGATCTTTAAATTCTAGCCTCCATAGCTTTTTCGCTTCTCTCCTTCTGTGACAGGTTTGCATGCAGGTAATCTTTGGTAGCTATAGAGTTGATATTTTCCTCAAATCCAATATGGTATTAGAGCTCCAGATTTGCATGCCTCTGTTCTCTTCATGAGATTTTTTGGGCCTTGTTCTTCAAATCTGTGTATTCGAGGGTTTGTGCAGTTGTTATTTTCCATTTCAAGGGGAGCTCCAGATCTGCATGCAAATCGAAAAAAAAATATTTTTTTTGGCAATTTTACAACTTGCCTAGGTCGAACTGGACACGGCCGAGCCACTGGCAGTCTGTAACCCGTTGAGGCCAGCCTGGCAGTTCACCACAAGCCCTGCCCCCAGCTTCACGGTTACCGTGGTGGTCACAGTAACCACCGCTTGCCGGGAGCCACTTACCAAGAGACGCTGCCAATGCCCAACCGCCTGCCGCCAATGCCCAACTGCCCGCCACTGCCGCCAATGCCTAGCCGCTCGACCCCGCCACCCCTACCAGCCACTCCACCGCCAAGTGGCCGCAGCCGCCGCCTGCTCTACCCGGCCGCCGCCCTATTTCTGGCCTCTCCTTTGTCCTTTTTCGGCGATTGAATTTTTTTCCGGTGAGATTTTCCAAGCAGATTGGTTTTTTGGTGGTGACGGCCATACGACTGTCAATTTTATGCTCGCAGTCAGATGACGTCAGCACTGTGTAGGCAGCCTTCAAGCCACTTTTGGGCCCATCCAGAGCACCTTCAATCTTTTGGCCATATCTTGGGCTCACGAAGGCGTTTTTTGACAAATCTTATATTGTCGGAAAGATCTTTCCGAGCTCTATCCAGATGTGGAGGTTTGAATTTTTTATTTTTCTTTTTTGATGGTGTTTATTGTTGTCAAAGCCAGAGATTCATTTTTGCACTCCGAGAGACATAACTTGAGCATTTGAACTCCGTTTTTCGAAAACTTTATATCGTTGGAAATATTGTTCTGTGCATTTTCCAGTCATATGAGTTTTCTTTCTAGATTTTTCTCTAGGTACATTTTATTTAGTTTTTTGCTTTTCAACACTCTGGTGAATATCTTGGATGTTTCAGGTCTTGGGATCTCTTTCTTTGAGTAGGATGTCTCGTCTTTGGTTGTTCTTTCTGTGTTTCCAGCCTTCTCTCTCTTCTGATCATTGTAGACTTTTTTTTGTAAGCATCTTCTTTATGCAAACGCACGAAGATAAAGTGCCACTATGCATTGTATACTTGGGATCTTGCACATCTTGTGCCTTATTGTACATGCACTACATTATAAAGTGCCATGGGGGGGTTGATGTTTGCCTTGTTTGTCGTCTACCTTTGTCACGTGAGTGTTCCTTCCATGACATTAGCCTCATGATGTGTGTCAAGTGAGTGTTCTTTCCACGACACTATGTACTTTCTCTACACCTTCGATGTTCCTGGTTCTTCATCCTGGAGTTCTTGTTGGTTGTCCTTTTCACTGTACCTGTCCCTCACCCTTGTCAACATTATGGGGGGGTTTCTCCTGTTGTTCTACTGCTTCCTTGGTTCGATTGATCAACTCTTCAGGCTTTGGTGTTTTATGCCATCTGCATCTTCGAGTTCAGTCGTTTGCCTTTGTTTGCCATCTGATTCGAGTAGTGTCATTTGAGGGCACTCATGCAGATTACAGTCTTCTCTACCTGGTTATGTTCTATTTAGGTGGAGGTTCTTCAAATCAGCAGTTACTCTTCGACAGTGTTTGCAACTTCTTCATGCTTCAATGGTGTTCTTCATGACTCTCCTTTGTTCCTGTTTTCTAGGACATTCTCTTGTTTGGAGGCTTCTTCAGACCTTCACTAGTCTTCATCTCTTTTTGGAGTAGAGTTTTTTTCCCATGTGGTTTTCTCTATTTCTCCGCCTTACAGAGACTCTTTTGTACTTGGGTACCTCATCAGGCCTAGTTGTCGAGACCCATTGTTGCTTTCATGCATTTTTTACATGCTTTTTTAGTCCTTAGTTGTTTTTTAGCTACTCCCTAAGTTCATCTTAAGGGGGGGTGTTAGAGTTATCTTTTATTAGCTAATAATTATTTATTTAATTATTAGTCTATTATACTCTATGCTTAAGCTAAACTTAGGAATCTTATAATTCTTTAGGGTTTTCACCTTTAGGGTTTCGAGTATCCTTTTATAAGAATTCTCTCTTTGTATTTTCATAACAATTGTAATTATTGAAGTGCATTCTTGTTGCACAATCAATATGACTCCTCTTTTTTGGATCTTTGAATTCTGGCCTCCATAGCCTTTTGCTTCTCTCCTTTTGTGACAGGTTTGCATGCAGGTGATCTTTGGGAGCTGTAGAGTTGATTTTTTCCTCAACTCCAATAATCATCCTTCTCCAATGCCACCTAGGAGTATTTCAAGGAGGCAAAGCAAAGGAGGACTCTTTCCAGTGCCTAAGTGGTAGTCAAACATTCAGAATAAGGCAAGCAAATGTCATTTAATAGTCTAAGGGCATGCCCTACTTTCTCTCCAATGTTGGATTAGAAATAGGATGCCTAGGTTGTTTTACAAGGGGGTTCTTTCCAACTTTTGGGTAATGATTGTAACTTGCCTTTTAAGAATAGTATTAAAAAGTTCCATTTTCAAGAGAAATAGAGCATTCTCAGACTTGTATTCGGTGAAATAGCACCCTTTTATCAATGAAACAAGCATGTTACCTTCTAAAATCTGTGTTGTGTGAAGTTATGAAGTGATTGTTGTGGTTTTGTGATAGTATGAACAATCCTTAATTTCATGCCTTACTTTCAAACACCTATATGAAGAAATATGTATATTTTATGTAACTGGTTTAAATAGCTCTTAGTTGTGAAAAACATCAGATTTCCTCCTATAACTATTGAAACTTCAACTTTTTTATGAAACATTAATGCATATGTATGTCAAAATATAAGTTGTGCATGATTTAGCTTGATCATTGAACAAATTAGTTTGTCAACAAGAAAGTACAGGTCATAAACATTTGCTGTACCACCTTCCATTAGAATCTAGACTTCTTTTTATGTTAATTTCTACCCCTTTTCCAACAAGCAACAGTACGAAAGATTAGCATAGGTGAAACACAAAGGGAACCAACCCTTTCTAGAGATTCACTCGAATCTAGAGGCAGCACATGGGCCTTGGAGTAATTCCATGGTATCAACTAAAGGAAAAGTAATCCTTTTCTCTCTCAATGGTGCATTGAGCATTTAATAACAATTATCGTTAATGAAGCATTCACTCAAAATATGTTTTTGGCCCTTAAGAAGATGCCTATGGGAACACTAATATAGTTAAAACAAGTGTCGCAAACCATATAGTGAATGACAATGACAAAACAATTTGAAATTTCCTTTTCCTCTAAATCATGATTGCATGCACCATTGCTAATTGGATTTTTTATGAAATTTGAGTCTAGGAATAGTTGATATTCTTGGCAATGCAGAGGTGATGGCAATCAATCATAGTGAGATGCTTTTGGATGTATGCCAGTTGCCACTACAATGGGGTACAACTAGATCTAGGCATGTATTCTAATCAAAGTGCTTGAAGGCTCACTAAAGTAAAATAGGTTGGAATCCATTCAAATTTTAATAAAGTATACCAATCCTAAAAGCCTCTTACCAAGGTTCACCACAATAAAAAAATCTCAATGTTCCAATTTTTAAACCAAAGAAGATGAAAAGTGATGCCTAATCCTATGTCTTAACACTCTTTGCAGGCCATTGGAAGTATAAGGAAGAAAAGTGAGCAAATATGGTAATCTTGAGGTCTTCACATTTATCACAGATTGATTGATTCTTATAATATTCTCTTAGGGTATATAATATATAGAGCACCTCGAAGCATTATCAAATGCCTTATGTTGGTGTGAGTGGGGCCTTAATTCCACCAATCATGTGGCTATAGCCCTATGGAACCGAATTGGGTCAAGAGCTATAATCCAGCCAAATGGGAGAAGATTGGTCTTCACCCTAAAGAAGTAACTAAATAAAAGCAAGCAAATATGGAAATCTTGAGGTCTTCACATTCATCACAGATCGACTAATTCTTACAATACACTTGTAGGGAATAATATATATATTGCACCTTGAAGTGTAATCAAATGCCTTATGATAGTGTGGGCAAGGCCTTTATCCACCAATCATGTGGTTGTAATCCTATGAAACAGAAGTGAGTAAAGAGCTATAATCAATGGGCAAAAATTGGTCTTCACCCTGAAGAAGTAATTAAGCTAGAAACTCATGGAACGTAATATAATACGGTTCATAGAAGCAATAATCATAAAAATTGCAACTAATCGTGATTCAATAAGTTGGAGAATTTTTTCCCTAAATTAAGCACAATTAATTAAAAAATCTTTGGCTAGATTGTCAACAATTTTTCACATTAAAATTACCAAAAAATCAAGAAATAAGGACAATAAAGTCGCTGCAAAAAACCTGCTCAAAAACCCCATGAAACCCTAAAACAACCTCGAAATCACTGTTTAGGAGCAGAAGGTGCGACGAGAAGAGAAAAACACATGAAAGGAAAACCCTACTTTCTTGAGATGCAATCAAGCCACATTATTTCAATTTGATATTATTTTAGTTTTTATTATTCTTTTTATAATTTTTAAAAATATAAACATTTAATAAATTAAAATTTAATATTTTAAAATATATAATTTAATTTTTTAATTATTAATCTATAAAATTTAACATTTTCAAATATTTCAATTAAATTTAAAATATATAATATTCTTTTATTTTAATATTAAAAAATTTAATCATGTAAATTAAATTTTAAACTTATTAATATTTTTAGTTTATTATAATTTTTTAATTTTTTTAATAATTTTAATTTATTATATATAAAATTAATAATTTAACACACTCAAGTATTTAAATTAAATTTAAAAAATATAATATTGTTTTATTTTAATATGAACAAATTCCTCTCATGGCTCTTGAAGCCTTTGGCTTCCCAGATTACTTTTGCAACTTGGTTAAGACCCTACTGAATGATGTTGTTGTTCAAATTGATGTAAAACGTTCCTTATCTGAGACCTTTACCTTGGAAAGATCCATTAAGCAAGGATGTCCACTTGCTCAAGGACGTTTTGTCCTTGCTTCAGATGCATTGTTTTACCTGTTAGAGGAGTCCTCGTTGAGCCCAGGATTAAAGGTATCTCTCTCCTCAATAAGAAAGACCTGCTAAATATGCAGTTTGCAAATGAAACTACCCTGTTTTTGGAGCTTGATGTAGGCAATGTGGATCATCTTATGCAGAAACTAAACTTTTTCTGCTATGCCTCAGGTGTTAAATTGTCCAATGCCAACTCTAATGCTTGGTTTGCAAGACTCCCCCCAAAATAATTTGTGAAGTATTATTACTCTGTCTAGCTGTTCAACAGTTATCAGGTGAATGAGATCCAGAAGAAGATTAGTAACTTCGTGTGGTCAGATGGCAAAGGAAAGCAAAAGAAACATTCAGTCAAGTGGAAGTGGTGTTGTTAGGGTAAAGTATATGGGGGCTTGGGTTTGAAGGACTTGAGGCTTCATGGAAGTTTACTTGCAGTCAAATGGATTCTTAATTCCCTTGAGGGGAATGAAGCCTGGAAAGTGTTGGTTAGGAGCAATATCCAGCAGGCTGTTCCTAAGCAGGCCAATTCTTGGAAAATGGTCCCCTTCTGTGACCTGTTACATGTAATTTTCTAGTTGTTCCTTTAGGGTCTACTATTTTCAGAAGCATTTTGAAGGCATGGTATTTAGTGAAGATTATGTTATCAATAGTGGTTTATTGAATAGTAATAACAAACTACATGTTGATAGATTCATTTGGTGGAACCTTGAGCATAAAGGTGAATCTTTAGCATTTCTCCAAGGTTGGTCTGCTAAAGAGATTAAATGTTTTAAACTTCAATGATATCCTAAGTGAAGGCGAGTCAAAATCATAGGCCTCTTTGAGGTGTGAATTTGGTCTTCCTCCCACCCATTGGAGAACTTACATAATTCTTAAGGAAGCTTGTATACCCCTTCATATGCAAAAAGATTGTATTCAAGAAATTGTAGCTTCAAACTATTTAAATGGACTGATGGTACCAATATTCTAAAAGATAATACCAAATTGGTTTATAAAACTTTATGCAATAAAATTTCTATGTTTGATTACCTCAATATGACATGGAGCTTGTCCCTGACTGGTAAATAGTGGGCAAGCTATCTTTAAACAGCTCTAGTCTAATATCCTTGAACCTAAGAAAGCATGTTTTAAAAAATTAAATGGTTATTGATTCTTCATAAATTGCCATATAAAAATAACTACTCTGATATAGAAACATGTAGCATTTGTACACAGCCTAAAACTATCAAACACATCTTTTTTGAATGTTTTTTATGCAAAAAGAAATCTGAAAATTATTTTGTTTTGATCTAAAGGGCTAGGGGGTACTATTAATTGGATAGAAAATCTATTTGAGTCTATAAATAAGCTGAATAAAGAAAGTAATTTGTTTTGGTTAATACTTTCTACTAAAATTTTGTAGACTATATGGATTGCTAGGAATGAGGAAAAATTTCAGGCTACAATGAGGTCACTTACGGAGTCTTGTAAAAATCTCACGTTTTATAAGATGGCATTTGGAGATCTCCAGATTCACATTTTTACAGCTACTAAATGATGGCACAGTTATAGTCAACAAATCAGAGATAAGGTATGGCCAGACTTGGCCATTTAATAAGACTGAGAACACTCCATTCTTGAAAGGCTTATTGAACCTACAGAAAAACTAAAATGGCATAGTACCCCCTAAGGAGATGAAGAAAGGTGCTGGAACACAAGATAAAGTGAGATATAATGTTCATGAAAATGAAGATCTTGGTGTGGAGGCAGTCAGATCCAACAATGAATCGTCGGTCATAGATCCTCCAATTGGATGGCGGAATCTAGAGTAGTTCAGTGAAAGCAGAAATTTCTATGATGCACACTATTGCCTGGTTCATAGAAGAAGTGTGTAAGACTTGTTTTTGATTAGCTGCTATAGTAATTGTATGTTCTGTATATCAGCAGCAGCTTCTCTGGTTAGTAACTGTATTCCTTTTTGGTCAGATTAAGATCCTGTGTGGTCTTCTCTATTGTTGGAAGTCCCATAAGATGAACTGATACTCTGATTTTGTTGTATTCCAATGATTTATATACTATCTTCAATATAAAAACAAAATATGAACAAATTTAGTTATTTAAATGAAATTTTGAACTTATTAATATTTAAAATTTATAATGATTTATTTAAATCTTTTAATAATTTACCATATAAAGATCAAAAAATTTAAATATTTTAATTAAAGTTCTAAATTAATTACTTATATATTTTTTTAAATTCGATTTGATTGCGATTTTTTCCAAATTTTTCAAAAAATCTTATACTTTTGTTTTGCAAATTTTTTCTCTTAAAGATTTTTGTTGTTATGATAGTACCCAAAGTTTGAAAACTCGGACTCGGCAACCCAAAATAGGACTCAAACTCGGAACTCAGCACAAAGTTGGCAAAAAGGAATACAGTAATTTTACCATAAAAAGAAAAGAAATTAATTCATTTAGAGAATATGAAATCTTAATTTGACTATCAATTTGTCATAATTCAACATTACACAAGTCATATGATCTTGAAACACTCAATATTTGAAATTTCATAATTCATACGCAGAGTTTCAAACTTTCAAATGTATAACAGCGTCATAAATTTATAAATGTTTGCATATAATTATATGTCAAAATAAGAAAAACGAACAAAAACAATTTACATCTTCCTCTTTCCCCTTCTAATGTAACTCAATTTGTCAAGCATTGAAATAAAAGGTGCTACGGTATAAAAATGATCACAAATTGTTTCTTCAACAGTGTCTTTTTGGTGCTATTTTGGTGTTCAGCCCTATTTTGTTCAAGATTGGACAAAAAACGAAGTGAAGGAAAAGTCACTTTTAATGTTTTTTTAACCTCCCTAGCGGCACCCAAGTGGACCCAAGAGTCCACACCCAAAACTCGAGAGTCCAAGTCTAGGACTCCAAGAGTCTCAGGGGGAGACTTGGATGAGTACCCCCCAGAACTCTTCTAGACTTGCCTCGGGAATGAATGGCAAGTGGACTCAGCTAGAGATAGGACTTGGGAGTCTGGAGAGTTCTAGAGAGTCCTCAAACTATGATAGTACCCACGTAGCACAAATTTCATTGTTATGATATAAAATTAACATAAACAAGAATAACATGAAGAGTGAGATGCAATGATAGAGTCAAATCAAGTTGTCCATACTCTTTAAGGCCCATAGATATTAAAAGGACCTTCAAATTAGTAGTCTTTATATTCAAAATGCTAAAGGGCATTTAAAAGTAGTGATGGATCTATTTTGATTTTGCAACAAATAAATGACGAAGGTAGCAAGAAAGGTAGTCTAATAGCATCAATAAAACCACATGTTGTAACAAATTAACAATAATTTATCAGTAAATCTAGTGAAACACGGGCACGTGTTTCCACCTCTCCCCCGAGCCCCATATTTTGGAGACAGGAACATCTTTGAGACGTGGGGACAAGGACCAGGTGTCTCTCGTCGTCCTACCATCATTGTTGAAGACAACAAAACATCCAAGCATCTTTGAGATGCCTTAGAGATGCCCAGGCATCCTTGTTGGCGAGTGTTTTATGACCACACCAACACAGAATAAAGTTTCCAATGGTCACTCTATCCTCTCTTGAGAAAAATCTCATGTATGCTAAGATTGTGGAAGATCATACAAGTGATTCCAAGGTTCCTATTGTGAACTTACGACTTCGTGATGGATATGAGCTCATTTGGTTTGATGTTTGCTAGTAATCCAAGGGGGACATTACAAAAAATTGAACAATCCTTAAGGAGACTTAACAAATTCAAACTTCAAGGAGGTATAGTGAATGATTTAGCAATGATAAGTATTTTTGGAACATTTTCTCAATGAAATATGCGGAAAGAAAATAGGAAAGGGGGGTTTGGAGAGGTTCTAATCTAAATCTAAAGAACTCAAAAGACAACAAAGGCTCAGGTGAAATCGACCACACTTTGTTTCCCCAACTCTAGACAACTATGCAAAGGAGTTGCAATCTTCAAGGGTTGTGCAAAAGATTTTTATATCATCAACGAAAACCATCAAAGAACAATGCTCATTTGATAGTCGAAGTTAAACATACACATTTAAGAGGCTCAATCCAACCTTGCACTGCAAATAGAAATCATCTATTTGCAAAAGGTATGAGAGAATGATCTCACCATGAAACAAAGTTTTCTATCTCATTCATCTAATTGCTTGAAAACAAATCTAACTACTTGAGGAAGAGAAACCATGCAAACTTCAATAAAACACAAGTAAACACCAAAATCAAATGTATTACTCTTATTATCTTGATAGCTTATAGCAACAATCTCATACAAATTCTCCCTCACTTTATAAATGATGGGGTGACCCCCTTTTATAGGCCCCAAGAAAAAAAATGGACGGCCAAGATTACACTGAAATCAATAGCTAAGATTCCCTCATGCAAAACCCTAATTAGGGTTTGACCCAAATAACCTATGTGGCACCAAGTAGTGGGATTGGCCATAAATGAGGTATCACACCCATTATGCATTAAATAACCCATCACTTCTAAACAAGGTTGCATGGGTACTCATACCCAGCCCCTGGGTACTCGTATCGGAGACTCGAATGTGTATCCCGCACTGGAAACTTGGTTGGAAACGTCTCCATAGAGAGGAGACTTCCCGCTAATGTATCCGACCGTCTCCCACCGTCTCCAAGCCAAACAAAAAAAAAGGAAACCTTAAAATGTTAAAAAACAAACAAACACAGGCAACAAAATAATCAAAAAGTAGTACAAACGGAAGAAAAACAATGCTCAAAACAAATGCAGGTCACAAGGATTTCTTAAAACGTTGCAACAACCATTACTAAATTATTATATTATATTTAATGTTCAATGCCATTATATTTTCAGAATTTCTATTAATTATTAAATTATATTTAAAATAAATTGGCATCTCCAAGTACCCATGTCTCCTATTTTGAAAAAATAGTCATACCAGTACTAGCACTAGTCTCCAAGTACCCCCGTACCTGTGCAACCTTGCTTCTAAATGAGGCCTCCATCATGCATTTAGTAGCCCACCACTCCAAATAAGGCATCCATCATGCATTTAATAGATTCTCGCCCAAAATAAAGCGACCACTATCTCTCTCTCTAATAGTGAATGCGATGAACCTAGTCATGACAGCCTCGAGCTCCCCTACGGAGACACTTGGCATAGTCTCCAACTTATACTCAAAAATAGAAAATCCTTTTCACCTTCTGCCATCTTGACACTGTATCCTAGGTCTTGTGCATGATGCTTGAGAATAAGGAAACATTCTCTAGATGACCCTTTGAGAAGGAATCCACGAAGAAGAATTCATGCAGTCTGTCTTTCATATTATCCATTGTCAAATCCTCATCAGTTAGTCTTTTTGCAAACAATGCCTCGACAGTATTCAGGATTTCTTCTTGAATTTTCTTGACCACTATCCTCAATAGAGCTAACTCCATATTTGATCTTTCGAAGAATTCCTTCCCAGTATTTACCGCACAGTACCACCAAGGGAAGTCATATGCTTCATTTTCTATGATGACATCTCCATCTATTAACGCTTGCCTAGGGATTTCCATTAGTGCCTCAAGACATGGAATAGTCATGTTCTGATAGATGTGTGTGTCCTCTCATGACTGGTCCACACTTTCCAATCTGCCAAGGATAGCCAAGATTCTCCAATAAAACTGAGCCAAGTCTTCAATGAATTTGCCTATTGCAATGAAGATATTCTCTACCCATTCTTTAGAACATTGGGTGATTTTCCTTATCTCTTCAAGTCCATCCAGTGATTCCTTTGGAAGAGAAGAGGGAGGAACAAAAGTCTGATCTTCCTTTTTGAACAGATGCATTAAACATCACACATATTCACATAGAGTTTTGTTCTCATAATTCAACTTCTTATTTTTCTCTTCCACTTTCTTCATCCGCTCCTTCAGTGCTAGAGAGGAATCATCAAAATCTTTTATCACTTGTGCCCTAGTAGCACATCCCAAATCAATTGTTGTAACATCATAATCATCTGGAGTGATCCCGTTTCTATCCTTATCAACCTTGGGTACTGTCACATGCAAAGTTCTGGATCCCGACTCATTTTTGGTGACTAGAGAGAATTTCTTTGCCGCCTTCTTTTCCACTAGTTTATTTATTCAGCCTAGAAATTCTTCAATTTCAAGTGTAGGATCAATTTCTTCCTCTAGCTCCTTCCTCATTCTTTCTTTCAACTAATTTGCAGCGTTGTTTGTTGATCATGTCCCTCTATCTACTACCATCCTTGTGTTACTTCCTCGAGGAGTCCTAAGTCTCCCATTGTTGTTTCTCTGAAACAATCTTGGATATGTTGTTTTGTACTTGGAGGAAATTCTTGTTCCTCATTTCTTTGTTGAACAGGCCTTCAGAAAGCATTGAAACTGAGTATATCCTATGCCTGTGAAATGTCTTGGCCTTCTTCTTGTGGGTGATTTCCTCCTACTCCCGTGAAGCTATCAACTTTATGCACACTTGAGGAGCTATTAGGTGACTATGCTTCTTCTAACCTTTGTCTCTTCTGCGGTGGTTCCTCTCTTTGAACCTCTTGCCTTTTCCTCATCTGTGAATCCCCGGGAAGACTTTTCTCCTTTCCACATTATGTCCTTTCCCGCGGAGTTGCTTCTTCTCTGGCTTGAGATCTTGATGATCCCTCAATGGCCTCATCTTGGGATTCCAAGTCTCCCATTAAATTGTAAGTTAGGCGAGTGTTCTATGCCTTCATCTTATTGACATGACATTCAACCCAGTGCCTTGTGAATTTTGTAATTGGCTGGCTTAGGATATCCAAATCAACAATTTATGGTTCTGACCAATTAGGTACTTGGATTGGCTTATCTTTTTCTTTTTCATAATCGAGGTGAATGATGTTCACATCCTCTTCTACCTGATATGGCATTTGGATGATTTCGCATATACTTATCATCTTTAGAGATAACCTCAAAAACATTCTTTTCCCGATCTCATAATCATCATTGGCATTAGCCCAATAATCTTCTACCCATATTTTATGCTTGTGTCTCATGCCAACCACCATACTTATCGTATAGATCAAAATCTGATCTTGCAGTGTGGGGTGTGAGGTGGTAGAATTGCAATTCCTTCGCTACTGCCAATGATGGGCACAATTCATCATAATCTCCCATGACAATTGGAAATTCGAGCCCACCTTTCCTCTTCTTTTTTTGAATCTTATCATAGGCAATCAATTGTCTTGTTACTTCAAGCAACACTATTTTATCTGTTGGGTATCTTGGGAGCCTATAGCATTGGGTAGAGAATCCCTGGACCTGGGTGTAAGTAAATCTTGGAAATTCAATGTGCCAAGCCCCATACTTCTTTACCAACTTCCTCGCTTCCTATGACAACCTTGTGTGAACACTTCCTTGTAAGGATCTAGCAATGTGCATGGTGAAGGTGTCACTTGCTTTCTTGAAATTAGTACAATATAAGTGCAACTATGGATAGCACTCGCGGACTCTTAACTATCTTGGACCGCCCATGGGTTCCTTTCCTGATAATCCGCTAAGCTTGCCCATTCTAGCCAACATGTAGACAATATATGAGCTCATATAGAAGGACTAGGACTGCTTCAAATTCCTCAGTTGTTCGTCCAGGTTGTTGCTAATTATTTGCGCCCAATCCACCATCTTTATGGCATCCATCACTTCTTCAATTAAGTAAAACATCCAAGGCTCAAAGATGTATGCCTGTGGACATCCCATAATCCGGCTCATCATCAAAATGAGATCACCGTACTCTTGTTTGAAGTCCATGCTGGTGAGTTGCTTGGGCATTTTGGAATGGTGAGGCTTTGGCTTTTGCATCCACCTTTTGTTGACGATTCCAACACCTCTCTATGCCAGAATCTAAGTCACAACATTCAAATTCAAATTCAAATTCAACAACCATAAAATTTGGATGAAGTTCGATAAGGGTAAAAAATCGGAAAAAAAATCGACATTAAATTCGCCTCATACAATTTTTATTTTTTTTAGATAATATATTTAATAAATTTTATAGATATAAATTTATAATATTAAATTTTAAAATAAGTCATATAAAATTTATAAATTTATAACAATTTCTAAATTACATTATTATAATATTATATCATATATCAATATATATTTAACAATTTAACAAAATAAATTTATAAACTTATATTTATAATAAATTTATATGTTTCAGTTTAATAATATAAATTTTTAAAATATTATAATAGTTTAATTACATTTAATTATATAACAGTTTAAGAGCTTATATTATTAAATATTAATGTTTAACATTTTAAAACCATTTCAATAACCTAAAATTAAACTTATAAAAAAATCAAACGAAGTGAAATAATCATGGCAGACAGTGTCGCAACAAAGTGAATTGTAGAGGTCAAAAGCGTCGCATGGAAATGGAGTCGCATTTAATTATTGAGGTTGAAAGCATTGCAATGAAATGGAGTTGGAGAAGATGTCGTGTGACAGAGAGGAGGAGTTGCACCAAACTGTTGTTACTCGACAAGACTGGAGGCGTCAAGTGGCTTTGTGCTTTGCAAAAGAAATGTTTTTTTACAAATTACAATTACTGTGTGGTTTAATGGGCGGCGAACATGTTTTTATAAAGGAAATGAACCAAAAATCCTAAAAATTATTGTCGAAAACCCTAACAAGTGTTTCAAAACAAATTAAATGAAAAAAAGGTGCACATTTTCTGTATGAACATGAAGTCAAATTTCAACTGAACTTGATAAAAAAGTTTAAAATTCGCACCAATTGCCTCAGTGGTGCCAAGAGTTTGCCATCACGTGCCATAATTGCTCCTCTCAGTGTCATAGTGTTTTGCACATTCTATGATCAATTCTAGGGATTGGATGGCAGGAGGAAAATCGACAACTACCACAATTTCGCTTCCAACTATCTTCTTGGCGATGGCTGACCAAGGATGTCCATTGTAACCAAATATCCTTTTTTCTGAATTCTTCCAACTTGAATGTTCATAAGTTGGTGTCACTGACTTCCCTCCACTTCTTTGAAATAATCTTTGACTCAGCGAGGAATCCTTTTTGTTCGTTCTTGATTTGTGCTTGCTTGGAAGTGTTCGCCACCTTGCTTGACTCTACCATTCCTATAAAACAAAATAAATAACATTAAATTCATGATAAGAAAATCTTAAAAGTCCACTAATGGAAGATTTCCATGCGGCATATTCCAAACTTGGAATAAATAAAATCCTCCAAAACTAAGAACTTTTGGATTATAAAAATCACGCCCTAGCTGTTCTTCACGTCTTGCTCTTACTTGAATTCTCAAAACATGTTGTGAAGAATGAAATCTTAAGCCTTGTTTAAATAGGAAATTCGTCCATCAAGTTGCTAAGTTGGCAATGAGACAGTTTTAGCAACTGCACTGAATCCATCCCAATCACACTTCATGTTTCCTTAATGAGGGGGAGACGACTTGTCATTCCAGTGGATCTCGCTTGTCATACTTCACTTCAAAAATAGGAACTTCCATAATGTCTTGAATTATGCATCATTCATAAGGAATATTCCATTTTTCATGCTACCAAGTTCCCTTTCACACATTTCCTTCTATCCTAGGTGCATATGAGATATCCTAAAGGATTTCCTTGCCTTAGAAAAATTTCATGATCCTTTCTTTCCTTTCTTAGAGGTGGAGGAATTTTGAATGCTTGGGCACCAATTTTGTTCTTGTGGAAGAGTTCTCTTGGCTTGGGTACATTCTGGATCTGCTAAAGGATTTTCCATGCCATTAACGTTTTGTTCATTTCCATGGTCTTTGCAAACCTAGGCGCATTCTTGATGTGAAGGAAGAATTTTATATTTAGCCATTTTCATGATTTCCAAAACTGTTTGCATGCAAGGTGCATTTTGGCCCTGGAAGACAAATTCTGCTTGCGAAGAATAATCCTCCTCAATTAGGAATTTGCACCCTAGGAGCCTGCCTGGGTGACTTTGAGGGGTTAGGGAGGAATTTCTTCCTCAAGGAAAAATCCTCCTTGCCTTCAGATATGCGCCCAAGGAGGGAGTTTGGCCGCACTTTGGGTGAGAAGGAGGAATTTTGAAATAATCCTCCTCTCCTTGAGAAATGTGCCCAAGGAGGCTAACTGAGTGCTTCTAGAGGCAAGAGAAGGAATTTCTAAATTTTGGAATAATCCTCTTGTTCTTGGAAAATGCGCCTGTTGTCATTTTATGACACCCTTGGTCCATCAGTAAGAGTCGATCAGAGATACGATCCATGGACCAGCATTGCCCTAATTGACCAAGGACTAAGAAGAGGAATCATGAAGTAGGAAGTGTTTCCTTGCCTGAAGGATGTCCTTCCCTTGGCCTTTTCCTCTTTCCCTGGAACTCCGGAACCCCCTAGGTTCTTCCCCTTTGCCTTCTCTTGCTCCTTCTCCGGAACTCCGGAACCCCAAGGTTCCGAAGTTCCTTCCCTTTGCTGCCTCTTCCTCTCACTCTTCCTTGGAACTCCGGAACTCCGAGGTTCCGAAGTTTCTTCCCTCCTTGCCTTTTCTCTCTAGTTCCCCCAGAACTCCGGAACCCCAAGGTTCCGAAGTTCCCTACTGCTCTCCTTTCTCCTTCCCAGAACCCCGAGGTTCCGAAGTCCTTTCCTTGTCTTCCTCACTTCGGGAACCCAAGTTTCCGAAGTCCTCGGACTTCCTTCTGACTAGCAACACTTCTGGATGGCGTGATTAACACTCAAAGCTTTAAATGCTCCAACAGTTTTGGTGACTTATGCACCTTCTTTTGTGGAGCCACAGGGGTGCACTTAATGTTTTTAGCAGGATTTCCATAAAGGAGGTTCGGGGCCATGCTTGTTGTGGTGACTTATGTCATGTCTACATACTCTGACTTTGGAAGGTCAGTCAATCCACCCTTCTCAGAATTGCCTTTTGTGGGTATGGCTAGGTTGCTTGCATGTACAAGTCATGTGCATGCACTTCCTTGCACTCCCAGACTAACATGCAGAGGTCATGATCACTCTTGTAACCATTTTTTTTATATAAGGCTGTTAAGCCTCATTGTAAAGGGTTCTCTCCCTGCTGCCTTGAGCTTTCCTATGCTCTTTCTCTTCTCTTGAAGATTTGTAATTATATTTTGCATTTCTGCAACTATAAGTTTGGCCTTTGGCCTTTGAATGAATTGAAATTACATTCTTGCCTTCCTTCAACTTATGCATGCTGTGTATGTTTCCTTACCTTCATCATAAATATATGTTTGTGACTCTTCTCTCCATATATGTTGTGTTAACTTGTTTTTTCTGAGTGTGACTTGTGGGAATCCTTCTCCCCTCTTGACACTTAGCAAATTCTAACCTCCATACATGTGTTTGGGTCACTCATGCAACTGAAGTTTGTGCATCTCTTGGGTATTTCAGTTGATTCCTCGTGCCATTTCGGGTAGGGAGAGGAACAATCTCTTATCTTGGTGCATCACCTCCTTCATTTTAAGCATTTCTCTCTTCCCTTTACCTCTGCAATTTGTTAGGATGGGCCTAGGAGTTAGTTTTGAAGTGTTGAGTTGGTTCAACACCTGCACTTGGATTGGGAAGGAAGTCAACCTTCTCTGGAGATTCAACCCCCTTGTGCAAGGTCCCACACTTCAAGGTTGTTTCCATGTTTCACAAGGTTGCTGAGTTGATAGCTCAGCAAGGGTGCGAGCTTTTGTGATAACAACGCCCAAGATAAATTTCTTCATTCCTTGTTCCTTTTGAGGAGGATTTCTAGACTTTGACAAAATCCGATCACCTGCTTGCTTATTTGCTTTTCTGGATTTAGAACTGGATATTCAGGAACACTCAGTAGTTAGTGCTTTGCCAGTTGCTAATGATGGACTATCTAAAAATAGACTTACTAAAAATAGTAATTTCTTCCAAACACCAAATTAGGGAAAATCCAAGCACATTGAGACTAAAAATAGTAAGTTTCTTTAAACGCAAAATTAGGCCAATCTGGGCCACAATGAAACTTACTAAAAATAGTAAGTCCTTAGTATTCGCTCAAATTTCACTAATAGCTTCCTTGAAGGATTCTCTTTTCAATGCTTAGCTCAAATTTCACTATGCCCTAGTTTATTGACTCCATTTCTAAATTTGAAGAGTAAAAACCCTAAAATAGACAATACATGCTTCCAAAGTTAGCAAATTTCTCCAAAACACTTGCAGACTTGGCCAAAATTCACCAAAACACTTGGGGACTTGAGGAGATCAAAGAACTTGCTGCCAAACTCCCCAAAAGACCACAACCAAAAGACCAAGTGGGCAAAAATGTCGAGGGTCCCCATTTGGAATGGGGTGATGTGTGATTAGGTCACAACACATCCCTGGAGCATCTTGGAGATGCTTAGGAGTTTCCCGTCGCAAGTCATAAAAAGTGTAAAACAAAATTAAATTTCATATTTTTAATGCTTTTTTAGGGTTTTTTGCAAACCCTAGTTGGATGTGAGCCCCATCTATGCCCCCTATTACAAAACCCCCCTAAAATGACTGAGTTTAGTCACATTTGTTTTTCTGATTTTTTTAACCAACTTAGGTGAAGAGGGGAGAAAACTCAAAAAAATGTGATTGAATTTGCTGTTTTTTCTTTGTTTCATTTTCAAAATCAGACTTGATGTTGAATCTTGAGGGAAAAATGATGAATGATTCATTCATCATTTTGCCCTCAAAATTCAACATCAAATTTTAAAATTTAAATTTTGCTTTCAAATTCGAAATGTATTAAACTAGGCTGAAACTACACGCTTATTGAATTTATTTTCATTTTGATTTTGTGAAATGCAATGTTACTATCACAATGAGCTCTCATGATGAGTGAGGATGAAATAGAAATGCATTTTCATAGTGGAAATGATTTAGAATATGAACCTAGGGCTAAGGCAGGTGACCTTGGGGCTAATCCTAGAGCCCAATCTAGTTCCATGGCAAGTGCAACAGCTAGTACAAATTGCCCTTTTAAATTATTGGCACAGTATGCTAAGGGTCCTTATGATCCTAGATCTCCTCAAGGGTAGGTGGTGGCACAAGGAAGTGGCAATGCAACATTTGTGGTCTTACATGGTATGCCAACATGACTAGAGTTAATGCACACTTCCTTTTTCTACGAGGAAAAGGTATGGAACCATGTCATTTTTTGGAAGATCCTAAAAACATTTAATATAGAATTGAGATCAACAAGCTTTGGGGCATTCCTAATGACAGTGCAGGTGCAATGCCTACTACTTTGTCAAATAGGACAGTTTCAACAAAGCCAGCATACATCTACTCATACAATGCAAACGGGAGGACTAATGTCAAGACCTTCGTCCACTTCTAGTATTGTGGCCCAATCATGAGAGGTTAAGGGGATCAAGAAACACAAGTTGCAAAGTAACCCCCATAGCTGATTTGTTCAATGTGCTGCTCAAGGATGAGATAGATGATGGCATTGACAAGTTCTTCTTTGCCAATGGCATCCCATTGCATGTAGCTCAATCTCCTTATTATAAGGAGATGATATCATTGGTGGCAAGGGGAGAACCATCATATGTGCCACCAGGTGAGACCAAATCGAGGACCACGATCTTGGATAAGAACTATTCCAAGATCAATGTTTTGATGGAGAAGATGAAGGCATGTTGGGTGGATTTTGGATGAGGCATAGTTATGGATGGCTGAACAGACATTACCCATCGTCCACTCATCAAAATCACGGTTACATGTGCAGAGGGCCCATACTTTCTCAAAGCAGTTGATTGTATAGGACATCACAAAGATGTTGCTTTTTCAGTTTGAGGTCCTCAGCGAAGCTATTGAAGAGGTTGGGCCACAAAATGTGGTCCAAGTATTGACAGATGTAGCACATGTGTGCAGAGTTGCAAGGAAACTTATTGAGGCAGCCTACAAACATATTTGATGGACTCTATGTTGTGTACATGCCATGAACAATGCACTCAAGGACATAGGGTAGATTGACTGGATTAGAAGAGTGATTAGAGATGCGAGAGATGTGCAAACATTTACCTACAACCACCACACTTCACATGCACTCTTCAAGACCTTCTCGAAGAAGGGAGTTCTTGAAACTAGTTGAGACTAGATACGCATCCTATTTCATTCTCTTGGAGAGAATGATTGAATTGCAAGAGGCATTGCAAATTATGGTTATGACAACGAAGTGGAACAGGTGGGTCAAGGCCAAGACAGAGCAAGGGAGGAGGGTGAAGGAGATAGTGAAGAGTAATGTGTTTTTAATTGATGCAAAATACATAGTCTCCATCATTGCTCCAATTTTCTAGGTCATCAAATATGGAGATGGGGATGCACGCACTTACACTTGGAGAGGTGTACGAATGCATCAATTCTATGCTTGACCAGATGAGGGTTGTTGTGCGAGTGAAGGACCCTATTTTAGCATTATACAATGAGCACATTCGGTCAATCATTCACATAGATGAGACAATCTCAACACTCCCTTGCATATGATTGCCTATGCCTTGAATCCTAAGTGGTACAAGACTAGGGCTGGTAGAGTTACACCGATTCAGGATGATGAGGTGAAGGCAGGGTTCTTTATGTGCATTGATAAGATGTATGATGCTAGAAATGCCTCCACAATTCGCATTGAGTGGACCAAATTCGCCACTCTTAGGAGTTATTAAGACACGACAAAGATTGTAATGTCCTCTTATCTAATGACTTATGGAAATAGGGACAATTAACTTAAAAGAGTCAATTGCAAGAGACTTCTTTCCTTAAAGTCTTAAATAA
Organism: Cryptomeria japonica; assembly: GCF_030272615.1. NCBI lineage: Eukaryota > Viridiplantae > Streptophyta > Pinopsida > Cupressales > Cupressaceae > Cryptomeria > Cryptomeria japonica. The sequence continues at coordinate 142,467,560 of NC_081409.1, forward strand.
CACTTAAAATAATAATGATTGAAGTTATAGAAAGAATAATAATTTATGATATCACTTGATGAATGATTGTCCTTATGGAATACAATTGATACCACACACACACACACACACACACACACACACACACACACACACATATATATATATATATATATTTGCTATCTCTGATAGGGTACTTAAATATATGAAAGGTGATTTGATTAATATATAAATCTGTTCTGCAACTTATAATCTGCTTGGATGCTTCTGTCCCTGATCTAACTTGAAAGAATATGCAATGAGATATCCAATATGCATAACTGAAGAGAGAATGCTGCTCTTTCTGATACATTACTGCATAATGTATACTTTGAATCTCCTTCCTTAGATTATAGCAATAATGCTATTTGAGCTGTGCCTGATCTGTCAATGGAATTATTTTGATAAACTTTCCCTTTCACCTATGTTGATGAAAGATGAATTGCTGTCTCTGATTTATACTTGAGAAATATGCAATGTCTTGGTGCTATATTTGATGTAGACTTTGAAATATGAAAACCGTTATGCCAAAGGCAATAATGCTTGAATGAGAAGATCCAAATAGGATACAATTAAATAAATAAAAAAAGTTTGATAATAGTTGAGTGATAATAATTGCCTTCTATATCTTGTACTTATAAAGGTTACACCTCTTCATGAATGATGGACATATCTCTTCCAAAAGATTCTCTTCATAACAACCCAATTAGTCTTTCATTATGACCATTGTCTAGTTGATCCTTGTTATCAACTTATCCCTAACGGTGTTTGTTATAATCGTAGTCTTTATAACCAGTGATGTTCAATGTTAATATGGATCTGTTTATGTTCTCAAAGTGCACCTCCTCAGCCACGTAAGATTGGTTTGACTTCCTTGATTCATTTTAATCCTGATGAGACTTAGTTGCTTTAATAATCCTCCATCGCAGATTAGAGAGAGGATCGTAAGCTCAACGTATCCATTATACCGACTTAGTGTCTACGTTAATTGTATTGACTTTCCTTCTGTGAAGTTTAAGAATAACATCCATCATTTTATATCGCTGTCTTAGTCAAGAATGTTATTTATTCCTAACCGCTAACTAGATGATAATTGTCTTCATCATCCATAACTAGTTTATCATTTTTGTATAGCTATATCTTTTGGAAGTATATGGGAAACTTGTTCGATGGTAGGATCATTGTTATTATCGATTAGTTATTTGTATGAGTAGCCATGTCCCATGCTTGCTATTGATCTTCATATCATATCTTTGAATCGTTACCTACTAGTCTTTGTCCATCATTGATAATGATTGATATTCATTAATTGTTCATTGCTTGGCTATTGGTCTTTTATTCCTTAGCAATCCCGTGGTGCACAATGGATATGCGTGGGCTTGTTGTCTTTAGCAACTTATCATCGCATGATTTTGATATACTTTGATACAATTTTGTCTCTCCAAAGACTTCACAAAATTGAAGAACTTGGTTGCCATGATGTGTAAAAGATGGAGACATCACAAAGATGGATATATAAACTATGGCACAGGAGGACCCACTTTTGTGGTGGAATTGTCATGGTCAGAAACCTTTGACTACCACGCTAGCAATTCATTTGCTATCTCAGGTTTCTAGTTCTTCAATTGTTGAGAGGAACTAGTCTACATATAGCTTCATCCACTATCTTAAGAGGAACAAACTTACCTCTAGAAGAGAAGAGAAGATTGTGGCTTGTACATAGTGCGTTGCATCTCATTGACTACAAGGCACTTGTGTATAAAGACAGTCTAGAGGCACAATGGAATGTAGAGCCAAAGGAGCCATCACAGGTTGATGAGGATGCTACCACTTCAAATGCAAGGTTGGTTGGTGTTAGTTTGGGGGATCTTGACCGTGAGAAGTCTAGTAGTTCCAATGAAGAGTTTGTTGATGATTAGAGGCCTCCCTTCACTACATTTTGACATTTTGATATTTCTACTTATTTTGATATCATGCTAGTAATTGTAATGCTAGTGCTACTCATTTTAATGATGTAATCATCTTTATGATATTTTTGATATAATAGGAATCTCCAATTTGACAATTTCATTTGTCAAATTTATTACATTCAAGAAATCTTAGTATTTAGTATTTGCAATTTTGCTATTTTACTAATTTGCCATAGTTCCATTTGAAATGTGATTCTTATAAATATTTTCACAAATAGTTTTTCGAGTACTATATGTATATCAGAACCACCCCCCACCATCCCCAGACTTAGACCCTTTGTCCCCCCATCCCCCATCCCCAACGGTCGTGGAACACTATTATATCATTGTCAATAACTATTTTTCTCAACATAAGTTGAACAAGTAACTCAAAAAGCTTATCTTGATTCTTCATACTATTAAGGTAGTTCACTTTGGCAAAATATGCAGAACTCCATGGCAAATAACATCATGGCTTGGATATAACCAGGAGCAGTGGAAAAAGGTTATGGAGGAAAAAGTGGAGAAGCTGGAAGCTCGGATTAGTAAACTGGAGGAAGGAAAAATAGCCATGAAGAACTTTTTGGTTATGATTCCAGATATCCTTACCTCTATGACCAAGAATATGGAGGAAATTGCCAAGTTCCTTGATGGCTCCAGCACTTCCAAACCTGTTGTGGACCTAGATGTTGATGAGGATTCTATTGAGGCGGGGAACGTGGAAAGTGCTCCTGGTGGCGCGCCAAAAAGGACTAGGACAAGTATGAAAAAAGTTGCTTTGGCCTCTTCCAAGGAAATCCCTATGCTCAGGGATAATATTAAAGATTTGCAAGGGATTAGCGGAAATTTGGCTAATGCCCTTAAAAAGATTAAGTAATTTGTCTTTTGTCTTTTTCTGTTATGGCTGGATGTTGCTGGTTTTGTTGGGCTTTTATGTTGGTTTTTGCCCAGAACTGTTTTGGTTTTTTCGCAGAATGTCTTTTCTTGTTTCTTAATGCTATTATCTTTTAAGGATCTTTTGTAAAGGGTTTCGGGATACCTTCAATACCTGTTTTTTCCGTAATAAAAAACATCATGGCTTGGATATAATCTAATCATTTTTTATAAATAATATTACTATTGATGATACCATTGCTTGGTCTTGAAGTTAAAGACATAAGAATTTATTCATCTTCAACACAATTACTGATATTATTGATCAATCTGCCCAGGAACTGAGACTAACATTGGAGATTATTGGGATGACCCAACAATTATCTTAAGTTGAAATTTATCTACAAGTATCTCGTTACCAATTCCATTGATTTGGCCCATGAAAACCTTTTGGGTTTGCGAGTATGAAGGCAAAAATATTCAAAATGCATTCCAAGCTCCCTAGATTGAATATGCACCATGCACATCTAGAATATAGACTGAAATCTAAATGTGCAAAGAACACCTACTAGCCATGTTAGCTACTTACAAAACTAATTACAACCCACATGATTAAAACTTGGTCATATGCACTTGGAGTATCCCGCCCTGTTGGTTATACAATTATTTTGCACTCACTTCCTTAATTCAGTACTCAGACATATAGACAAACAGTTTTCTCGAACTGCAGATGTATGTTCCCATTTTCTTTGCAATGATATTGATACTTGCTTGTGGTTTATGAAGTTCATGCTATAATCATCAGGAAAGTATACATATCAAACAATACATAATGATCAAGCAATTTATAGATATTTCAATGCATCCTGATATACAAAAATACTGAGGATAAGATCTGATTTCAGACCTGTTTTAAGGCAACAGCAGATTTCCACACTCAGAAAATTATTGCTTGGCAGTTTATATTGACCTTCAGCTTCAATGCAAAGCTTCAGGAAGTCTTATTCGCTACCAGCAGCACTGTTCCCCAATATAACTTATTTGCCTTTCTGTAAGTACAAATCTGAAGATGAATATAATTGAACTCTCAAAACATAAATCTGATTAGGAATGAAGTCACATCAGTTTCCAAAGCAATGATAGTTTTGGTTCGGATTTGAAATCTGCAAAGTCAATTTATATATGCTCACGTCCAAGGCAAACACTGTAGCCGTACGAACATTGTAGCATTCAAAACAAAGTCATTACCTCCCAGGAAACTCCATGACAGAGGCGGCTAGCTGGACCCCACGACTTGTTCCAGAAAATATCAAATCTTTGTCAAATTCACAAAACCCAGGCTTCAAATGAGCGCTCAGCCACAAAATATTAGACAAAGCAATACCAATAAATTTATTCCTTCAAATCTACCTTCTAATGTTGTAAGCCTCCTTCAAATAACCACGTATCCTTTCCTTTGATCTCAGCACCTCCGGGATTTCCTCGAATCTTCGACAGAGATTTCCAGCTGAAATTTTCAAGGATGAATTATGGACGAATCCATACCAAAGATGGATTTGGGCCATCTTTGGGACTACCAAGAAATTCTAAAGGTTTCCTCCTCAATTTCCTGGAGATGCACTTAGAGCTCCCAATTATATCCCAAATGTGAGCTAGTTTCATCCCAACACCCTAATTAGAGTTTGCACATTTAAACTAAAAATGATTTTTAATAATTTATAATATTCATCTCATTAAAAGTCATTTTATAAAATAATTTTTATAAATAATTTTATTATATTATTTATTAAAATAATTTTATAAAGTCGTTTTATCTTATTAAATAATGTAGAGTTAAATATTTTATTTTATTTTATTTTTTAAATGTTATTTTCTATAAATTCATAAAATTTCAATTGCCATGACGCTATCTATTTTTGAATAATTACTATTAAAAAATTGTCATGATACCCACTGATCATCTCATTACTTATTATAAATAGTAAGTATGAACAAAAGTGACCAAAAAGAGCTATAGAAAGTACACACAAAACATGTTGCATATTGAAGTATGGAGAACACTGAACTATGACTAGTTGTTGGAAATAGTAGTTATTATAAATAGTAATTACTAAAAATAATAAGTTAGTCGAGACTTTCAACTGATCAAATGATATTGAAACTGGCACTTACAAAAAATAGCAATTCTCAGTCTAGTTGCCCGAAATCATCCTAGAACATGTCAAACAACTCCAAAACATTCTCTAGAACCTTAAAATTTCTAGAAACAAATCAAGCCTATCAGAATTGGAAGGCGTAGAAAGGGGACATTACAACACTCCATGCCCAGTGATAACTTTAAGAAACCCCCTCTCAAAAAAATTTATAAATTTTTGGCAAATATTTAATCTTTTTAAAAAATAATAATAATTTTCATTGTTGAATCTTTCCCTTTTTAAAAGAAAAATATTAATTTTATTGGCAAATTTTTTTTATATCAATTTTTTTTGGTAGAAAATAATGGCGAATCTTGGAAAATAATAAGAGTATACATTAATTACTATTGCAAATCCTTTCATTAAAAAAAATAAAAAAATATTGAAAAGTAAAGGCTTCAAGGTGGAAATCATTAATAAGTTCAAGGGGTAGACTCTATTTAGTTTCTACGATTAATTTAAAATAATCAAATAGCTCTCTTTGTATTTTGTGAGATAAAATGTACCAACAATTTGTAATACTCATGGGGCCAAAAATTGCTTTTAGGCCATTGATTTTCATTGTGATCAACAATTCAAAAGCAATTTCAAATCCCACAAGCATTACAACTTGTAGGTACAATTTACCTCATGGAATACAATGAAGGTCATTAGATTATATTTTAAATAAATGGTGGCAACTAAATATTGTTGATATAACCCTAAAGTAATTAATATTTATGATATATTATTGGTGAATTAATTTAGGTTTCTACAATAAATTATAAAATGTTGGCAGTATCGAATATTGTGGCTAATCTTTGAGTTAAAAAAATTAATAAAATAAATTTTCTAGTGATTTAAATAACACTAACATAAAAATTTGTAAAAATGAGGCGATTCAAGTCACCTTAAAAGTTGAACTTATTAGCCAAATTTTGATTCCCAAATTTCAAAAAATAGCCATTTGGCAAATATTAGCCACTAAAATTTTCACTGTCCATGCCTATTAAAGCATGTGTTAGGGCTTGAAATACTATAAATGTCTAAGATATACAGGAATAGTAGCCAAGAAATATGGAAATATAATATATTTGAAAATAGACATAAAAAAATACTACAATCTAAATGTACAAAGAACACCTAATAACCATGTTAGCTACTTACAAACCTAATTACAACACATATAACTAAAAATTAATCATATGCACTTCATGCCTATTAAGATGGACATTATGGATGACTCATTATACAAAAATACTTGATTGGAAACAAGTACTTAACTATACAAAAAACCTAATAAACAATTATTCATCCCCAACTACTTTAGATTGTCACTATTTACTGTGAGAAACAAGCAACTCACTTATGAATTAAATTTCTAGTTTATCTTCAACATTTACTAATTATAATACAAAGAAAATGACTACACAGACAAGAATTCCTTTTGAACAAGACTAAAACAAAAGAAAGACATTTGAAATTTACACAATGAACAAAATTTGGTGGACAATCAACAAACAATGAAATGGTATCAAACAATGTCTTAACTGTCTACAATCAAGTAATCATTGATGATTTAAGAATTTTAATATAGATATAGATGGATTGAATTTAGTTTAAGAGTAACATTTTGTAGTGTTGGATTTGTCCACAATTAGTTTTGTGTATTTATAAGTTTCTTCAGATTTAGTAAGTTGTCAGTAAATACAAGTTTAAGAGAAACTCGATGAAAAACAATTTCAAGTGACTTAATTCAAGATTTTGCACAAACCAAAACCAGTTTCCTTATAGTTGTTGCTTTAGTCTATTCACAATAAATGTAAAATTAAATATGTTCTAGAGCTTAAAAGTACGCCTTTACAATTTAGCTAACATGTCTTTCCATATAGGTGTAAACAATAGTAACAATTGTTTGTACACAAATAGGGGGCAAAATAGTCTTGGGATGGGTGGTATTGCATGTGAGAATGCCCATGAAGGACGCGTGGATGTCAACTCTAAAGTGAAGAAACTAACAAAATTTATAATGTGGGACAATGGTCAACATGTATGTTTTGGTTAATTATCAAATAATTTATAACATAGAATATTATTAATATACATCATTATTATATAATTATATACCACTATTAATAATATACAGAAGTAATATATATGTATTAATATTATATTTATTTCCTATTAATGTTATATTATAGTTCTAATTAATAGCTATAAATATGTCTTAATAGAGTCATAATTGATAAATCTAATTTTCTTGAATTTGATAAAAAAATCTATTGATATGTCCTTTCAAATATGAACAGTGCATCTATTTGTTGGTTGATATGTAGAGAAAAATAATGTCCTAGAGAAATATTTTCTCTATTTATTGTTCATTTGTGAAAATTTTGAAAAATTCTAATGTTTAGAGATTTTTTTGATTAATTTTGATGAAATGCCAAAGATTTTAGTTTTTGGAAATATTTAGAAAAAAAAATATATTAAAATATTTTGATAGTATGATTTTACTCATTTAAAGAAATTTTGAGAAATTGTAATGTTTAGAGATTTTTTTAATTATTATGAAATGTGCAAGATTTTAGTTTTTGTAAATATTTGAAGGAAAAAATATATTGAAATATTTTGATAATTAAATTTTAGTCATTTAAAAAAACATGAAAAAATAATCTTTAAATTAATATTTATTTTAAGAAAAAAGAACTCTTTTTAATTTTTATCTATAATAACCAAAGAAAATATACCTAAATATATTTGAACTTAAAAATCATTTTTATTTACAAATACATACTTATGATATAAATTCAACTAAAAACCTCCTATTAAATTTATAAGGCATTGTACAATTAACCCAGCCATTACACATATTTTCCATGTAAGTGCTACCTTAAATATAAATCCAAACTTTACGCTTAAAATATGAGGGAACTTACATCAGCTACCCGTGGGGGGATCATTGTGTCGTTTCTGCAGCAAAGGCGAAGGGGTGATTCTTTTCTGCCGATTTGTATTGCCAACTCCCTCACTAAATCGTGCATTCCTATTTTCAAACTTCGCTTTGGTCTTCTCCAAACGCCTATCCTCCAACTTAGGAATTCAGCCTGACAATATATTCATCAGCTACATTATGGCAATATATAGTTTCTAAATACCTTTTTAGAGCATGGTAAAGATCTACGCCTATTTAAATGATTGCAGGTAATTCTTACACGTATTGTTCTTGGAAGAATTATGTCTTCACTTTCAAACTCCACCAGGCATTTATGACTGAGCGCTTGAAGGCATTTAGAGCCACTACCATTCAATCCATCCAAAACCCTCTCCACCAGATCTGCGCCTTCTCCAATTAAGAAATGGGCAATGTCTAAAAACGCCTCTCTCTCTCTAATGTCAAGAGATTTATAGCTATCCTTTACTATCCGCCTTAATACGTTTTTCGGCAGTTGTTTACGGAGGCTTTCCAATTGCTGCTTCCATTTCCTTGGATCACGTTCATTGTGGAGCTGACCCGCTAAAACTTTCAAAGCCAAAGGAAACCCACTACACATTCCAACCAGCTCCTCAACCATATCTTGCAAATGGTCTACTGGTTCAGACTGACCGAAAGCGTGCCAACAGAAAAGATCTTTGGCAAATTCTGAATCTAATAATTTGATTTTGTATGTTTCTATATGACAACTGACAAGCAAAGATTGGTCTCTACATGTTACCAAAATCAGACTGCCATTTCCAACAACATCCTTTACAAATAGCAGATTCTCTATTTGCTCTGTATTATCTATATCATCAAAAACAATCAAAACACGTCTCAACCCTAGAAGACGTTTCTTAAGCATGCTCTTCCCTTTACGCGTGTCCTGAAAATGCGATTTCTGATCACACAGCAGATCCCTTAGCAGAGTTTGCTGCAGAGAGGGTAAATCGGTTTTGCTCACCTGAGACAAGAAACAACATCTGTGGAATTGGGAACGCTTGGAGTTGTAGAGATGAGTAACCAGAGTTGACTTGCCTGATCCACCAAGTCCTACAATGCCCACAACCTTTATTCCACTTATTTCACTTTCATTCAAAACCTCCCTTTCGAAATGCTCTGCCGCCTGACACAGTCCAACGGGATATTTACCCACATCTAGATCTTCCATTCTCACCTCCTTTAATATAATCTCCACTATTTTTTCCAAACGCTCTCCATGGTCACTGAAATAATTCCAGACTTCGTTAGCAGAAGCTCACGCAAATGATTGTACATCAAATATTTTCAGAACATGTAAATACTCACTCTTTCTCTGTGTTGATTACCACGCCGGAAATGCCAGAGGCTTTTTTGAGGGCGGTTATCCAGCTTTCCACTTGTCGTATGGTAACTCTGCCCTTGTTTCTATGGTCCTGAAAGGCGCACGCATATGCTCCCTGGTCAACATAGCGAAGATCTGAAGGTTGAATGTCATAAAAGATGGGGATAATTATACTAGAATTTGAATCAAACATCCATACGAGCTCATCCAAACACCAAGTGGATTGTGCATATGTTTTGGAGAAAATAGCGATCTGAACAGAGGCAGTAGAAATGGCAGATTTAATTGCAGGGGTTAAGGAATCTCCCACTTGCAATTCCTGTTCATCGAGAAACACTCTCAAACCATGAGCTTCCAGACGGTGATAGATGAGGCTGGCAAGAGTTCTCTTGACATCTGGTCCTCTATGATTAATAAAAACATCGTAGACTGTAAACACCTCTTCCATAAGGATATACTAACTCACACAGAGCAACTAAGTCAAGGAAACCATAGACTTTAGTGGAGTAAAGGCGAACCAATTTGGGTGGAAGGAAATTTAGCATGTACGCCAAAAGGCGAATGACAACGATACGCATGACACAAAGTCAGTCAGATGCGAATGGAACTGAATGGCCAGCAATACGCCAAAAGATGAGGAGGAGCCGTCCGTGTTCGTCTACTATATGCTTTGTACGAAAATGTGTGAAAGAGACCACCGAATCTTTTCTGCACGTCTTCCTCACTTTTATTGAAAAATACAAAGAGAAGAGGTCTCAAAATAATATCATGGATTGCGGGTGTCCACACATTCAAACTGAGGTACTGGCGAACAGCAGTCTATGTCCTAACTATTGTTCATTTTTTACTGTCTACTTGACAATTATTGTTTGTTTGTTTGTTTTGTTTTTTTTTTTTTTTCATATTCTTTTCACTTTTTTTTGTCATACTTTTATTTTTTAATTATTGTTCACTTCTTATCAGTCTAACTGTTCATTTCTTTTCAGTCTAACTAATTCTTCAATTAATAACTTTTAAAAAAACAAATAAAAAAAGATAACTACAAGTTCATTAATAAATATGATTATTCGGACATTTGTACAATAACCATTTTTGAAGTGGTTGTAGTGTATAGTTATTGGAGCATCTTTAACTAGATATCACATGACACTTTGAAATGACCACTTTTTCCCTCTGGCGTGAACAATGGATCTCACAGTGTGCATCATTACTACTCAAAAGCCAAAACAATTAAATAATCGCTATAAATAATTAAGTATGTACCTACCATTTAGGATCTATGGTGCGCGAAGTTAGCTATAATGGTCACTAGTACACTCCCCCTATTAGATTTACAATTCTTTGCACAAGACATTTGTAGAACATAGTAAGAATTAAGAGTTTTCTCATTTTTCAAAATTTTAAATGATTAAGTGTAGATTTTTTAAAATAGAAAATACATATAAATAATAAAAAATAATATATATTCAACATAATGTTTTAATATATATTAATAATAAAAATAATTAGTTGACCGAAAAAAAAATAAAAAATTAGTTGATAGACTATATTTTATATAAGGTTTTGATGAGAAACCTATTTCATGCCACCAAACCAATTTCATATACATCATTATACAACAATTCTTCAAATGCTTAAATTTGATGGCTTGACAGTTGTATTTTAAATATTTTTATCGTAAAATATAATTAATTTTTTAACATATAAAATTATATATATAAAAGTTTAAATAGATTAACATCATGAAAAAAATTGATTAACAAGGTCGGCCACTTGTTTTAAAGTCATTTCACTCATGTACAATGTTTAATAGTAGAATTTTTCATCCATGTGTGTTTTTAAACCTTTACACATGTTGGATTGTTTCTTACTCTTGAATAAAAATAATAGAGAAGAGAATCAACATGAGTGCAAATCAATGGTACTTTTCTTGAAAAAAATAATTATTAAAAATTTAATAAGTCATTAATAATTATTTCGTTATCTCAATATAGTTATAATAGAAAATTATTTATATAAATTGTGAGAGTTTTGAAAATAAATTTTTTTTTTTTTAATAAATCATGTGTATATTTTATAAATGTTTTTTAAAAGAGTCAAATAGATTTAAATTAGATATTCACATTACTATTTATTTAAAATCTCGTAAATAAATTTGCATGTTTTCTACTTGAAAAATTATACAAATGTTTAGTGATGTACATATTATTATTTCCTTTTTAAATGTTTTTATAAAATATCAAAAACTAAACATATTTATGGTTTTGAATTTACACTTAAATATTAAATTGTTGTAATTACACTTTTATATTTATTTTTGTTATATTTTTCACATGTCTTATTTTCTACAAATTTTTATGTAAATTTAGCTATAGAGGGAGAGGGAGAGGGGGAGGAAGAGGGAGAAACAGAGATAAAGAAAGATATGGAGGGATAAAGAGAGAGATAGAAAGATAAATATTGATAAAGATATATAGGGAGATAGATAGAAATAGAGAAAGACATATATAGTGAGGGAAAGATAGAGAGATAGAAATATCTAGAGAGGGAGAGACAGAGGGAGAGATAGCAGGAATATGAGATAAAGGGGGATAGATAGAGAAAGAGAATGAGTGAGGAAGAGATAGATAGAGATAGAGATAGAGATAGAGATAGAGATAGAGATAGAGATAGAGATAGGGAGAAGCATATGAGAGAGAGAAAGAGAGAGGAACTAAATCATGATTTATCAAAGCTTGTAAAAGCTTTTAAGTGGGACCATATCGCAATTTATAGTTTTTTTAATTCATTTATCTTACTTATAAGTACACATCTATCTCTATATCTCCCTCTTGTTATCCCTCTCTCTCAATATCCCTCTCTGCTATGACTTCTCTTTTTATATCTCTCTACTTCTCTTCTAGCCTCTATTTATTTCTCTACCTCTCTTCTTATAATTATATTTCTCCCTCTCTATAACTATCTCCATATCTCTCTCACTAACACACACATTTCCTGTTTCTCCCTCCTTATCTCTATCACTCACACAAACATAGACTCCCTATTTCTCCCTCCCTATCTCTATATCTATTACTATCTTATACACTTGTCTCCCTTCATCTCGCATACTCTCTCTCTATACATCACTTCCTATATATTATTATCCTTATATCTCTATTTCCCTCTTGCTCATTGTCTCCCTCTCTCTATCTCTATTTCTCCATCTCCCTCTTTCTCTCTCCTTCCATCTCTCACTCTCTCTCATCCCCTCTATATTTCACAAATTATATCTACTTTGCCTCTCCTTTCTATTCCCATAGCAACCTCTTTCTATCCCTATTTCTCTCTCTCCCTCTTTCTATCCCCATATCTCCCTCTCTTCCCATCTCTCTCTCTCTCTCTCTCTCTCTCACACACACACACACACACAGGTGTAGGAGCACCCTTCCAAGCTCTTCCTCCTTCTTTGTTTTGTTGGTGTTATGCTTCTTTTGAAGCCATTGTACATAAAATAAAGAGCCATGTGCTCATTGGTCATAGTTAAGGTCCTAGTTGAGTTCTTAGGGTCTTAAGTCAAGATTGAGTATTTCTTGGAAATAGAGGGCATGTTTGCTTTTGAGGAGTTTAGGGGTCCTTCATAGCATGGTGGTGTCCTTAGGTTGGCCCAATGTGGGTCTAGGAGTCAAGAAAAGCAACATTGGGAAAGTTTCTCAAAAGTTGCAAAAGTTGCATGACAACTTTTAAAAGTTGTCAAGCGACTTTTCCACCATGAGGTCAAAACCTTTAGTTTGGCGTGGACAACCCTAATATGGGCACATAGATCAAGGCAAAGGTAGTATAAGTAGTTGCAAACTCTAAATTAATGGGTTGGATGTCAGACATGGTACGACCCAAGCAAAGTGACCTGACTGAGACTGCAAATTGGTTACCAGTCAGTTTGAATGAAGCACCCAAGCAAGTTAATGGATTGAATTGCATGCAAAACTATGTGGAATGTTTCCTATGGTGTAAATACTTTCAGTATGAGCAATTAGATTAGGTTTTTATTTCAAGTTGTGTGTGTTTGTAAATAGTTTGTAAATTGCCTTCTCACTGTCCAGTTTTGGACTGGTTTGAGTAAATGGATGCATAACTCCATTCCCCATTGTGGAATCACCATGAAACCATGGGGAATGAGAGTGCAGACCTTGTACCATAGTTCAATGCAAGTAGGGCCCTTGAAAATGTAGGGAGGCCATATAAAGACTCACTCCTAGGCGAGACTAAATAGTGCCTGGCTAGGAAAGGTCAAGTTGCAGAGGTCTTGGAGAGCAAGGTTGGTTAGAGGAGAGTGCACCCTTTGGAGGAGGTGTAGAGGAGTGAGTGAAGCATAATTGGTGTGAAGGAGGAGCCTCCACCAATCCAGACAAGGTGGCTAAAACTCAAAACATTCACTATGACCTAGGCAGACCCTAAAAACCCTCATAAAACCCTTAAAAACCCCAAAATTTGCCCAAGGCACTGTACAACCACTTGGAGGCCCAAAACTAGAGAAATCCTTGAGCCCTAGCCAAATGAATGGTAGTCCATTTTGGGAGTTTGGGTAGTTTGTGCATCGTTTGTGAGAGGGAGCCCTAAAGGACCGGGTAGGAGGCCTAATTAGTCCTAATCCTTGTAGCCCTATTTGAAGGCAAAAACACAAAATAGTGAAATCGGTAAGGGGTTGGAATCTTGAAACCTCTTGGGGGAACATGTATGGGTGGAAAAACCACAAAAAAGACCTGAACTATCTTTGCTAAGACCTTGGAAGGTGTGGAACAAGCTTAGCCCTTATTAGCCATAGTAAGGGTTTTGAGTCTCATGAGTAGGTGAGACCTTAGGAGCAGCATTGCAACTCATTGGTGGGTGGATTGGGCAAGGTCAAGGGATTCCTCAAGCAAGGGGATTCCTAGAGACCCTAGGGTGTGGAGAGAACACCAAGTGATCCAAGGGAAGGATCCAAGAGCATAGACTAGGCTAGTCTATCCCAAACCCCATCCCATCACACACACACACACACACACACACAATGTTTTTTCCTCCTTATCTCTATCTTTATCTCTTTATTTCTCCTCACTTTAAACCTTTCTCTATTACTTGTCTCCTCCCCGTTTCTCCCTCCCTGTCTCTATATCTATTACTATCTTATACATGTGACTCCCTTCATGTCTCCTACTCTCTCTCTATACATCACTTCCTATATATTGTTATCCTTATCTCTTTATTTCCCTCTCGCTCATTGTCTCCCTCTTTCTATCTCTATTTCTCCCTCTCCCTCTTTCTCTCTCCTTCCATTTCTCACTCTCTCATCCCCTCTATATTTCACAAATTTTATCTACTTTATCTCTCCTTTCTATTCTCATCTCTACCTCTTTCTATCCCTATTTTTCTCTCTCCCTCTTTCTATCCCCATATCTCCCTCTCTTCCCATCACTCTCTCTCTCACTCTCACTCTCTCTCTCTCTCTCTCTCTCTCTCTCACACAACACACACACACACACACACACACACACACACACAAATTTTTTTCCTCCTTATCTCTATCTTTATCTCTCTATTTCTCCCTCACTCTGAACATTTCTCTATTACTTGTCTCCATCACCTTCTCTCTCTCTCTCCATCTCTGTTGTACAATATTCTATCTCTCTATCTCTTGTTCACCCTGTCTATCTTGTACAATATATCTATGTCTCTTTTCTCTCTATCTCCCTCTTGCCCCACTCTTTATCTCTTTGTATATATCTCTATATCTCTTTCCCTATCCCTCTTTTTCTATCTATATTTTACTTTATCTATATCTCTCCCTCTCTCCCTCTCTCTCTCTCTCTCTCTCTCTCTCACACACACACACACACACACACACACACACACACACACACACACACACACACACACATTCCCTCTCTATTTCGTATCTATCTATTTATCACTACCCTTCTCTCCCTTTCTTTTCTTGTATATATATATTTCTCTCTCAATCTCTTCTAAAATATGTCTATCTCTTCATCTATCTCCCCACATTTCTCTCACTCTCTCTCCATATATTTTTGTCTATCTCTCTATCTCTCTCCCCCTCCCCCTCTCTCTATATTTCCTTAAATTGAGTTGTCTATCTATCACTCTATATCACCATATGTATATCTCTCTATCTTTCCCTCTCTATCCGTCTATCTTTATATATTTAGCTCTCCCTTTACATCTCTATATCTCTCTATCTATTTGTCCTATTTTCTTCTTTCACTCTATCTTCCTCTCCCCTACTTTATCTCTATATATTTATCCCCCCCCTCCCCCTCTCTCTCTTTTTAGACCTCTATATTCATATCTCTTTTTCTCTCTATATTTATCTATCCATATTTCTTATTTCATCTATCCATCTATCTATATTTTTTTATCCCTATCTCTCTCCATCACTGTATCTCCCCCTCTCTCTATATATCACTTCCTATCTCTATCTTTATCTTTTTATCTCTCCCTTTCTCTCTTTCTATTTTTTTTTTATCTTCCACATCTATCTATTCCTATCTCCTATACCTCTCCTTTTTTCCATCTTCCTCTCCTCTTTCTCCATCTTCATTTCCATCTCTATCTACATCTCTATCTTTATCTCTTTACTCCCCCCCTCTCTCACTCACTCTCTCTTCCCCCCCCTTCTCTCTCTCTCTCTCTCTCTCTCTCTCTCTCTCTCTCTCTCTCTCTCTCTCTCTCTCTCTCTCTCTCTCTCTCTCCTTTTCCCAATCTCCCTCTCTCTCCCTCTCCCTCTCCCTCTCTCCTTTTCCTAGATATTTTATCTTATCTTGTAGATATTTTTAATGAAAGCTTCTTCATTAAGACCATTGTTGCACAAACATCATTTTCTTGATTGCCTACCAATTGATCTCATGTACTACACAATTTTACGGAAAAATTTGACCTAAGATTTCCCTAATTGACCTTCCACACCTCTTTGACTTGCCCATTGACACCAAGATACAATTGCTAGTTATTTATTTATAAGCTCATAACTTAAATTTCAGAAGCACTATACCACTAACGCCTTAATCCTTGAAATTAAAACAAACGTTATTATAATCTAAATTCCTCTGTGAAATAATCAAGTTTCCCACCTTAAAATTCTAACTCATAGTTAAAATACACTCACATGCTCGCTTAACGTCACAAATTAAGTTTGGGATTAAACGGCAAAGTAACTTGGATTCTTTTCAACGGAAAGCTTTATTTATTTTTGTCAAAGACTTGATCTTATTTTACTTTTTTTTTAATACAAACTTCTATGCCATCTTTTTTTAAACAACTCAAATGTTAGAGATACGTTTTCTTTTATTTAAAGTCATATGGTATGCTTTCAAATCTACATCAGTGATCCCGCCTGAGCAAATATCTTACATTATCTGATTCTTCTTCGACTTGCCATCTCCATCACAATGAAAACATTAAAGACACATTCCCTTTTTAAAGAATATTTATTATGAACCTAGTTCAGAAGTGACAATATTCTGCGGTTTAATAGAAAAGCTTTCATTAAAAATATCTAGAAGATAAGATAGTATCTTCATAGAAAGGGTGTTTGACGATTATCCATTGACAACCATCTATGACTCCAAACCCTCATACGGTCCAAAAGTGAAGATTCGTAAATGGTGCAGTCATTAGCTAGCAAGGTGTAGCAGTTGCCCAAGGTATAGGTATGAACTCACCCTCTTGCACCACAATTTTCTTTTACCACCCTCGCATACTGATCTATTGAGTACATTGGAGAATAGGGGAAGTGTATATGCAATTCTTATAGCTAATTTCGTGTATCTATAAATTTTAAATTTTATAATCAGATTTTGCCATTTTTTTGTTGTTTCTGTATGTGACTTAATTGAGCTTATAAGTATCATTGTAATGTGTACTTTCTTATCCTTGCACGTTATGGAATCCGTTATGTGTGCAAGGATCAAAAAGTACACATGTCAATGATACCTGCTTAAAGATCCCCAATAACCATGCACTTTAATTCACCAATACTTATGCACAAATGCCCCAGTAGTTGTGAACTATGGGTACTAATAAAGGTGCACAAATGGGTCAATTGTGGTCCAAAAATGTAAAAAATGAATAGCTATTGATACATGTGAATTTATTAATGAACTTTTAGTTATTTATGTTTGATGTTTTTTAAAGTTAATAATTGAAAAATTGAATGTGCAAAGAATGAATAGTTATTAGAACATGAAGATAACTAATACTCTTCCGTAAGTCTCAATGATGCTTGCATTGCCTTCAATCAAATCTATTCACTGTAGAGTGTGACATCTACTCAGACTGATTACTCTTACATTGCACTTGCTCCTTCCACCTAACTTGTAACAAGAATGCTATTTCTAATAAGGGATGATCGTTGTGAGGCCTCACATACTCGTCATTATGATTATTAGCACAAGAAAAAGAAGAGCATTATTTCCACTATTTTCCCATTTTGTAGGCTCCCTCCATGGGGTGTTTATCCACTATAAATGCAATCAGTTATTCAATCTTCAAGTTGATACATAACTCATTCCTTTCCAAGGATTATCTCACCTCATAAGTGTTGGAATCAAGGAACATTGAGAAGGGGGGGAGGCGGGGGGGGAGGGGGGAGGGTGAATCAGTGTTCTGCAAATTTTAACTTTGTTAAGTTGCTCTTTCAACCATTTAATGCATTGAAACATAAGAAAGATACAAGAACACAAACCAATCAACCACAACACCATAACACAAAGATTTTATACATGGAAAACTCGATCAAGGGAAAAACCATGGTGGGAATGAGACCCACAAGATGAGTATACTCAAATATAAATTTTTGCAATGAGAATGCACATGCATTCAAGCACACTGCCTAGAGCTCACTGCTCAAACAAAGAAGGGAAACAACCCTAGGAAAGGTCATTGCCTTACAAATCAATTACAATAGATCACTGAAGTGAATGAACTAAAAAGTAGCATCTAAAAATGCCTCATTATAGTTTCGGTTAAGCACATCACACAAACTTTTCATACTCTCCCTTATACTACTATGATCTAGAGCATTAATCTCTAATCTGTGCATGTGCAACTGCGCTCGATCAATCACCAACACCTTTCACATTCACCACACCCTAAAATGATCAAATACGTGGCTTATATATATATCCACAACAAGATATTAGATCAACCACATGTCGACTACAAGAATACTTAGCATTTTATGAAATGTGTACACACTATCAGCTAAATCCGAAATCAAAATACCAATGCGAACCAAAACAATTGTCCACACAATGCCACAACCATCGAACTAAACACCTGGACCACAAAAATAATCACCAAAATTGATCCACATAATCTACATAAGGATTATCCACACAAGTCGATTGCCCTACACTGATAAACTGAAAAACGGTACACCGAAGCTTCTAACTCGAACATAAATCATCACTAGAGGCTAAAACTCTGAAATAAGGCTATCTAGACATCCATCAACCTACAACTAGATCCACAACACAAGATCAGTACCATAAAGGATGTATCAACCAAAATGCACAACACTGTCGAATGCATTGTTCTAGCTTGTTGAACTTCAATCAATCTTGAATCTGACTTCCGATAGGATCACATACAACAATGCCGATAGGTGCACTAACGGGTTTCCATCAATGACAACATCGAATAACCTATGCAGTGTCTCTTGCCAACAATCTCCCCCTTTGGCATTGATGACAACACTTAATGAAAAATGACTATGTCAAACCAAATAAGAACACACACTACAAAACAAACTTCCAAATTCCAAAAATCTTGAAACTTCCCCTAATATGAATATAAAATTTTTCATTGCCCTACACTCCCCCTTTGACATCAATGAAAAAGGTAGGGATCCGCATGCCAAAATTCATACAAAATTCTTATGAATAGACTGCATATATACAAACAAACTCTCCTAACTTACAAATATTTAAATACATCTACAAAAATGTTCTTCAATAGGATTAGATAATTGTCCCAACCTTTCTCGAGACTCTCCAAAATTGAAATCCGCCCCCTGAAAATAATTTTTTGCATTTCTGTTGATTGAAGATCTGAGGGTTCATTTGTTACCGTGACATCTTGGGCTTCCTTCAAAGCATTGAATAAAGTTTCCAATTTGGGACCAATTAGGCTTTGAAGTTCACCAACTCTTCCAACAATCCTATCATTTTCATGCATCAAATTCTTGATTTTGTCAAGCAAGGAAATGACTTGACCATCTTGACTGGCCACAGAACAGTCAAGGGATCAAAGGATTGGGATATACTTGCCAATAACTTCTCATTCTCTTTTATTTTCTTCTCAATATCCTCAGTAAAATTAGAAGATAATAGACATGACTTGTAGGCACTACCTCCTTCTGATAAAGCATTTTGAATACTCTTCATGTAGGTATCTAACAAGATTATATCATTTGCAATCATATTCTTCAATGAACTGAACCTCTTGTCATCAAATTCATTTCAGGCCTTAACCTCAGTTGACTTCTCAAGTGATTCAAAATACTTACCAAATTTATTAGGCTTTTCGGCTGACTGGAGGGAGTATCTGATGTGTCCTTGGAATATGAAGGCATGATCTTCTCCAAGACATCGGATGCAAGAGTAAGTAGCTCACTATCCTCAATATGAGACTTCAACATCTCCTCCCTTTCTTTGGCCTAAGCAAATGATGCTAGCTACAATTTCTGGATGGGAGAAAGAGTGGCCAGATCGATAAGTCCTTGGATCAACTCAAGATCATCTAGTTATTGCTTGTCCTTTTCCAAAAATACCTTCACTACCTCTGCAGTGTCTCTTGCTTCCATGACTAGTTCATTCTTAACTTCCACCACCTTCACTACTTCTTCACTAGATGGGACTACATTCTTCACAGATGTCTTAGCTTGCTCTACCAGAGGATTCTGAGTATCCTCAACTGTATCTTCTTTGATTGATTCCTCACCACTTTTGTTCAACTTTCCTTCATCTAGAGCAAAAGGAGCATTCACCTCAGCCTGTTCATATTTACATTGCATTCCATAAGCTTCTGGAATAGATGACTCACCACCAATAGGAGCCTCTTTTGAGACATCAAATTGGTTCCTTAGCAGGTCTGATTTCAAAATCTTATATGTTTCTCTAATTACCTTCTTAGTCTCCCCAATCATTAACTTATTTACTTTGGTCTTGCTTCTAAACTCTCTCTTGGTTTCTTTGAGAACTCTATTCACCTCTTCTACCATGATCATGAGACAAAGATTTACCAAGGTACACTCTTCAAGTCTGTTATCTTCTTCTTTAGCACTCAATCTTCTCATTTCTAATACATCATGTAGGATTTTAGGGATCTCAAACATAATCTCAACAAGAGCCCTATTGAATATATTAAAGTACTTAATAGTGACTTCTTCTAGAGTTTTGTGACTAGACTCATCAAATTTGTCATAATATTTAGAGAGTGGCTTGAGATTATCTTGAATAGTGAGAGCTTTTTCAACATCTTCAACAGACATACCAGATGGATCTAGCTTCACCTTCTTGCTAGCTTTCTCCTCACCAGAGGGCTTGTCTTTAGACACTTTCAAAGCTTTAGTGCCCTTTGAATTTACTTTCATTACTACTTCATCAGACTCAGTCTCTTCATCATCTTCCACAACAACATACACTCTTAAGTGACTTTTTCCTTCTTCATCTTCCCTTTTATGATGGATGGCTTGACTTGGGGTTTTGTTGTGCTAGTTGTCTTTTGAGAACTGGAGGAGGGTGAAGAGCTCCTAGTTGGTCTAGATCTAGCGGAGGAAGCTGTCAGACTGACTGACTCAACCTTTACTATATTTCCTTCTTCAACTTGTTATCTCCTCTTCCTATCTTCCTTAATCACTTTGGTAGTAATGCAAATTCTCTCTACATAGAGCTCCACCTCCTTTCTCACTTTTTGAATCATATCAGGCTTCTTGAACTGCCTATGCCATTGCAAGTCCTTTTTAGAAAAGGTGCCAAACCTTTCCTCTGAAGCATCAACATGATTACTCAATAAATGTTGAGCATACACCTCCAATACCAGCTCATCAACCTCATACCCCATGGAAATGATCCATACAGTCCTATGGTCCACTGCTTCCATTAAGCATTGATCAATCTCTACTATGAAGCATATGGTGTCCTTGTATTTATCCGCAACAAATTTAGGGATTCTTTCCCTGGCTTGCATTATGCTCTGAATTTTTTTGAAGTATCCCAAAAGTGCAGCTCTTTGTGTCTTGCTGTCTCCAATTGTATATAAAAGATCTCTAATTTGGACTACCACCAGTCTATCACTAGCCCATTGTATATTACTAATACCAAGAACCTCATTCATTAAATAGAAGAATAAACATAAGATGAAGGTGCCATATTTGAATGTATTCTTCTTATCCTTCTTGATACTAGTTATATTCTTCATCAGCTGGCTCTAGAGTACCTACACAAATCATACTCCTTGTTATCCTTTACCATCTAATATGCAACATATATATTTGTACTGGACATTGAATTCTCTCGGCTAGAGTGATAAACCTTGTATCCGATAATCATTGAAGCAAATTTCACATCTGACTCAACAATATCATTTATTGTCATAGCACTTTTATCAAGCACACCAATTGATGATTCTAGCACTTATTGATGAGGGAAAGGTGGATCGAGTTATAGATTCAATGTAAGAACCAATTGATCTGGTTAGATCCTTTGTGATTTTGAATGACTAGTTTAACAACATGAATTCATCATGAATTCAGCTCTGAACATACTAGACCCACCCATTCTCATCAAACACTAGAAACCTAACAACTTGCGTAAAGTTCTTTTCCTTCAAAGCATTGAATTCGGGCTTGATCTTGAAATCCTATCCTAATATGTGATTGGTGTACAGATTCAACAACTAGAAACCTCCTAATTCTTCAATATT
This sequence comes from Cryptomeria japonica, assembly GCF_030272615.1. Lineage (NCBI taxonomy): Eukaryota > Viridiplantae > Streptophyta > Pinopsida > Cupressales > Cupressaceae > Cryptomeria > Cryptomeria japonica. The sequence continues at coordinate 142,489,829 of NC_081409.1, forward strand.
TGCATGTATGTATGCCCTAATGTCCTCTACATGAAGAACACCATATGGAACTGATGAAAATGTGCCTAGAGGATCATCTTCTACTTATTTGAAAGGGTGATTTTTGAATTTGGGCCAAGATCTCTCGGTTATATCAACTACCAAAGGTGTATCCATTGCAGAGATATTGAATTTACAAACTTCATACAGAAATACCTTACTTCGTCGGATTAGGGTTTTCACACCAAATTGCCTTCACACTTCGATCACTTTGAAATCTTTCGCACAATGCTTGCTTCTACTCTTTCTCATAGAATGCAACGTGAAAAATGAAAGGTAAAGGTTGCTTTTTTTCATCTGCACTTTTAACTTTTTGATGTAATAAATGCATTTGCCTTAACCCTTCTAGATACCCTGTTACCACAGACTACTCACAAAAGTTCTCCCGCGGATCTTCAATTTTGCTCAAATACTTCCAGAAATCCTTCCAAATGATCTTCAATACATCAATGCAACTATTGATAATCTGTCGTATTCTGGTACCAACTACTAGAAGGGGAGGAAATGATTTTCTTCAAAACTCCCTCTAGACTAGAGGCCTTAAACTAATTCTTGGAGGAATTTTTAGTACTAGATTCAAGTGCGGATCCATTTCCTGCATTGTAATCACTCTTTTTCACCCATGTCTTCTTCATTTGATTTTTTATCTCCTCCACTTTCGCTTTTCCTTTATCATCTATCTACACATTCTTGTTCTTGTCCGTCTGGCCCTTCTTGTCCACACTCTTACTTCTACAAAATTTTGCAATATGATCGGGTTTGTTGCAATTATAGCACACAACATTTCTTTGTCTAGGCAATGTTACCAAACCTACCACAAGTGTAACATCTAACATTCCTTCTATTGAAAGAGTTATTTGTCATACTTCTACACTCACTTGATTTATGACCATACTTGTTGCAGCTGAAACACTGACCAGAGAAAGATGGACTATTTTGATTCATCCTATTTTTGCATTGACTAGATTTATGACCAAATTTATCAAAATAGTTACCATTGAACTATTGAGCATTAGGTTGTCTTACCAGAGACCTTTTAGCTTTGTTCTTCTGATGTTCTAACTTAGGATTTCTTTAACCAGATCCAAAGCTTTCTCCTTTCTCAAATCCAAGGCCTCACTTGTCATCTTCATTATTTTGACTTTGCAACAACACATCAAGTTTACCCGAGCTAATATTGAACTTTTCCTTGTACTCATTTCTAGTAGCAAGTTCATCCCTAAGAATGACAATCTTCCTGTCAAGCTCTTCGTCATTGTTTTTGGATTGTTGCAATTTAAGCTTCAGGTGATCATTTTCACAATTGATTCTGCAACATTCATCAAATCTTTCTTTTAAGGACTGATTAAGGTTCTCTTCACTCTTCTTTCTTCCCTCAAACTCCTTTGTCAACCTCATTACTATAGATTCCACCTCATTTTTTTGGACTGCATTATCTCTAGCAAAAATTTCACATTCTTCCATTTTCTCCTTCAAAGCTTTATTCAAGGGACCATCATCTATGCTTTAGCTTTCTTTCTACTTTAGCTGATCAACAAGTTCCTTTCTCTTTTCCCTAGACTTATTCAATTGCTCCTTCAATGACTGAATGAAATTCTTAGCATCCTTAAGGTTCACTTTCAATTCTTAGACTTCAGCTTTAGACTAATCAAGATCATCAAGTGCAACAAGAGGTTGATGTTGAAGACCATCAGAATCCATTGCACCACCTTTTTAGATCCTCCTCAAGTTGTTAGACTTCTTTCAAGGAAATAGGCTTTGATACCAATTGCTGGAATCAAGGAACACTGAGACGGGGGGTGGGGGTGAATCAGAAGAAAGATGCAAGAACATAAAGCAATCAACCACAACACCATAACTCAAAGATTTTATACGTGGAAAACCTAGTCAATAGAAAAACCACGGTGGGAATGAGACCCACAAGATGAGTATACTCAAATATAAAGTTTTATAATGAGAATATGCATGCATTTAGGCACACTACCTAGAGATCATTGCTCAAACAAAGAAGGGCTACAACCCTAGGAAGGTTCACTAGATTACAAATCAATTACAACAGATCACTTAAGTGAATGAACTAAAAGGTAGCATCTTGAAATGCTTGATTATAGTTCCTGGTTAAGCACATTACACAAACTTTTCATATTCTACCTTATACTGATCCATTCCACTATTTTGCTTTGATCTGGAGCATAAATCTCTAATTTGAGAATGTGCAACTGTGATCAATTGATCATAAACACCTTTCACATTGACCACACCCTAAAATGATCAAATGTGTCGCTTATATATATCTGCAACAAGATATTAGATCAACCACATGTTGGCTACAAGAACACATCATTTTATGAAATGTGTACACATTGTCGGCTAAATCCAAAATCAAAATACTAATGTGGACCAAAAAAATTGTTCACACAATGCCATAGCCATCAGAATAAAAACCTGGACCACAAAAATGATCACCAAAATCAATCCACATAATCTGCATAAGGATTATCCACACAAGTCGTTTGCCTTGCACTGATAAACTGAAAACCGATACATTGTAGCTTCTAACTCAAACACAAATCATCACCGGAGGATAAAATCTAGAATAAGGTTGTCCAGACATCCATAAACCAACAACCAAATCCACAACACAAGATGAGTACCAGAAAAGATGTATCAACCAAAATGCACAACATTGCTGGATGAGTTGTTCTAGCTTGTTGGACTTGAATCGATCTTGAATCTGACTTCTGGTAGGATCACATGCAACAATGCAGATAGGTGCACTAACTTGGGTTGCCATAAATGACAACATCAGATAACCTATGCAGTGTCTCTTGTTTCAAGGTGTGTGCCCTTGGTCTCCTTGTGTTGTGCAACACAGTGCTCGGGTTTGTGACATGGCTTAACCGCCTCCTGTGGATTCTATAAGTCTAGTGGTTGTATCAAGCATTAACAAGCCGATCTTTTGGTGCAATGACAACCACACTTGTAACAAGTGGTATCAGATCTTGGTCACAGGTTCAAACCCCTCGCTTGTGTTGGGGGGAGATTGTTGCAAGGTGTGTGTCCTTGGTCTCCTTGTGTTGTGCAACATAACGCTAGGGTTTGTGACATGACTTAACCACCTCCTATAGATTCTATAAGTCTAGTAGTTTTATCGGGCATTAACAAGTTGATCTTTTGGTGCAATGACAACCGTACTTGTAACATCTCTTACCAACAATAAGGACAACTTTAAATCTATTGCTTCCCACACAATTGGTTTCTATTGGTCTTTTATCTATTTTTCTACATTTTTTTTTGCTTAAACATCCCATTTAGCTATATGTATGTGTGTGGTTAAAATGTGGGGAATGCCTACACCTTGAAGAAAACACAAATCATACACACACATGAGACATTACGTTAGTGAAATCAAGAGATCAAAAATGCAAACTAATCTACTTGTTAGTCCAAGAAATCTCAAGATTGCTAAGTCCGTCCCATGCTCCTCTATCTCAAAAGATCTCTAAAATTCAAGGTGGCCCTCACTTCGAAGAGCACTTGATCCTCAAGATGACAACCTAGAGAATGAGTTATGAATGATGATTCTAGGATCAAAATGACTACAACTAAGATCCTAGCTAAGATGAGATGATGGATAAAGATGCAAGATGCAAGATGAAGATATAAAATGAGTTCCAAATTGAAAGATTAAGTAAACTAATTAGGCTAATATGAGGATGATATATGAGAATTCTATGAAAATTAGATGAATTAAGCTAGCAAGATATTCTAGACATGCATAAACAAACTAAGCTATAATGCAACTAAAATGGCCTAGATGCTTGGTGATGGGGATTGAGCTCCTTGATAACCTGCACAACACAATTAGACTATAGATTGGATGCAATAGAAGTGGATGGATCCTTAGATTGAAGAAATGGGATCTATTTATAAAGAAAATAGAGAAATGGATGGTTGAGATTGAGCAATCCCAACAAGGGCTAGGATTGAAAGTTATCAATCCATGTGAGGGATTCAATCCAATTCCAAGTTGACAAATGCCACCTTGAGAGGGCTTGAGATATGCTAAGAAAGCATTAGATACTAATTTAGAATTAGGGAAGGCTTTAAGGGGTGACATCATTGGATAATTCTTATATCCAAGGAAGCAGGCTATTGTCCAAGAGGTAAACTCTTGTGAAAGTATAAAGGATGCTCAAGTGGACAACCATCATGGGTTAGGGGTGTGGGCTTGTAAGAGGCATTAAATGCCTTTTGAAGACTTTGGAGGCTAACTTGCTTCAAGAGAAAAACCACTAGTGGTCTAGGGGACAAATTTGGGGGTATTCAACAAGTTGCCTTATTGAGAGGAGGTCTTAAATGCATTTTGAAGACTTTTTCCAAATTTGGGGAAGTGACTCCCCAATTTTAGGGATTGTTCATGATGAGGAGAATTAGACTAATTAATGGAGGATTAGAGTGATTCTAGAAGAAATTAGGGAAATGTTGGATTTGGCAAGTGGGTGAGGGAAAATTGGAATTTTAGTAAATTAAAAAGATTTAATTTAGCCAAAAGAGGATGCAACTTGCATTTTTAGGATTTTGAAAGTGGAGGAGTGGGGGGGGGGATTTACAAATAAATTTTGATTTATTTAGATGCAAAGGAGATTTTAATTGAATCTAGATTTAATTAAAATCAGAAAGGGAATAAACTGATATTTTTAATGAAATGTGAATTTAATTAAAATGGCTAGAGAGAGGTATTTAATTAAATGTGAATTTAATTATATGTCTTAGATATATTAATTAAATATTTATTTAATTAATAGCCGATTAGAAGAATAGGGATATTAATTAAATCTTAATTTAATTAATAGGTCATTTAATGATGATTAAATGAATAAAATTCATTTAATTAGTTGTGCCAGTTTTAGGTGTTTACATTTTGCCCCTCTTTGAGTTAATGTGTGACCACATGTTGATTCAAAGAAAATGTTTAATTTGTCGTCAACATTTTTCGATATGATGTTGTTGCCAAAATTATCGATATGATGCCCCAGATATGAAGAATTGACGTGATATGAAAAGTTGGTATGAAGCTGGTGTCAATATGAAACTGATATGAAATTGATGTCAATATGCCCCCTTGGGAGATAAATTGAGAAAAATTGTGATTTTTGGGGTAGTGTTGCGATGTAGTATGATTTTCCAAAGTTGGATGATTTGAATTGTTAAATTTTTTGATATTTATCTACCGATAAATTTTAAAATGAATATTGAAGAAATGAGGAAGACTAATGTGGGAATAGTGCATACATGCCCCACATGTCCACCGAGGTCATGTTGGTATGAATCCTCATTGTTGATATGGTTCAAGTGTTGATATGGGTCAATAGGTCGATATGTGTCAAACTTGATTGTCGATATGAGTCATGATTCGATATGGGTCCTGAATCGATATGGGTCTTAATTCAATATGGGTCTTGATTTGATATAGGTTCTAATTCGATATGGGCTCTAATTCAATATGGAACCTAATTCGACATGGGTCCTGATTCGATATGGGACTTGGATTGATTGATTTGCGATATGGAACTTGAATTGATTCATTTTCGATATGGAACTTGGATTGATTGATTTGCGATATGTAATATGATATTCAGGGACTTTGGACATTTATTTGTTCTGACTGATGATTAGTTCTGACTTGTATAATTGATTTTCCTTTGGATCAGCATGTGGTCACACATGTGCACGATGATATGATATGGATGTAGCAATTTTTTTATTTTGATGAGCTATATGATATGCTTTTAATATATATGACTTTTGCAGATGATGATGCAGATGAGGTGATGTGTGTGTTTTTTTAATTTTTATTATTTATATGCTTATATAATGTTTGTAATGATACTATATGTTTAGAAGGTGATATGTAGATGATGGTTGGATTTGATGAATGCAGATTTTTTCTAACATGTTTTGTGGTTTTGTGCGTTGTGGATAATGCAATCTAGCATTCTACATGTTGTCGATATGATATGCTCATGTATGGGGATAATGATATGATTGATCATATGGATTAGATTGATAAGATTGTTCAGAATTGATAAGATTGAGGCCAAGTCTAGTTTCAGGAATGACACCTCCTGTATAAGACAAAGATGATCAAAGCGTCTGGTTTCAGGAATGATATATATATCCTATATAAGACCTGATCAAAATGTCTGGTTTCAGGAAAGATACATCCTGTATAAGACATGATAGAATGGATTAGATGAAATGTATTGATAAAATTTATAAGTTTGATTGGATTGATAGAATTGATAAGATTAAGATCAAGTCTGGTTTCAGGAATGACACCTCCTGTATAAGACAAAGATGATCAAAGCGTTTGGTTTCAGGAACAATATATCTTATATAAGATCTGATCAAAAAGTCTGGTTTCAGGAAAGAAACATCCTGTATAAGACATGGTAGAATGGATCAGATAAAATCGATTGATAGAATTGAGGTCAAGTCTAGTTTCAGGAATGACACCTCTTGTATAAGATAAAGATGATCAAAGTGTCTGGTTTCAGGAACGATATATCCTGTATAAGACATGATCAAAACATTTAGTTTTAGGAAAGATACATCATGTATAAGACATGATAGATGATAGTTGGAAGAATGATGAGATATGAAAGTGAAGAAAGATTCCATGATGATGTGATAAATATGCATGTGATGGATGCAATGATAAATATGACTAGATGATGATGATGAGATGTATCTTGAAAATGAGATGTATGATATGAGATGTTAGAATGACATGACGATGATAATGATAATGAAGTGATACTAATGCAAGATTAAAACTGTATGCAACCTAATGCAAGATTAAGATGCTAATGATGTGTAGCTAATGCAAAGATAAATATGCATTATCGTTCTCAATATTGCCATCTATTGTGATCAAAGTGCCAGTGCTTCCTTTGGTTTCATCATCGGGCCTTTATTTGTTGAAAGTTGATACAAGAATGATGGTATAATTGAACCATAACGACTTTAGTATAACTTACATGGGTTTTGATATTGCAAGACGACACAAGCGTCGATGTATAATTGAAACAAGACGACCCGAGTGTATTTTGCATAAATAGACAAGAGTTAACCTTTGTCCCATACAAATCCAAAATGTCCTCAGCGATATGCCAAGTGATTGCTTCATAGGAAAAATTTGTATGGTAAAAGACTTCACTCATAGATAGCAGACAAATCAAACATCACATTCCTTCCTTGCTTCTCTAGTCATTGAGACATCCTTGAGTCACTTAGGAGATATGATAAGAAAAAATTAACAACCATAAGTAAGCATGTATGCTATTGGAAATGTATTTTTGTCAACTAAAACATCTTGCAAATAGATCTTTTGTTCAATTCCAATTAGTTTAATTCCATGATATCTAGTCTTCTTGCACTATCGTTGTCATTTGTCGGTTGTTCTAATCCTTGTTGTCTTGCTACATGTTTGTTTGGATGTTGAAACCCAAAGGCAAAATACCCCTAGTGAGGTCACAAACTTTCCCCCACTCTAGATACTACTCGATATGAATATGTACAATTGATCACCAAACCATGGTGGGATATGATGCAGATAACTGATCCGATAATCAAGGACAGTAACTATGCTAAGTATGTCTGGGATTGATACTGCGTGTATAAGTGTTCTGCGATGGCTATTGGTTTAGATCAGATGGATCAAAGATAGGATAATGATTAATAGATAGAAGAGTTGTTCTCTCACAAGTGGCGCTTGTTGCCAAGTTTTCACCATTTGTTTTTATTGTACTTTTGATTTTTTCATTGTTTTATAATTTGTTTTTCTCTCTTTTCTTTTTTATTTTTTATTTTTTTGATATTTCATTTTTTTTGTGTCACAAGGTGCTTGTTTGCCAGGTTTTCACCCTAGTGACAATTTTTGATACTTTTTTGATTTTTTTTGCTTTTTTGCTTGATCCGTGCATTGGACGACTCAAGTGTAGAATTTATTTAGATGGATGTTGTTAGTTGGTTCATCGAGCACACCCCCTTATAAAGTTGACAATTGATATGCACTCGATCCATAGGCTGATATGATGACAAATGACCCTAACCAGTTATGTTCAAACTCCCCCTTCTTTTCTTGATCTTGCTGATTTATGGGATTTTCCTTTAGGACAAGATCACTGACTTTGAAAGCCCTTTGGATGACTTTGTGATTATAGCTTCTGCACATGCATTGTTGATATGCCTTCAGATGGTCATAGGAACATTGTCATTTTTCATCAAGAAGCTCTAGCTCGTGCAACCTGTTCACTTGATATTCCTCATCTGGTACGAGGCCCTTCAAAGATACTCGAAGAGATGGGATTTCTACCTCAAGAGGTAGAATTGCTTCTGAACCATACACCAATGAAAATGGTGTAGCCCCTGTAGGTGTCTGGATACTGGTCCTGTATGCTCAAAGTGTCAGATTGAGTTGTACATGCCAATCCTTGCTAGCATCATTTGCTGTTTTCTTGAGGATTTTTTAGGATTGTTTTGTTTGATGCTTTTTCTTGGCCATTCCCCTGTGGGTAGTATGGTGTGGTTAAAATGTAGGGAATGTCTGTACTTGCAAGAAAACACAAATCACACACACACACACACATACACACACACACACACACACACACACACACACACACACATGAGACATTACGTTAGTGAAATCAAGAGATCAAAAATGCAAACTAATCTACTTGTTAGTCCAAGAAATCTCAAGATTGCTAAGCCCATCCCATGCTCCTCTATCTCTTAAGATCTCTAAAATTCAAGGTGGCCCTCACTTGGAAGAGCACTTGATCCTCAAGATGACAACCTAGAGAACGAGTTATGAATGATGATTCTAGGATCAAAATGACTACAACTAAGATCCTAGCTAAGATGAGATGATGGATAAAGATGTAAGATGCAAGATGAAGATATAAAATAAGTTCCAAATTGAAAGATTAAGTAAAATAATTAGGATAATATGACGATGATATATGAGAATGCTATGAAAATGAGATGAATTAAGCTAGCAAGATATTCTAAATATGCATAAACAAACTAAGCTATAATGCAACTAAAGTGACCTAAATGCTTGGTGATGGGGATTGAGCTCCTTGATAACCTGCACAACACAATTAGACTATATATTGGATGCAATAGAAGTGGATGGATCCTTAGATTGAAGAAATGGGCTCTATTTATAGAGAAAATAGAGAAATGGATGGTTGAGATTGAGCAATCTCAACAAGGGCTAGGATTGAAACTTATCAATCCATGTGAGGGATTCAATCCAACCCCAAGTTGACAAATGTCACCTTGAGAGGGCTTGAGAGATGCTAAGAAAACATTAGATACTAATTTAGCATTAGGGAAGGATTCAAGGGGTGACATCATTGGATAATGCTTTTATCTAGGGAAGCATGCTATTGTCCACGAGGTAAACTCTTGTGCAAGGATAAAAGATGCTAAAGTGGACAACCATCATGGGTTAGGGGTGTGGGCTTGTAAGAGGCATTAAATGCCTTTTGAATACTTTGGAGGCTAACTTTATTCAAGAGAAAAACCACTAGTGGTCTAGGGGACAAATTTGTAAGAGCCTTACAAATTTGGGGGTATTCGACAAGTTACCTTGTTGAAAGGAGAAGGTCTTAAATGCATTTTGAAGACTTTCTCCAAATTTGGGGAAGTGACTCCCCAATTTTAGGGATTGGATGTGATGAGGAGAATTAGGCTAATTAATGAAGGATTAGAGGGATTCAAGAAGAAATTAGGAGGGCAAGTGGGAAATGTAGGATTTGGCAAGTGGGTGAGGGAAAATACGAGTTTTAGTAAATTAAAAAGATTTAATTTAGTCAAAGAGGATGCAACTTACATTTGTAGGATTTTGCAAGTGGGGGGGGGGGATTTACAAATAAATTTTGATTTATTTAGATGCAAAGGAGATTTTAATTAAATGTATTGACAAAGGGAATAAATTGATATTTTTAATTAAATGTGTATTTAATTAAAATGGCTAGAGAGGGGTATTTAAATGATTTAGATAGAAGAAGGGTATATCAATTAAATTTTAATTTAATTAATAGGTGATTATAAGAATAAAGATATTAATTAAATCTTAGTTTAATTAATAGGTGATTTAATAATGATTAAATGAATAAAATCCATTTAATTAGTTGTACCGATTTTAGGTGTCTACAATATGTTTTATTCACCATTCACCTGCAAATTTGTCTTACAATTTTAACATTGATGTCATGGTCTCATGCAAATGCAGATGGAGATAAGATTGAAATTGCAGATGAAGTTGTTTGTCCTATCCCTTGTTGGGTTTGACATGTGTAAGTTATTCTATAGCACCTGGTTGTATTTAATGTCTAGTTGCAGAGTATTTTCAACGTATCTATACCAAATCACTAGTTATCTGATTTGTTTTGAGAACGGTGAAAGGAAAGTCTATCTCCTTCCTACAAGAAAAGTGCTCCAAAGGGGGGAGGTTGGTGACAGGATTGAGCCTCGGACACTCTCTCCATGTTCTTAGTCCACGTTTCACTTTGTTTTATTTTTATTTTTTGGTTATCTTCTGTAAAAAATGCCCATCACAAGATTTAAGGCCAAGTGCCACACCATCCTCTGCTGCCACAACCACGAAATGGGGTGACCTACAGTAGATAGGTGTTCAGGTCAATACATTTTTATTTTTATTTTGTCTAAATCATTGATTTTCTTGAGCCAGAGTAAGGCTTCAACTTAATGGGCAAATGGACTGGGTACAGAAATTTGTTTGAACATGCACTACACTCTATTATAAGAACCTATAGTTGAATGCACACATTAAATTTTCCTGGTCTTCCATCCATTTAACTACCACTCATATAGTTCAGGTTCCATAATGTTTATGAATATTAGATGGTTGCGCCCATGTGTAGACCGTTGATCTATATATCCTCACAAGATGCAGTCCTTCACCATACATGCATTATTCTGAGGAGAGGAGGAAATTATATGTATTTGATATACTAAGCATGTACAGTTTGTAGGTTTATATTCAGTCTATTGGAATACCTTGCTTACATGTTTTTTTAAGCCTTGCTGTTAATTTCAATTACTAATTTATTGTACCTTTCCACTGATGTATTTATAGATATGAACAGTATGTTAACAGATTTATGCATTTTCATCTTCAAGTGAAATGGCTCCCACTTCTTTTTTATTACATTTATTCGACATTTATACATGGATACACCCATTTTATTCTTGTCTTCTCAATCTAGGCATTTGGAACATGTAATCTAGGGTGTACTTTTTGTTCAATTTAAAGACTTCTTTCTTTTATTTAATAAACATTTGTTTCGTACTCCTGATTATATGTATATATATACACAAATTAACACAACTTTCTTATAGTTTGACTTAAAATAGGTTTAGGTTCACCTATTCTTCTTAAATAGTTAGTATTCATAGTATTCATCTATTATTTGCATGTATATATCTTCTTCCTATTGCTTGGATAAATTGAACAAGGAATTGCATATCTGAAGGTAAATAAATAACATTCTCTTTGCCTGGAACTCATTATTAATAATTCTTTACATGAAATGTTAAATTTATAATGCAAATAAATCACAAGCCCATTAGTTGATAGGGGTGGAATGTAAATTACTTATTCATTTTATTTTACAATAAATCATAATAAACTTCCTTTTTTCTCATTAAGTTTACTATGAAACTAATGCTTGCCCTACCATTACCCTTTATGTGACCTTCAAGATTTGATCCTTTCTAATAAACATAAGCCAATTGAAGATAAATTTCTCTTGAGTTACACAATGGACCCATAATCAAATAGCATATATAATTTTTTAAACTATCATTTCAACAATCATACAATTTCCATTGGAGGTATTCCAAGGAAATACAACACCAATAGGTCTTTCTCTCCTCCCAACCTTAATGGCATCATAAAGCCACATGAGCTTTAGCCAAACCATCGCGAAGTAAAAGTTCAATACCATATAATCATGGTATCTAAGAAAAATGTCAAAAGAAAACACTTTCTCATTACATAATAATACGCTCATTTTTTTTCGCCAACCCATCTTCCTTACAACACAACACAAGCTCAAAGTCAAAATTTGGAGTTGAAAACTTATCTTTATACATATTTTATAGGGATGAGCCTCCTTTCTCCATCTACATGCCAAGCTTGAGACTTCCACTCCATGAACCAAGAAATGATGCTCTTTTCTCTTCTCACTATCATAGGCAAGAGGTCTCCCAAAAGGAGAAGCAGACAATGCTCAACTCCCTCCTCCATAAGACATAAATAAATTTTCAATCAACACACTTTCCCACAAAGTGCTCACACATATGTGAGACCATAGGGTAGGGGTGTACTAATACACACTTTTCAACATCATTTACAAGGCGGCTCACAAATGTGTGAGCCTTGTTGCCAATCCAAAGTTCAAGAACCTTGGGAAGTGGCAAGTTGAGAGTGACAAACTTCACTCTTCCCAAGCCACCACACTTCAAACTCATCATATTAATAATGTGGACTTTACAAGGAATGTTTCAAGTCTTAAGGACAATTTCACATGTCCTAAGATCCGCAACCCATAGGTATTGACCCTATGGAACTATTTTTGCACAAGGAACAATAAAACTAACTAAACAACACCTTTTTATAACTCTTATAAGGACATGAGCACTAGGTGCCTTGGTTTGGAGGTGTCAAAAAAATTGAAAGATGATATAAAATGTAATCATAAGATCCTATACTTCTATCTCCTAAAATTTAGCTCAAATGGCAAGACAAGGATGTAGGGAAAGGGCACCCTAGTTTGAGATTTTTTGTTTATTCAAGTCTATCACAATTTGTCATTATATTTTGTACACTTCTATAAATTTCCCACTATTGAAACCGAACCTGCACACATCGAATAGGGAGAAAATGGTTATGATGTATAGAGGCTTTCAAAATTCAAAGCCTATGTGTTGTCAAGAGACACTGCATAAGTGTAGATAAATGTATGGGAGTTGTCATTAATGGTAACCCAACTCAGAGATTCCATCCGGATTGTATAGATTCATCCTACCGGAAGTATGAAATCCAATTTTGCTTAAGTCTAGAAGGTGGAACACAATATTTGTCAGTATGGGAGTATTTTGAGTTGAACTTCACTTTCGTTTCACATTTTTCTTTGTGGTAATATAGGTAATTGGTTGGATGTCTAGAGTATCTTATTCTAGAATCTTAGCCTCCAGTGTTGTCTTTTGCGCAAGATTGAAGATCCAGTATTCAATATTTCAGGAAGAACAATGCTATTTGGTTGATTAGTGATGTAACATGTTATGCAAAATTATTGGAATGATTTTGGTAATTGATTTTGTGTTTGAGGTTTCTTGGCCGACATGTTGGAAGCATGTAGTCAATTCGTTTTGGTCTGCATATGCATTAGTGATCAGATTCAGCCAACACATCTTACACATTTCATATTTTGCAAGTGTTCTTGAAGCCGACTTGTTAGTGAGCTAAATTCATGTTGTGGATATATATAAGAGATTGCAAAGTTCATTTAATATATCAGAGAGTATGTGAGTTTTACGTATGTGTGATTGTGCATAGTTCCACGTGCGCAATTGAAGGATTTTTGCTCCAGATTAAAGGAGATTAGTAGAACAGAGCAGTGAGTCTCAGAGCAATGAGACGATTGTATTTTGTTCTTAAACTGGAACTATACCAAGCATTTATAGATGCTAATTTATAGTTCAATCTTGTTGTTACCCTTTTGTAATTCCTTTGTAAGGTAGTGAGCCTTACGGGGTTGTAGCCCTTAATGTAATTTGAGCAGTGAGCTCTAGGCAGTGTGCCTGAATGCATGTGCATTCTTATGTAATATTATTACATACTTCTAATAGAGTATCATCTTACTATGGGTTGGATTACTACCATGGTTTTTCCCTTGACTAGGTTTTCCAAGTACAAAATCTTGGTGTTATGGTGGTATTTTTGTATTTGTTTTGCTTATGCTTATCTCTCTTATTCATTTGCATTAAATGGTTTGAAGAACTGGTACATAATACTGACTCACCCCCCCTCTTAGTGTTAATTGATTCCAACAATTGGTATTAGAGCCTAGTTCATTGGAGGAAGCCTAACAACATGGGGAAGATTCGAGAGGGCGAATCAATGGATTCTAGTAGTCTTAGAAAGCAATAGGTTATTTCTCTTGAAGATCTTGATCATGCACAAGATGAGAACTGACAGTAAAATAAAATCTCAAAGATGCACTGAAGAATACATTGAAACATTGAAAGATCAGTTGAACAAGTCAAGGGAAAAGAGAAAGGTGCTTGTTAATCAGCTTAAGCAGAAAGAAAGTCAAAGCACTGATGAAGAAGCCTTGAAAGAAAAGACAAAAGAATGTGAGAGACTTGCTAGAGATAATATAGTCGAGAAAAATGAGATGGAAGCCATTGTGATGAGATTGAAAAAATATATTAAAGAAAGGAAGAAGAATGAGGAAAATCTTGCTCAATCCCTAAAAGAAAAATCTAAAGAATGTTGCAGACTTGAGAATGAGAATTGACAACTGAAGCTTGACCTGCAAGATGCTAGACAACATGAGGAAGATCTTGAAAGGCAGATTATTATTCTTATGGATGAACTTACTACTGCTAATGAATACAAGGAGAAGTTCGGGGTTAGATCAACTAAGCTTGATGAGATGCTTATCAGTTAGAAGAATCCAAATGATACATAAGGTCCCGGATATGAGAAAGAAGAAAGCTCCATATCTTGTCAAAGCAATCCTAAGACTCAACAAAAGAACTCAAGAAAGCCTTTGGTAAGACAACCTAATGCCCATAAATTTAATGGTAACTATTTTTTCTGCAATAAATTTGGTCATATGGCTAGTCTATGTAGAAATAGGATGAACAATAGTGGTCAATCTTTTACCGGTCAATGTTTCAAGTGTAAAAAGTATGGTCATAAGGCAAATGTATGTAGAAGTGTGATGAATAACTTTCAGAATAGGATAAATGTTAGATGCTATGCTTGTGGGAGATTTGGACATATTGCTAATCAATGCAAATCAAGGACGAATCAAGGAAATTTTAGACCTAATCAGAGGACCAATGTTGTTTCGTATAATTGCAACAAATCCGGTCACATTGCTAATTTTTGTAGAAGCAAGAATGCAAACAAGAAGACTCAAGAAGATAAGAATAAGAATCCAAATTCCGATGAGAAGGGAAAGCCAAAATTTGAAGAGATCACAAAGAAGATGAAGAAGACATGGGAGAGAAAGAGTGATTTAGATGCAGGAAATGGATCCGCACCGGATTCAAGCACTGCAAATTCCTTCAGGAATTAGATTAAAGGTTTTGGCTTAAGGGGAGTTTTCATGCCAATCCACTTCTCCATACCATATGTTGGTGTTAGATGATTGACAGTATGTTGGAAGCTATGATTTGATAATGCAGATGCTCATCATGCATTTCCAGAAGATTTGAGCCGAATTGAAGGTCCGTAGAAGAGAACTTTGTGAATGCAAGGTATTCGGAAGAGTTAGGGCTAAGAGAATTTATTATACCTAAAAGTTAGGTATGCAGTGGATAAAAGGCGACCCAACTTCTCATTTCTCACTTTACATTTGAAGCGAGAAAGCAGTAGAGCATGGGGAAGGTGATTTTGCTGAGATAGAGAGATTTGGCGAAGAGATCTTGCATCTGATTGAAAATTGGAAAGGTATTTGTTTGACTTATAACTTTTTTAGTTTGAAACCTAAATTTTCTGATATGGCATCGACTGGTGTTGCGACCCCACTAGTAGTTGATGTAATTGAATGAGCAAGACCAAACTTCAAGAAACACCCCTACAAGTCGATGGAAGATGATCTAAATAGGGCATTTTCATTGGTCCCATATGGAGTTTTACATGTGGAGGACATTAAGGTTTATAGTCACAGTAATATTGAAGAGCTTAGGAATGCTCAAATGTTGAAACTTTACATAGATAATATGATTAATGAGATAAGAAACCTAAAACTAGAATTCAAAATGCTTGAAGAAAAGGGTTTTGCACAGTTTGTGAATTTTCCAGTTTTTGATGAACTTGAGTGGGTCTAATATATCTTAAGTAGAATGCATGACGAGTTCATGTGGCTTGACAAACCTCACAAGATCAAGACAACAATCAAGGTAGTGACCTGCCTGAATTCAATTGGTGAGGTACTTGGTCTAAGAAATGTGAAAAACCAGATCATAACAGAAGCAACCAGTTCCCAATTTGATAAAAGTGCAATAAAAATCAATGACATGATTGAATATAATATTAGGTTTACATCGATGGTGACATGATACAAAGTCTATCAATCCAGTTGGAAAAGTTAAGTATCTGGTACGACCATCTATGTTGCCTACCAAATCTTGATGGAAGGTA
Organism: Cryptomeria japonica; assembly: GCF_030272615.1. Lineage (NCBI taxonomy): Eukaryota > Viridiplantae > Streptophyta > Pinopsida > Cupressales > Cupressaceae > Cryptomeria > Cryptomeria japonica. Next base: position 142,506,348 of record NC_081409.1, read on the forward strand.
AGATGTATGACTTGTGTGAGGAACTCTAAAGTGAGCTCTTCAGCAATCTGAAGAAAATCAAGCAAGACAAGAAGCAAGTGTTCAAATTTGATACATTGATTATCTATCTATATTTCTACTTTATGAATGAGATTCTAGGAGTAGGAAAGGTTCAATGGGCCTATGACAGGCCGGTGGCTGTACATATCAAAGAGACACTTCAGGGTCTAGGAGATTTACAAGCACATAAAGGCATACTTTGGGGATACTTCAAGACATTTGAAAGCATGATGCAAAGTAGAGAAAGGATTCCTAGAGAGATAGTTGAGAAATATCAAGATGCTATATGCTTTGTGGTAGACACTGACCAATGCCTTATGGAAGTCGTTGAGCCAAGGACTTCATGGATCATGCCCATGGGGTATGAGGTTGAAGGACATGTCATTGAGGCATATGCTTAGCACATATTGAGGAAACCAGTGGACATGTCCGAGGAGAGGCTTGACACATCTAAGGAAAAGAGCTTGAGTCTACATTCTTAGTTCAAGAAACTTGAGATACAAAAAAAGGTAAGGAAGGAGGTGGAGTAGCTGGCAAAGAATATGGGGATCACCAAGGAGGTATTCCGGAGAGCCAGAGAGAAGAACATCTTGAAGGATGAAGATATAGTCAAGCCCAAGGAAGCCAGACCTAAAACCCCTCCACCTAAGCCAAGGCAAAAAAGGAGCTTTGCACCCTCCTCCGGTGCTTAGAAACCACCCAATTCTCCTAAGCCTCAAGGCCAGCCATCCGATGGAGTAGTTAAGAGGAAGAAAGAGCAAGAACATAGAGTGTATGTGACAACCACTGCAAAAGAAGAGGAAACTGAATCTGATGAAGTTGTAAATGAAGTAAAGAAAAGTACTACAACTGCCAAGGTTGTCAAGAAGAGACCATCCGGTGAGGGGTAACCTAACAAGAAACCAAGAGTTGAAATATAACAATCGGAAATAATAGTCAAGCAAGTAAAGGAAGCAAAAACTGAACAAGGTAATTTCAAACTAATTTCTTTATTTTATGATCTAATAAATGATAAAGGGAAGAGATCATTGGAAGAGGCCATAATTGTATACTTAAATAAGTATAATAGAACTAGATCATTGAGATTGTATTAGAAGTTCCCAAGAGCTGATATGATCTCTTAGAACTATGGAAATGGACATCTACATTAGAGGAAGAGAGGATAAGGGAGTATGTGTTACTGCAACTTTGTCCAGTAACTACTAAAGTGGAAATAGATATAATTCTTAAAGAAAACAATGAAAAGCTCTAGAGAAAATCAAGGGTGAACAGATTAATCATTGGGAAAAATGAAGAAGTCCACAAGGAGACTGAAATTTTTTTGATGGAAATTATTTTGAAGTATCTATATGAGGTGATTCTTGAGATATCTTAGGAAGATGTACAAAAGTCTATCTCATAAGTCCTAGGAATGCCATCCCTAGGAAATGAGCCAAAAGTTGTTGAATCGAGAGAATAGATAGCCCAACAGGTTGACATAGATACTCAGGGAGATGTAGGAGTTGAGGATACTATAGCTATGGAAGAAGATGTAAGTCAGAAGGAAGTTGATGTGGATGAGGGAACTTAGAACCCTTAGGTGGTAATTGTTGAACCTAAGAAGGAAGAAAAGAAGGCACTAGAAATAGAGAATGGAGTCGAGGAAATAGAAAGAAAGGTTGAATAGATTTTAGTGGCAAGAGACACTATGGAATTTGAGAAGGAGAAGAAGATCATGAGTGACACAAATTTCACCCAGGGTCCCATCAATCTTGACTTTCTATCCCCTGTCCAAACGCTTAAATTGGCTACACTTTCTGAAGCCAAAGAAAATGAAGACTTATTGAAATCTCACACGAGGGATAGTGAGGTGATATCATTAGCAATGAGTGTTCTTGAGAAAAATTTTCCATCTTTCAAACAAGACTCATCTAACACACCCTTTGGTAAGATAAAGAGTTTGCTTGAGTCTGTTGATTCTCATTTTGAATCATTAGAGAAAGATGCTAAGGAAAAGGTTCTAAGAAATTTTAATGCTATGAGGAAGAAGATAGTTCTGAAAATGATTGAAGGAGACAAAAATTTAGTTTGGTCACCTATGTTAAAGGCATTCAAGATGCATTGGCTAAAGGAGGAAGAGTCTGCAACTCATGCCTCATATTGCCTAAGTTCACTATTGGGGTTGATAAGAAGATAAATGAGTGTGAAGGGCAACTGACTAGGCTATCTCAATCTTCTGATCTTGAGTCTGTTTTTGCAAGCAACAGAGAAAATCACGTGATATGTCTACTTGATAAAATTAAGAGTATGAGTCAGGAGAAGGATAGAATTGTAGGAAGGGTGGGAGAGCTAAGGAATCTAATCACTCACCGGTTAGACAGTTTACTTAGCAATCTACAAGATACTCGAAATACATTAGGTAAAAGTGCTCCTACCAATCTTAGGGTAACATAGGTGCATGTATATATATTCAGTGTCCTCATATGTATTTTGAAAAATATGAAGAAGGGATGGGATGACCATTTGCAATCATTGAAAAACATTATTTTTGCAAAATATCTTCAAATTTTTGTAAGTTTTGAGAAAATTTTGATGTGGATACGTGCCTTTGTCATTGATGTCAAAAGGAGAGGTAGGGAAGTTAAAAATGGTGTATACTCTTTGGGAGAGTCTGTAGAAGTTTTAATTTTTGCATGTTTACAGTGTATGGCATGTTGACATTTTTGATGATTATGTTGTGATTTTCATTGATGGACACACACTTTCTTTGAGATCACTTTTTGTATGTATAAGTTATGCTCAACCAGTATTTGTTCCAAACCAGTATTATGTATCATAGTCTTTAGACTATTGGTGTTTTGCAGAAAGTGTTTACCGATCTCAAGTGGTATGAAGACCCAAGCGGTATGAAGACCCAAGTGGTATGAAGACCTCAAGCAGTTCGAGGATCTCAAGCAGAACGAAGGAACTAAAGCAGTAGTTATCATTTTCCTAGTCTTGATTTTTGTCAACCGGTAATCGGTTTATTATTTGAACCGGTATTACTATGTGATGAGTTACCAACCGGTAATCGGTAAAGTTGTAAGAACCAGTAATACTCTGTAATGAGCTACCAACTGGTATTTGTGTGATGAGTTACCATTCCCTGACACTTTCACGGTGATTTTGTGCCATGTTACCAAATGTGTCTAGATGCAATGAACCTAAGAACTTGCAATGTAATCCTATTGGACCGACATGAAATCAGATTTCTTTTTAAGGACATCATGTCTAGGGTTTTAGGTATCAGAGAGAGTTGTTAGGTTTTTTGGTGGTTGATGATTTTTTGTATGTGTGATCTTAAAAGAGAAGATCAAGTCTGTGCGCAGTAACAGAGTGTGGATTTACGGAAGACTGAAGTAATGCTGAAATGCATTAGCAATGAGCTATCATGGATCTAATCAAGCTGACTGTGCTATTTGTTAGATCATTCACTTGTTGATTACTCACATCTTCGACAAGTTTGAAACCCTTAACCAGGTAGGCTTGGAAAAGCCTTTGTAAATCCTCTAACAAGGTGGTTCACAACTGTGGATCTAAAATCCTCTCACAAGGTAGTCTTTAATTGGACTTATCTCCTAACAAAGATTGAGATTCCTAATAGGATCTGTTCTGGTGAAGAACATTATATGACCTTAACCAGTTTGGTTACTATTTTGCAAATAGTTACTTGTGAGTTTCATCTCATCGTGGTTTTTCCCATTTGGGTTTCCACGTCAAAATCTCTTGTATTATGGTAATTGTGCTTCTATGGGTGAATGAATGCCTTATTTGTTGTTTGGTTTGAATTTGTGTTAACCAGTTTGTTAGTAAAACCGTTATACCAATTTACTGCTAACCTGTTTAAGTGTTTGAGTTCAGTAATTTTTGGTATACTAATTCACTCCCTCTTAGTATTCATCAATTGGTATTAGAGCCAACCTTTCTATAAGTTTAACCACTTGGAAAGAGATATGGGGGAATACACTATGAGGGAACTTACTTATCGGCTCACTCAGATTGAGAAAGCCTATGATGAACTCAAAGTCAAGTATAAGGCCTCTATGGCAAAAAGAAGAGAGCATGCTGAGAAACTGATGGAACTAACTAAAAACAGTTCCTTTGATGAAGCAGACATGGAAGCCCTAGTTGAAGAAGTTGAAAAACTGAATGAGTTTATTGCTAACCTAAGAAGGGAACTTGAAGGACTGACTATCAGGATGTGTCAAGAGCTTGAGAACCAGAGAAAAGCTGAAGATCTGGTAAAAGACAAAGATCACGAGATCTCTAAGCTGAAGCAAGAAATCAGTGCACTTACCGCTCATCTCCAAGAGAGTAAAGTGGTAAAAGAGGAAATGCAAGGTGAACTAAACATGGCTATTTCTGAGAATGCAACTTTGAAGGAATCCAATGCTACTATTTTCAAAGAACTCACTGAGTCAAAGGAAATACTTGCTAAATTCAATAAGAGCACTGTTAAGCTAGAGCAAAAGCTTGAATCAGCTAAACTGGTAAAGAATACTAATGGACTTGGTTTCTCTAAATATGAGGAAGGTGAGACCTCTGGAGCAAAAGATGTAGCATCAAAGAAGCAGCCAACATCAAAGGATAAAGGTAAGAAAAAGTTCAAACCTGTTTGCTTCAACTGTCTCAAGGAAGGACATACTGCTAATGTATGTAGAAATAAGGCTTACAATAACTTTCCTTACTTTTTAAACAATAAGCCTAGATCCAATAGATTCAATGGAAGTTGTTATGCATGCAACAAGTTTGGGTATAGAGAATTTGAATGCAGGTCTATCATGCACAACACCAGAAGGTATCCTCAAAGGAGTCAAGAAGTTTTTCCTGAACCCTCTAGGAACCGAAATCCAAACCGGTTTAATACCATTAATCATCAGTCAGGTAGCAGTGGCTATCAAGCGGCAACCAGATGGAGGGAAACCTGTTTGATTTATCATGGTAGTGGTCACACTGCTGCAACATGCAGAAGGAAGAATGGAAACATGAATAATGGACCTTGGAGTGCACCTGGAATGGTTTGCTATTATTGCAACAAACCGGGTCATACAACAAGATTATTCAGAACAAGAAATAATATATCAGAAGATATATCGGTCACTCCAGAGGGAAATATTGATGTTGAAACTGTTCAAGTGGATATGAAGAAAGCATGGAAAAAGAAGCCAGAAGAAGTGTCTCAAGAAGAACCGGTTTCTACACCTAGTGTGGAAATCTTTGACCCGACACACTAAGCTACATAAAAGCTTAGGGGGGAACTAATCGGTGAAATGTTTCGAACCCCCGGTTTACAATGATAAAAGACCTTAACCGGTATGTGATACCTATCAATTGGCAGAAGATCGAAAATGGTAAAAGGCAAATTAGGGTTTACGCCCTAATAGTGGAGCATTTAATATGGTAGGTGAAGAATTCATTTAAAAGGAATTTTCAAGTCATTTTCACTTATCAGTTTGCGAGCGAAGAAGTTTTCAAGTGTAGAGCGACAAAAGGCGATTTGTCTTGCGATTCAGAGAGATTTCAAAACCTTGAAGAAGAATCAGAAGATAATATCAATCGGTCAAGTGTAGAACTCAAAGCGATAATTCAGCAACCGAAGTAGTGTGCGATGAAGTGGAATTTGCAAGCCCTAAATCTCAACTTATGAAGGTATTTTTTGAGTTTCTCTGTTTATCATGGCTTCTGCACCACACTCTAGTTCTAGTACACTCATTGATTTAGTGGATTTCATCCAACGAAAGACAAAATATAATGCCCTATCCCAAATACCTGCTGGTGTTATAGTTGAGGAAGGTATTTCAGATTATATTGATTGTAAAATTAAAGACCTAGGATCTCTAGTGATCCATTCTCAGTTAAGTTTATTCAACGGGAAGGACAAGAAGATACAACCAGAATTCAACATCTTGGAAAAGAAGAAGCTTCACAATGCAGTCTATTTCCTTGAAGAATTTACAGATGATCATATCTACATCATTCTAAGCAGAGTGCATGGTGACAAAATGTATTTAGAGCGGACACATGACATCACACCAGAAGCGATTCATGTCGTCACTAGTTTCTACAACGTTGAAGAAGTACCAGCCCTAAGGAAGATCATCAAGACCGAAATGACCAAGCTCACCGGTTCTATGAGCGACCGATGGGGAATGACCATCAATTCCATTAAGGATGATCTGGTCAAGTATGCCTACATGGTGATAGGTTACTGAATGTTCTATGCTAGCAGGATCAACTCTGTCTCTGCTGCAATGGTTATTGCCACCTACAGGATGATCATGGAAGATGCCTCGTTTGATTTATGCACCTGTATGCAAAGGCAACTTTTGGTGAACCTAAAGTCAATTAAATAGGACAATGCCTTGAGATTTAAATTTGGACAACTATTGGTCATATTGCTCTTTTACTTCCAAGGCTATTTCCTAGGAGTCAGTGATATTCAATGGTCTGCTGACCAACCGGTTACCAAGCAAATCAAAGAAAGTCTTCAAGCAGTTGGAACTGGTTATCCTGAAGTCCTGAACAAATACTTTGATGAGTTTAGATGCAAGATGAGCCAAAGGGTAAGAATATCTCGTGATATTGTCAAGAAGTATGAAGAAGATATCTGCTTTATCATCAAAGTAGATGAGTGCATAATGGAGGCAGTTGAGCCCAAAAAGGAAGAAGTGGAGCCTATGGGATATGAGGTGATGTATGATATGCTAGACGGGTATGCTTCTACCCTACTTGCCTCACCGCTTGATCCTAAGAAGAAGAGAATTGACACCTATCTGGAAAGGTTTACATTGGTTGAAGAACCTTCAGTAAAGAAGGGAAAGGCGGTGCCATCTGTATCGGCATTGGTTACTTCAGCAAGTCCTAAGGTGACCAAGTGGTCACCGACAAAGAAGAAATCGAAAGTTGCACCCGCCAAGGTATTTGAGAGAAAGCGGAAGACAAAAGGTAACACACCAGACTTAGAGGACACAAAATCTGAAGAACAGCCTACGAAGACTAGGCAAACAAGGAAGAAGACAAAGGCAACTAGCAATGAACCGACATCATCAACACCGGTAAATATTGATATTTCCTCATACAAACCTTTGACAAATTGTCAAAGAACTATTAAGAATATTAGGAGAAAAGTGTTGAGTGATTTAGTAGATTATTATGATGATTTCAATGACAATGAGAAAGAGGAAGTAGAACAGGAAGTTATTCAATATTTATGTATTAATGACCAACCGCCATCAGAAATTAAATCTCTAACACCAGATCCTTTATACAATTCTTTAGACAACAAATGGTGCATTTCCATAGAAAAGGAACAGGAAATAAGAGAGGAAATATTTGCTCTATATTTTCGTGATGTGTCTAATTCATAACTTTATGAAGTTATGGAAAAATATAAAGGCCTCTTCTTCATGAGAAGAAGGAGACTCTTGTTGCTAGAAGGGAAAGTCCCTGAAGTGGTAAAAGATACCCACTCTCACGCCAAAGCCACTCTAAGGTTGCACCAAGTGTCCGAAGCCAACAAGAAGGCTGAGCAAGAACCAGAAACTGGAAAACCGGATGAGGTGTATAACAGTGAAGGAGAATAGGTCACTAAGCAAATGGACCCTATTGATGTTGATGCCTTGGATAGTGAAAATGTCACTCCTGATGCACCAAAGGAAAAAGCTGATAAAGAAAGAATGGACAAGGAGAAACAAGATAAAGAAAAGGCTGATAGAGAGCAAGCAGAGAATGAGAAAAAGAAACAAGAGGAGGAAAAGAGAAAACAAAAAGAAAAGAGGAAACAAACAAAAGAGAAGAAAAAGAGCAAAGAGGAAGAAGAGAAGAGGAAACAGGCAGAAGAAGAGAAGAAGCAACAGGAAGAGGAGAAGAGAAAAAAGGAGGAGATGAGAAAAGAGGATGAGAAAAAGAAATAGGAAGAGGAGAAGAGGATGTAGGAAGAGGAGAAGAAGAAGAAGGATAAAGAAGAAGATAAGTGGAAAGAAGAAGAAAGAATGAAGGAAGAAGAGAAAAGAAAGAAAGAAGCAGAGGAGCAAAAGAAGATAGAAGAGGAAAAACAAAAAGCTAAGGAGAAGGAGGTAGCGGAAAAGAGCACACAAGTGGAGACCCCAAAGGCCACTAGTAGTCAAGCCAAACCGGTTGACATTACTAGTCCCATTGACCTCCAAACTGCTAATGAATTGGAGTTGCTGCAAAGCATTAAGCTTGCCCAACAATGACTGGAAGCACTAAGGAGGAAAAAGGAGGAAGATGTTATTCAAACTACAGTGGAAACTCTTACTAGTTTGATTCTCAGTACCAATCTCCCAGGTACCGATTCCTCTCTAGCTTAGCTGAAACTCTTATGCACAGTTGTAGAAGGCTAGATGCAATGCCTGGAAGATGTTGCTGAAGACAATGCAAAAAAGAAGCATCAAAAGGCTCTGAACACTGCCTTAGTGAAGAAGTTAAATGAGCTCTAGTCTGAACTACAGAAAGAGAAGAAAGACATAAGAGATGCTCTGGATGAGGGGAATTTACTGCTCAGTAAGATATGCCAACCCCATTTATTCTATGATGATGTGCTTGCTCAGAAAGACAAATTGCAAACTGATTTGCAGACATATATAAACACCTTCAAGATGCTCTATGATTCCTTCACCACATATGGGCAAACCATTCACCGGTTTCAACTCCAGACTGCAAGAATAGAGTTAGAGATCAGCAACCGGACCAAAGATTTGCAGGAACTTCAACTGGTTCTACTACCAAGACTGCAAATACTTTAGAAGTGCTATCTCAATCTGGATGCCTTACCGGTCACTCAAGAGATGAGTACCTTGGATGCCATGGAGGAACAAGTATCCCAAATGCAAATGAAGAGTGAGGTTGCTACCTCATTGCTTGATTCATGGTCTGTATCCATGAAGATCTTTATGTAGGACTTTAAATCAATTTTTGACAAGTTTCACTCTTTATTGTCATAAACACTTATTATTTTTGATAATATGAACAAGGGTTATTCAGTTGCACTTTGTCATTGTTGGCAAAGGGGGAGTAGTATCCTATATTTAAAATTTTGCTGCATGTTATGTATACTTTCATGTTTATCTCTATAAGGGAGTTTTATACATTGTATTTTCTACAAAAGGCATAGTGTATATGCTTAGGGGGAGTAATTTTGATTTTGGCATATTTTTGTTGTAAAACATTTAGTTGTCAAATTTTTCCTAATTGTTGCCATCAATGCCAAAGGGGGAGATTGTTGGCATTTTTATGATTATGTTGTGATTGTCATTGATGGACACACACTTTCTTTGAGATCACTTTTTGTATGTATAAGTTGTGCTCAACTAGTATTTGTTCCAAACCGGTATTATGTATTATAGTCTTTAGACTATCGGTGTTTTGCAGAAAGTGTTTACTGATCTCAAGTGGTATGAAGACCTCAAGCGATTCGAGGATCTCAAGTAGAATGAAGGAACTAAAGCGGCAGTTATCATTTTCCCACTCTTCATTTTTGTCAACCAGTAATCTGTTTATTATTTGAACCGGTATTACTCTGTGATGAGTTACCAACCGATAATCGGTAAAGTTGTAAGAACCGGTAATACTCTGTGATGACTTACCAACTAGTATTTGTGTTATGAGTTACCATCCACCGACACTTTGATGGTGATTTTGTGTCATGTTAGCAAATGTGTCTAGATGCAATGAACCTAGGAACTTGCAATGTAATCCTATTGGACCGACATGAAATCAGATTCCTTTTTAAGGATATCATGTCTAGGGTTTTAGATATGAGAGAGAGTTGTTAGGTTTTTTGGTGGTTGATGAGTTTTGTATGTACGATCTTAAAAGAGAAGATCAAGTCTGTGCGCAGTAACAGAGTGTGGATTTATTGAAGACTGAAGTAATGCTGAAATGCATTAGCAATGAATTATCATGGATCTAATCAAGTTGACTGTGCTATTTGTTAGATCATTCACTTGTTGATTACTGACATCTTTGACAAGTTTGAAACCCTTAATTGGGTAGGCTTGGAAAATCCTTTGTAAATCCTCTAACAAGGTGGTTCACAACTGTGGATTTGAAATCCTCTCACAAGGTAGTCTTTAATCAGACTTATCTCCTAACAGAGATTGAGATTCCTAACAGGATCTTTTCTGGTGAATAACATTGTATGACCTTAACCGGTCTGGTTACTATTCTGCAGATAGTTACTTGTGAGTTTCATCTCATCGTGGTTTTTCCCATTTGGGTTTCCACATCAAAATCTCCTGTGTTATGGTGATTGTGCTTCTGTGGGTGAATGCCTTATTTGCTATTTGGTTTGCATTTGTGTTAACCGGTTTGTTAGTAAAACTGTTATACCAGTTTACTGCTAACCTGTTTAAGTGTTTGAGTTTAGTAATTTTTGGTATACTAATTCACCCCCCCTTTTAGTATTCATCATGGCATTTTTCTGGTTTGACACTTAGTCATTTTTCACTAAGTGTTGCCATCAATGCCAAAGGGGGAGATTGTTGGCAAGAGACACTTCATAAGTGTTAAATATATGGGAGTTGTCATTGATGGAAACCTAGCTCAGAGATTCCATCTAGATTGTATAGATTCATCTTATCGGAAGTATAAAATCCAATTTTTTTTAAGTATAGAAGGTGGAAAACAGTATTTGTTAGTATGGGAGTATTTCGACTAGAACTTCAGTTTGGTTACACAGTTTGCTTTGCGATGATACAGGTAGTTGGTTGGATTTCTGGAGTAGCTTATTCCAAAATCTTAGCCTTTGGTGTTGTCTTTCATGTAAGATTGAAGGTCTGATATTCGACATTTTAGGAAGAACAATGCTATTTGGCTGACTAGTGATGTAACGTGTTATGCGGAATTAATGGAATGATTTTGGTGATTGATTTTTTGTTTGAGGTTTCTTGGCCAAATATGGGAAGTGTGTAGTCAATTTTTTTTGGTCCGCATATGCATTGGTGATCGGATTTAGCCAGCACATCTTACATGTTTCATATTTTGCAAGTGTTTTTGAAGCCGACTTGTTGGTGAAATAAATTCATGATGCGAATATATATAAGAGATTGGAAAGTTTATTTTATATATCAGAGAGTATGTGAGTGTTGTGTATGTATGATTGTATGTAGTTCCATGTGCACAATTGAAGGAGTTTTGCTTCGGATTAAAGCAAATCAGCATAATAGAGCAGTGAGACAATTGTATTTTGTTCTTAAACCCAAATTATCCCAGACATTTATTGAAGCTAATTTATTGTTCAATCTTGTTGTTACCCTTTTATAATTTGTTTGTAAGGCAGTGAGCCTTCCGGGGTTGTAGCCCTTAATGTAATTTGAGTAGTGAGCTCTAGGCAGTGTGCCTGAATGCATGTGCATTCCTATGTAATCTTTTCACATACTTCTAACAGAGTATCATCTTACTGTGGGTAGGATTCCCAATGTGGTTTTTCCCTTGATTAGGCTTTCCATGTATAAAATCTTGGTGTTATGGTAGTATTTTTGTACGTGTTTTGCTTATGCTTATCTCTCTTATTCATTTGCATTAAATGGTTTGAAGAATTGGTTAAAAAAGCTAAATGTTGTAGAACACTGATTCACCCCCCCTCTTAGTGTTCATTGATTCCAATATTGTGTTGGTGTTCCCACCTCCACAACAAAATTAATGTTGGAAGATTTCATACCCTTGCAAGGACAAAGGATAAATCAACGATGAATAATAAAATGATAAGATTACCTTAAGGGTGAAACCTTCTTAACAAGGTCCATATAAAGTTTGTGATGCAATACTTTTTTTGAATTTTTGCAAGTGTTAATGCAATAACATGATAACAATAACAAATATGAATCCATACTTGAATGTAGAGTGCTTGTAGTTTGTAGCTCTATATTGGATGTGTAGACACCTAAAATTGTCTTGTCTAATTAAATAAATATTTTTATTTATTTAATTATTTAAGCCTAATTCTTCAATTAATTAATTAAATCTTTATTTATTTAATTAACTCATTTTATCCTTTTCTAGCATTTTTCCTCATTTAAATAAATACATTTATTTATTTAAATTGTCCTTTTCCTAAATTAAATAAATATCGTATTTATTAAATTGATCCCACTTCCTCTATTAATTAAATAAATCTTTATTTATTTAATTAATTCATTAGCCTTTTCTATCTATGACACATGTCATTCATCTCTTAATTCCTACACTACCTACCCTTTTATTATTTTCTTATTTCTTTTACCTACCCTCTAATCCTAGCCAACCATTTATCTTTTACACCTCTTAATCTTATCCCTCCATTTCTTATAGTGTCTTCTATATAAGGAGATGATTCCTTCATTCTACGCTCCTAATCATTCTATTCTCTCTCAACTACACATTCAAACTTTCATATGCGATCAAGCTATCAACCACATTTATGTTCTTTGTTGAGCTCTTGTGCACACATAAAATTTGAGAGTAAATACATCAAACAAGATAAATGGAGATAGGAAAAATGGAGATCCAAACCCTATTGGACATGTGATGGTATAATCTTTGCGATTTCATTGATTTGCATTGTCTTAGGTAATCTTCATATGCTATGGTGGATCTTTGTTGTTGTTAGGCTAGGGTTTTGTGGTTGAATTCATTTAGTCTTTCAATATTGTTGTTTCCATTTTTACCACAAACAAGATGTACTTGTTGGATAGCTAGTTTTCTTAGTTTCTTCTTAGACAATATGTTAGATAGAAGACACTACTATATAGAAATCATAAGATTATTTGAAATGTAAGCCAAAAAATAATAATAAAATGCAAAGATTGATACCATATCACATATGACAAAGGATGACACTATTAATATTTAAAATTTGTGTCTCTTTTGGAGGGAGGAGGGCACTAGGCACATTGTTCCACTAAAAAAGGGACCTTGAAAAGAGGAAGAAACATGTTGAGGCCCAAAATATAGGATGAGTCTCATATTTTGTATTTGAAAATGATTAAGTTGTAGGATTATTAGTAAAATTATAGGGTAGCATAGAGCACAAATAGGCTTCAAATATTCTAGGGGAAACCACACTAAAGTAGGTTCCATGTAGAATATGAATTTGTTAGGGTATATAGTTTATGATACTACATTTCTATCTTAATCCATAGCCTTCCTCAAAATAGCCATTCACATTTGGATTTTATTCTCCCTTGCAATCACTACAATGATACTGCACCATTCCTTGTCTTCTTTCACTATCCATTTCAAATCAAATATTGAAAACCTTGAGATTGGAGCTTTAGATATTTTGATGAAATTTGTACCAAGTTTGGCGATCATAGTTGTTTAGTTTCAGAATTGAATATCAAGAAATACATTATTAGTTCATAAGGAAATAATTTGTGTCATAGTTTCAAAGTCAAGTTGTAGTGTGTTTTGGAAAAGACTTGTTTCTATGAGTCATTAATTGTCATGTCAAAATACAAAAGAATCAATATATTAAAAATTAAATTTTTCTTAATTATAATTGAATGCACTATTTCTTGTATGTGATGTCCATCTTGTGGGTGGCATGAACCAAAATTGAGCTTTAAAGACAAATTTTCTATGTAAGTTGCAAGAACAAGAGGGTGAAGGTACTAGAGGTTGGATGATATTTAGAAACCTCTCGATAATCATTAGGAATAGGGTCGTGAAATTGTATTAGTAAAATAATTATGTGTCAAATTGACTAAAGGTTAAATTCCAGCGTCATTAGTAGTTTCATATGCAATTGGAGATCAAGTGGCAGTGGTCAATAACAATGTCTACAATAAAAAAACATTGTAAATATTCCCTTGTGAGGTATAGAAACAAGATAATGTAGATGTCGTTGATATTATAAGCAAATATTTGATGGGTAAAAATTGTGTCCACTAGTCTAAACATGCAAAAATTATAAATCAAACCCATTAAAAACAACATCGTATTAAGGTAAATAGATCTAATAGGCCCAATTTCAAACCTACAAGAAAGAGTTAGGAACGAATTAGATTCACTACCTTTTTGTTGAATTGTTATAAATAGATTAAAAATAAATTATTAAATGCAATAACTAGGGCTAATGATGCAAAATTGATAGTAATCAACATCAACATGAAGTTTCAGAACATATATACAAACTCTAAGTACAAATCTAAAAATGAGAGTAAGAGAGGAACCAATGTTTGTAATTTGAGCTAAAAAATGCCAGACTATGAAGCTATATGACCTATTATATTAAAAGTGTTAGATGTGGATATCAAAAATAGATTTAAAATTAGGATTTCTCTTCGAATAATTCCCTAAAATTTTGTTAAAAAAGTATCAAACTATGGAGCTAAGTCCTAGAGTTTAGGGTTTTTTGTTTCTTCAAAATTTGGTTCTATTTATATTAGTCTATACTTTTTGGGTCTATATTCCTTTTGTTATGATCTTGTAACCTACATGCACAAGAGAGGAAAAATGTTGATGGGTTGATAGGGGTTTGCCTAGGTAAAACATTGGGTTCAAAATTAACTTTATGATGACTAAAATGGAAAGGAGATCTTACCCTTATAGAGCATAGGCTAGATCTGGAAATAAATGCTAAATTAAAATGTTATACCTTCATTTAGGAATCTCTTTTTCCCTGAAGCCTTCATAAAAAGGTTAATGTTGTAATGTAGAACTCATGCATGTCTTCAAATAGAATTGATCATAGATGCCATCTTGAATGCTTGAAAATATAAATGCTTGACCTCTTCTTCACTGCTCTGATTATGCTTGATTGCTTTCTCACTTAAATTTTAATTAGAAACTTGTAGAGAGAGATTATTCAAATGAGAGGATAAGACTTGCTTTTATACCTAGCCTCATGAAAAATATTAAAAATTATGAAGAAGGCTAACATCGAAAATCATTTCCTACTCAATTTTTTTTTACCATTAGAGGGTTCAAATTTGGGCCCCTTTGGCCTAGCCTATGACACTTAGTGCCTTAGTCTAGAAGTATAATGGATCTAGGAGCCCTAGTCTAGCATAACAAGGGTGCTAGGAAACCTAGTCTAATCCATGTAGGATAAAAATAGCTCTACGAATCATAGTAGAGTAGCCATTACAAATTTCACATCAATGTCATTAGAATCAAGCATAATCAGGGCATAGAAGATTGAAACACTAAAGTGAGACCCAAGTGAGTATTAAATTGTATTAAGGATATAATTTATAATACTACATTTAGCCCTCACTTTAGGAGGATTATGAACTCTTAATTGTGCTCCTGGTAAAGTACATAATAGCATCGAAAGATTTTCATCAAAATTATAAAGAGACAAAAACACCAAGGCCCCAAGGACAAAGGATCTCATTAGACTAATATCAAGATAAAAGGAGCAACACATGAAGAGAAAAAATATGACTTCTTTGTCTAGCGAGGAACTTCTTACTATGAGCCATATGAGAATATAGAAAGAAAATATATGGATCCTTGGTATAGCAAGTATTTTCTTACTATCAGTCATGTAGGCACAAAGAAAGATTACAAAGAAAAAACTTGGTTTGCTAAATAATCTAAGTAGAGATTGATTCTAAAAATTGGCGTTTTGTTAGGAAAATAGTGTTTCGATCTTGTAATAAATAATGGGTATTGGTGCAATGAAAACATGGTCTTTCATATTTAATTCACCATGTGTGATAGAATCTAATCTGGAATGTGTAGGGCTTGAAGTGGTGGAATAGGATGCTTTAGATGAATTTGAATAAATATGATTCTTTCAAAGAGGCTCTTTCAGCTCATCAATCTACATTGTATAACACTGATGCTCATCATATTCTATATTAGTGCAATAAGTACACTTAAGCTTTTCTTTTCTAGATGAAGAACTCTTATGAGAGGTGGAAGAATCTAAATCATGTTCTTGTGACCCTAAAGATGACTAAGTCAACAATGTACCAATTCCTAATATTTAAAACCAAAAACTAAATCAAGCTATGACAACTTAGCCTGCTCCCATATCAAGCACTCACAAAACAACTCAAATGAAGGCATAATGAATGTGACACCCATAGAATCCATGATTTAATAAAAAGGAGGAAACAAAGAGCTAATTAAAATCAAAGCTTTAACATAATCAAGAAGATACACTACTTGTAAGTCTTCTCCTTGCCATAACATTGTAGCTATGATTCGAAGGATTCAAACAACTCTAGAGAAACCTCAATATATAGAAAGGTAAATAGGCACCAATGTTGTTAAATTTGTCTCAAGCTAAAGTGCACAAAATTCATTAGTACCCTCAAATATTTTCTCAGATTTGAACCACATAGCCCTAGGAGTTGTGCAAGAGTCAATATGGATTTAGAAGCTATCGAAAACATGTAGGCCAATCGAATCCATATCATCATTTATAATATCCCTATGTGGAATGATCTCAAATTGACAAGTCAAATTGGGTTGGCTCTCATCTAAATAAGACCATAAACCACTAGACCTAAGCAATCTGGTCATTGTGGTCTTCTAGCTATGATAATTATGAGGTGTGAGATTATCAATAGAAGGACCCACCAAATGTTGCATTTTTTTTACATTAGGCTAGGGTTAGGACAATATAGGAATATGAAATATGATGATTCTACCCCCCACAATAATAAAACAACCATTTTGCACTTATTAAAAATGAGAAATCACCACATCAAGAAATGAAAAAAGTGTGATCATTGATTACTTAGTAAATATTTTGGAAAAACTAACCCACGATCTAGATAGAGGACTTTGGGATCTTTTTAAAAATATTTGGTTTCAAAAAATCAAGTAGGAATTTGTAAGTTATGGCCCCAGAAGTGAAAATATGAAGGCTGACTTTGGAGGCCTGATACATAAAATTCAAGTAGAATTGACAAAACCACTTTCAAATTTGGATTGTTGTCAGAACCATCTTTCTGATGATATCTTTTTTGATTGATTTTGAGCCTACATGATGAAGTTATGGCTTAATAACAAAGACTTGGTAAAAATAAAAATTAGGGCTTGGGATTGCATATGCAATTTGTACAATAATGTCATGTTGATGTTAACATGACATCAATCTAGAATATTTTAATAATATTCTTGATCCATAGGAAAAAAGAATGCCCTCCTATTCGTCGAATCTTTTTCATAATCACCAAAAAATAGAGCTGCTAGTCAAAAATGTTGACTCACTAGAATTTTTTGTGGATGCAACAAAGTTTTGAGATTCTACAAAATCTTTTGAGATTTTTCTGCTTAAAATAGTTGTTGGATTTTTGTTTGATGCCACTAGTAGGATAGACACACCATATGTCACCACTTACAAAAATTAAGGTAACACAAGGATAGGGTATGATGGTACCCTTTACTTAATAAAAAACTCCACCCCTTTGAATTAAATTTGCCTACAATTTTTTTTTGTTGACCCTACAATTTTTTTATAAAAAATCCTATAATTTTTTTTTGAAAGCCACCTGCACTGACACTGATGCACAACTGTGTACAAAAGTCATACAAATTTTTAAAAAAACTATACCAAATTAAAAAACATCAATTTTGTTTAACTACATGGATTTTCATGCTTTGCAAGATGATTTTAGGGTTTTGGGGACTCTTGAGTGCATGGTAACCTTTGTTTCACTCCCAAGTGCCCAAATTTTTTAGTTACCCCTAGAGTTTGCCTTGATTTTTTTGTTCCTTTAGCTAAATTGACCCAAATTTCAATTGCTCATATTTTGATGAAATGATGGTCAATCTTAGGGTTTTAGGATGTTGTAAACATGATGTCAACCTCTGTTTATACCCAATATGATAATATAAAATCACTCAAGGTTAGAACCCTCAAGCATGTTGATAGGAACTTGACAAATTTTATTTTTTGATACTATTTAGGAGTTAATAATACAACTACATGAGCGAAAAATATTCTGCAAGGAAAAAACCTATCATGTATTGGAGATACAATTAGAATGAGTGAAGGATTTCTTTTATAGAAAACAAAAAGTTCCCTAATCCTTAAATTAGGAGAACTAATGAAAACTTATGAGGAGACAAATTAAGCTCAACTATTGTTGAACTAAAATCTAGAAAAGCATAACTCTAGATGAAAAAGTAACTAATTTTAGCTTAAGTGAAAAAGTAATTAGAGGACCTAATTAATAAATAATTAGATAATTGTCCTAATTACTCCAACAATACAAAATATTCTACACCTCTTCATGTTCATCATCTATTGTAGGAGACTATTCCATTGAAAGCCTAGTGCCAACTATTAAATGAATAATATATAGCTTATAAACTTTTATGGTAAAATACTACAAAATATTTCTGGTATAGGTTTTTGGATCTAATTGGCTCAATCCTTGCATATTTTTATACCAAAATGTAATTTTTATTCCAGAAACATTTCATTTTTAAAATATTAGATGATTGCTCATTAAGTTCCTTAACAAATACCTTATCATTTCCAATAGATAAAACATCATCACTATATCGAACAATGATTAGCAATCAATGATTGATTAATTTAAAATAAACATAATTGGTTAGCTTTGCTTATAATAAACTCATGACCCAATGTGAAAGTATCAAATTCATGATGCCATATTATTGTGGCCTATGTCAAATCATACATAGATCACTCCAACCTAGAAGCCAAGTTCTCCTACCCCTTCACCACAAAAAATAAGGCTATTTCATAAATATTTCCTCATTAATATCAACATGTATAAATATAATTTTTACACCAATTTTCTCAACCTGTAAATCAAATTAAATAATGATAGATAAAAGGAATGTAATGAATGTTAGTTTAGACATAGATTAAAATACCTCACCAAATTTAGTCCCTTAACTTAGGACTAACCCTTAGCCACTAAATAGGCCTTTTACCACTCCAATTTTCCATCTATTCACAATTATTTTGACTTTCCATTATGACCAATGTCTTTCCTTCAATCAAGTAGGCCAACTAGATCCCACTGTCACATTTATCCAAATCATTGTTTCCTCTTTCATTTTCTCTAATTAGGAATAATTCTCATTTAAATATGAATCTTTTTTTATAGATATAAGTTCATTCTTGATATAGAATAAAGAAAATACACAATTGTAATTACAAGAGTTCTACCTTTTGACTATATTACATTATTGAGTGGAGCTCACATGAGAGATGTAACAAGAGGCTCCTATTCTTTGTCAGTATAAGTATAATATAAACCATATCCTTCTTTATTATATCCCCCCTATTACTATTTTGTAAATGCATCTTCTTGCAAATCATTAAAAATTTCACAAAGCACTATTTTTCAATATTTTAATAAGGCTATTTAACATCTATAAATATTTGCAAGAATGGTTATGGAGAAATTGGGTGATTTTTTTGTGTCAACATTTCAAATTGCACTCAACAATCCATCATTAGGAAGAGGATTGTTAAGTGCAATCTAAAACGTTGACACAAAAAACCTACATAGTATCTCTAGAAGCATTCTTGTAAATATATCATGGACTGTGGAAAACTCATGTCAACTATCTATAAATAATAAAATCCTTGGAATACTATATTTTAATGTTATAGGATCCTAAAACATATAATTTACTTCAAAAAATAACTGATTAATCCATAATTATTATTATTAAATATTATCTAATAATCCAAAATTTTAAATTATATGGAATTGCTCAAGACAAAGTGCAATTTCCCAATTCATTAGGATTATTTCCTTATTAATTATTGCCAAGAAACTATTGCATTCATTCAATTCTATTTTCCAATTAGTTCAATCAGTCAACATTTAGAATTAAGAAATTTGAGCAAAAGATTTATAGTTCATATTTATTTTATATTTTACAAAATTATAAAAAATATCATTTTTCTTTGTTTCTATTGGTTCATATTGAAAATTGTGGGTAAAAAAAATAGTTTTCTTTGTATAAAATAATATATTTTTCATATTTTATTTTTTATTTTTTAAGTAAAGGCTTATGCAACATCCAATAGTATTATTTGAAGATCTTGTTTTATGCTTTAATTTGATTTAAAAAATAGTAGTATAAAAAATAATAAAGAATAAAGATAAAACAAATTTAAGATAAAAAGATCTTTTACAAGATAGGTATAGATATTATAAATATTTA
Source organism: Cryptomeria japonica (assembly GCF_030272615.1). NCBI lineage: Eukaryota > Viridiplantae > Streptophyta > Pinopsida > Cupressales > Cupressaceae > Cryptomeria > Cryptomeria japonica. Next base: position 142,526,520 of record NC_081409.1, read on the forward strand.
AATATTTTTTTTTTAAGAAATAAAAGATACAATGTAAATGATTTCATTTGAATAATAAATTTGATTAAATATAATTTAAATTATTTAAGTGATTTAAGATTGAAATATTTAATTTCAAATGATGATTAAAAAGAAAGGAGATAGGATATTGTTTAACTTTTTTAATAATATATATAATTTAAAAAATGTATATTTTATTAATAGATGTTATATAATAATCTAAATAATTTCAATTTAGTATTATATACTATTTTCATACATTTTAACTATTAAATTCATTTTTAATTAATATTATATATTATTTATGCTAGATATATGATATCTTTTTCTTTTTTATGTTTTATATAAATAAGATCTATATTTATTATTATATATGACGTTTAATAATTTACATTATTAAAAAGAAATATATTATAATTTTAATATATAATATTAATTAAAATATTAAATATATTATTTGTATTATTTATTCGTATTCTTGAACTGAATATAGGTATCTCTTTAGCAATTTTCAAATAAATATTTATAACTCTTTATCTTATTTCATGCAAATATATAGAATGTAAGTTCTGATTGGTTGTTTGTTTTTCACCCGTGGATACCTTGTTGGTGGGTGCCTCAGACTCTTTTGATGACGTCACTTTGTTTCTAGTGCGGAATGGTGTTGGGTAATAATCTAGTCATAAAGTACTCTTTGTATGATAGTTTATATATATTTGGCATAGATATTTCTATTTGATATTCTGCATTATTTGGTAATCATTATCCTTTGTGATTTGGGCTTGGTGTCTTTCTGGCAGGGGTTTTGTGTCATGATTAGTTGCATTGGCTCTTTCATTCTCTAATCATTTGGCATCATGTTTGTTCTTATCTTTGGGGAGTTGCATGTTTCATGATTGGGGGTGTCGTGCCAGGAGGTTGTGTTCTGCGACAAGAGTATGTTTCATCATTTGTTGAGCAGTTTCTTGTGCACTGCCTTTTCTTCCATTGGAGAGCTAATCATGATTTGGTTATCTCTTCCTCTTTTATATTCATGGTGGCTTGCAATCATGGGTCTTCATCATCCCTCTCTGCTTCTTATCTAGATTGGCATATGTTTTCTCACCATTTTTGTGTTGGCAGAGTCACTTATTCTAGGATCTCTTCTGGTTCTGAGTTTTATTCTATTAAGAGCCTTGGACTCATGTGTTGTGTAGATAGGATGGCTAAGGGTTGATGGCACTAGTTATGGTTGGATAGCACTGGCTCTATTTTGAGATGTTCTCTTCTATGCTGGATATTACAGCTTCCTTTATATCTAATGCGGTTGGCTATGTATCTGGGGGGTTTTTTGGAGTGCCTATGGGCTTTTGTAATGGGTAGATATGCTTATGTTTTCTTGAGAAATACTAAAGGGTTTTCTTACTAGTTCTTTCCCTCCAATGCTCTTCGAACCAGACACCTGTAAAAAAATTCAATATTTAATATAATTTTAGTGGTTTCATCCACGTTTATAAAAAATAAAATAAAAAAATATATAGAATATCATATGCAACTAATAAATATATTTGAAATTATTTTATAACTAATAATACTTACTCACACACAAAATCTTTGTTTCTCCCTCCCTATCTCCATCTCTCTATATCTATCTTTATTTTTAACTATGCCCTCTCTCTCTCTCTCTCTCTCTCTCTCTCTCTCTCACACACACACACACACACACACACACACACACACACACACACACACACACACACACACACACACACACACACACACATTATCTACATATCTTTCTCTTATTCACTCCATTCCTTTCCTATATCTCTTTCTCTCCCCCTTTCTCTATTTATATATCTAGTTATCTCTACTCTCTATATATCACCTCTTATATCTTTATGTTTCTATCTCTCCATCTTCCCCTCTCTCATTGGATCCCTCTTTCTATCTCTATTTGTCTACATTCCTTTTACTCTCCCCTTTAGTTCATCTCTCTCTTTCCTATCAACATTATTGGTAGGAACTTGATGCATTGTGTCCCTTGTTCTTGATATGACATGTAGATCCTCCTCGTCCAACCAACTAACCTTCCTCATTATAAAAGAAATATGATTGATCATACTATATTTTTAGCATTTCGAATGTCTATTTGACTAAATTTTGAATGGGGTTTGATAGTTAGTGTACACTCAAATGTTTTCACAAAGATAATCATGCATCACTAATCTGAAAGAAAAATGCATAAATTTAAGTAAATACAGTTATCAAAAGCTATGTTCTCTCAATGTGTTTCACACAGTTGTGAGGTGCATATGGTAATCAATGCCATACTTGGTAAGGTTGGGGTCTCATGGAAGGGGGCTTCCTAAAATATAGAGCTGATGCTACAAAGATTTTGTAGGAATTTTTTAAAGCAGGTGGTCTCATGAAATTTGTAGCATAGTTTTGCTAAAAAAATTAAGCTCCTAAATTGAAGGAAGCTGGTTGTCCCATGTAGTGGTGAAAAATGAAATAATTTTTATTTTTTTTTCCCTCTAATTTTTTTGGCGACTCATATCAACTCTTTTCTAATTTCCAAGTGGCAAATAAAATTCCTAAGTTGGTGGGGCGATTTCTAACCCAACCACATTTTCACCTACTAAAAAATGGAAGCTTAAAAGGTAGGAGCTTCTATTTTTTAGGAGTAGATTCTAAATAATCTTATATCCCAAAATAAATCTCCATGAGACCACTTCTTCCTTAAAAATAGAGCTTAAGCGCCCCATGGGGCCCTTGCCTAACATTCCATTTTTTGATTGATCTTTTTATCTCAAGTATGCATGAATAATAACCTATGTTTTCATATTTTAGTGATTTCACATCTCAAAGTTTGGTATGTCTTGCTCCAAAAAAGAGTTTGAAATTGTGATCCCATGTCAAAGACAAAGAAAAGGCCGAAGGAAATGATTGGCCCCATGTTTGCCAATTGTTTCTTGCTAAGTTGCTCCTCAATGCCAAGTTTTTTTGTCAAAAAGATGGTGACTAAAATGTTTAATTGAAGAAAATTAACGTAAATTGATAATTTGGCAATGAGGGATCTGAGGCACCCACTGGGCCTTCTCTAAGATGATCTTTGCACTCTCTATTTTACCAAATATTTTCACTTTTATTTCTGAATTTTTTTTTTGAAATCAAGGTGTGAGTTGGTTATATATTTCCACTTTTATTTCTTTAAAGAAATTTTGGAATCCATATGAGAGTTGGTAAAATATTTCCACTTCTATTTCTTGGAAGAAATTTTGAAACCAATGTGAGAGTTGGTTAAGGTTAAAGCTTCAGTAGCTGCAAGCTGAACAAGTGAAGTGAGGGCCTTGGAAAAAATCCCCATCTTTTGTGTTTGGAACTTTGGCCTTGTTCGCATATGTGCAAGAGTATGATGACATGATGATATTGTATGTTGTCATTGATGTCAATATGCTGAGAAGTGAACCGGTATATTGAAGTCAAGCAACTAGCAAAGAGAACCAGTATGGTGGTGTAAACCGGTATATGTGCAATAGGTGAAGCGGTATGTTTGTCCAAGTGAACCGGTATGTTGAAATGTGAACTGGTACATGGAATGTGGTAGGACTACCAGTTGGTAGTCTTAGCTTCAAGGTTTTCGGTTGAAGTGTTCCAAGCCTGTTTGATTCAATCGATGACATTGTGTGATGAGTTAGCATTGTAATGAAGATTAGATCGTGTTGCCACTTCAGCCTTGTGCGCGTGAAGGATCTTGCATGAAGGAGATTGATCCTATCTACCTCGGGAATGTGCAAAGTCCTTGTAAACGGTGGAGAACGCGTGATGGGTTATCACCTCCATGAAGCGGTGAAGAACGAACGATGGAGAATGTCTTGAGATCTGTTCAAGACCGTTGTATTCATATGCAAAGTGTTCAATGGTAAGGATTGAACCGATCAATTGCTTAACCTAAATGTTTAGGGTTTAGGGTTTATGTTGTTGACCTATCTGTTTCCTATAAGGTTGATGTTGTGTTTCATGTTGAGGTTGTTGGCAAATGTTGTGTGTGTATCTAAGTGCAGAGATACGTGATTCTTGCCAAACTAGATAAGAGGATTGATACCTGCATAATGTGTGTATAGAAGGAAGGAACTAAAGAGGATCTACATTGGCATTGAGTGCTATTACCAGATTATTGTAATACCTGTTGATCTTTAACTACTTCAACAGTTGAAAAATCCCTTAACTGGGTAGCTTTAACCAACTTGCTATAAATCCTTTAACAGGGTGACTCAAAGCCATTGAGTTCATAAAATCCTCTAACAAGGTAACCTCTAACAGGGTTTAACCCTTAATTGGGTATTCTAGCCATCCCTTAACCAGGTGATCCCTAACAGGATCGGTTCCTAACAAAATCTGTTGTAACAATCTTTAACCAGACTAGGCTCCTAACAGAGCGGACTTCTAAAGAGTTCAAAAACAGCTTGTGGGTATTCATCCCCACCGTGGTTTTTCCCAGTTGGGTTTCCATGTGAAAAATATGTGTGTCATGTGTGATGCCTCTTTCATGTGATGCTTTGTTATTTTCTATCAAGCAGTGAATCATGTTATGCTAGTAAATTATTGTATCTCTGATGATAGATTATTTGTTTATGTATAAGGATAAAGTGGAAATGAGGGAGTAGGTTGTATGGAAAGCTAAGTGTTGCCAGTTTATGTCTTTCCCAGTAGCATTGTGTTTAATCAGTAGTAATCTGGTTCTGACTGGTGTTAGTGATTACCAGTCAAGTTCACTGTTTGCAGTCAAACCGGTTCGGGAAAAGTTTTTTTGCCTGTACTGATTCACCCCCCCCCCTCAGTACCAGTTTGGTACTCACCATTCATCATTGAGTTATCAACTAGTATCAGAACATCTTCCAGGTCCTCTGTGTTGTAAGCTTAACTGCTTGAGGAGAAGATCCTACACTAATGATGAAGAGGGAAGGTCCAAAGTTTAACAGAAATAACTCTAAAATATGGAAGGACAGAATGAAGATATACATTAGAAGCATGGGTGCTCAACATTGGAGCTATGTTGAGAATCCTTATGTTATCCCTACCGGTATTCTCACTAATGATCAAAAGAGAGAGATTCGGGAGAATGGGCAAAGTCATGGAAGCCCTAATCAACAGTTTATTTGACATTGAGTTTATTGATGTTCAGGATAAAGAGAATCACAAAGAAGTATAGGATGCCCTTGAAAATATCTATGGCGGTGATGAGCATGTGAAACAAGCTAAGGAAGAGAGCCTTAGGGGAAAGTTTGAAGACATGCGGATGGTTGAAGGAGAGACCATTCAACAATATGGAATAAGAATCAAAACTGTTGTTGGAGACATCAAGAGTGCAGGTGGTAAAATGGAAGATTCCACTGTTGTTAGCAAAGTTTTGAGATCCTTATTACTGGTCTATGCAATAAGGGTTGTTGCTATTCAAGAGTTGAGGTTTGTAGACAAGACAAAGGTATCCTTGGACTCCATCATTGCAAAGCTAACAGCTTATGAACTAAATAATTATGATGGCAGTATTCAAAAGACTGAATCAACCTTCAGAGCATCTGCTGCACTATCTAGAAAAGGCAAAGAAGCTAGTACCAGCTGTGAACAAAGACAAAGTAGAGAAATGGACGACGAGGAGATTCTGATGGAATTTGAAGCTCTTCTTGCCAAGAGACTTCCCAAGGGAATCGATAAATACAGAGGTAAGCTCCCTTTGAAATTCTTTTTTTGTAATTGGATAGGACACATTGCTGTAAACTGCCCTAATGGTGATAACAAGGTCAAACCGAAAAGGTTCAAGAAGTTCAAAGGAGGAAACTGAAGAAACTATTTTGTAGAAGTTGATGAAGGTATCACTGATGAGGAATCAGAAGATGAAGAAAATGAAGATATTGTGTTTGTTGCAGTCAAGGAAGATGTGTCAGACAAGAAGGCTCTTGTCTCCTTCTTTGATAATCCCAATGAGTGGATTATTGACAGTGGCTTCTCTCATCATATGACTGGTGACCAGAGTAAGTTTCTATCTTTGGAAGAGTATGATGGTGGTGTTGTCCATTTTGGTAATGATGCACCTTGTATGGTCAAAGGCAGAGGGTCTATCTCTCTGAATGGAAAGAGAAGTGCTGGCAATGTGTATTGGGTGGAAGGTCTAAGACACAATCTTTTGAGTGTTGTCCAGCTGAATGATAGTGGACTCACTCTGGAATTTAAAAATGGAATGTGAAAAATCAAAGGAAAGAATGGTGAACTGATGGCCACTGGTAAGCAGACCAAAGGTAACCTATTTCAGTTGAATGCAAATATCAGTACATGTCTTATGGCTAAGTTTGATGATAGCTTGATATGGCATAGGAGACTCTGCCATGTAAACTTTGATAACATTGTGAAGCCAGTATGACCAAGGCAATTAGAGGATTACCTGTGCTGAGCAAACTAGAAAATCCTCTGTGCAAAGAGTGTCAACTGGGGAAAATGTCTTCCTCAACCTTCAAAGGTAAATCTTTCACTGCAGACAATTTACTTGATCTTGTGCATACTGATTTGTGTGGTCCTATGAAAACTAGGAGTGCGTAGGGAGATAGGTATTTTATGATTCTAATAGATAATTGCTCAAGAATGATGTGGGTCACATTCTTGAAGGACAAGTCTAAAGCCTTTGGAAAGTTCAAAGATTTTAGAGCATTAGTAGAAAAGGAAAGCAGTAGAAGAATCAAATGCCTTAGAACTGATCAAGGAGGGGAATTCACTTCTGGTGAATTCAACAAATATTGTGAAGAGAGTGGCATCAAGAGGAAACTGTCTGCCCCTCAGACTCCACAGCAGAATGGCTTAGCAAAGAGAAACAATCGGACTGTGGTTGTAGCGGCTAGAACTATGTTGATCCAAGGAAAAGTCACTCACACCTTTTGGAGAGAAGCGGTGAGCATTGTAGTCTACACAATGAACTGGGTACTCATCAAGAAAGGTAAGGATAAGACTCCTTATGAGTACTGGACCGGGAAGACACCAGTGGTAAGCTACTTTAGAATGTTTGGTAGAAAATGTTATATCAAGAGGAGTGAACATCAGAGCAAGTTCGATGCAAAATGTGATGAAGGAATATTCCTAGGATATTCCACCAAAAGTAAAGCTCTCAAATGTTTCAACAATAGGACTTAGAGAATTGTTGAAAGCATCAATGTTAGGGTTGATGAAAAATCTGAGAAACCTGAGGAAACCGACAGTGAGCAAGTAGGAGATGAACCAGTAGTAACCTTCTGGGAACCAGTTGCAAATCAACCTAGTACGAGTAATTGTGCTCCTACACAGGCAGATGCTGATGCTGATGAAGATGAGGATGATGAATAAAAGCAAGAGGAAGATGTTAAGAACATACCTAGGTATGTCAAACTCAATCATGATCCAAAGCACATCATAGGAGACAAGGATGCAGGAATCCTTACAAGAAGAAAGGTCAGAGAAAACTCATGTATGATCTTTGAATTTGAGCCTAAATAATTCAAAGAGGCACATAAAGATGAAGATTGGATCAAGGCAATGGAAGAGGAACTTGATCAGATAGAAAAGAATGGTACATAGTCCTTGGTACCCAGACTGGAGCATAAAAATGTCATTGGTACCAAAATGGTTTTCAGAAATAAGCTGAATGAAGATGGGACAGTGATAAGAAACAAAGCCAGACTGGTGTGTAAGGGGTATGCTCAAGAAGAAGGAGAAGACTATGGAGAAACCTTTGCTCTAGTAGCCAGATTGGAAGGAGTTCGTATGCTTCTTGCATATGCAGCTTTTAAAGGATTCAAGGTATACCAAATGGATGTAAAATTTGCATTCCTAAATGGAATACTTGAAGAGGAGGTGTATATAGAGCAACCGGATGGGTTTTCCCTATCAAAAGACAGTGACATGGTGTGTAGGCTACATAAAGCCTTGTATGGACTAAAGCAGGCACCTAGAGCATGGTATGAACGCTTGCACTCCCATCTTGTGAAGATTGGATTTGAAAGAATGAGTGAAGATAGCAATATCTACTTGAAATCAAAAGGAGATCAGATTATGATCTATGAAGTATTTGTTGATGACATCATCTTTGGAGGAGATGACAAGATGAGTCATGATTTTGCAGATGAGATGAAAAAGTAGTTTGAGATGTCACTTATAGGGGAGATTAAGTTCTTCATTGGACTACAAATTCAACAAATGAAAGATGGAATATTTATCACTCAGTCCAAGTATGTCAAAGAAGTGTTGAAGACTTTTGGCATGGAAGACAACAAACCGGTTGGTACACCGATGGTGACTGGTTGTAAATTATCAAAAGAGGATGACTCAACGGTGGTAAATGAGAAGGAATACCGATAATGGATTGGTAGGTTGCATTATGTAGTGCATAGCAAACTGGACATTGGACATGCATTGGGCATCACCGCTCAGTTCCATAAAAGCCCAAGAGAATCCCACCTGACAGCAGTCAACCAGATTCTTAGATATTTGAAGGGAACTATAGAGTATGGATTGTGGTATCCATACAACATTGACTTCAATCTCAAAGTGTTTACTGATGCCGATTGGGCTGGTAATGTGGATGACCGGAAGAGCACAATGGGTGGTTCATTCTTCCTCAGTGGTAGACTAGTCTCATGGATGAGTAAAAAGAGAGTTGTATCTCTCAGTCTATAGTAGAAGTGGAGTATGTTGCAGCTTTTATGAACTGCACCTAGACTATTTGGATGAAGCATGTATTGAATGGCTTCAAAGTTCCTGTATTTGAACTGGTAAGTATATTTTGTGACAACACAAGTGCAATTAACATCTCCAAGAATCTAGTTTTGCATGCTAGAACCAAGCATTTTGAACTCAAGTATTATTTCTTGAGGGAGAAGGTTCAGAACAAGGAGGTTGTATTGGAACATGTTTCCAGTAAGGAGCAGTTAGCAGATATATTCACCAAGCCTCTACCAAAGGCTTCATTTACCTATTTTAGAGGTGAATTAGGGGTGCTCCCCCTTCAAGAGGTGAACTAAAAGTATGTGCTCCACATCAGTCAGGTATTGCAGTGTCCAATCTTTTTCAATATTGGTGTGTTGAAGGATGCTACTCCTTAGGGGGAGAAGCATAGTGGAACAAGAAAGCTTGTGCCTCCACTTTGGCATTGTTGTCAAAGGGAGAGAGGATGTGAAGCGAAGAAGATATCCGCAGTAATAGGGAGAAGATATCTGCAGCAATAGGGAGAAGTTGTGATGCTGAGTGATATCTTTGTATATTGCCATCAATGCCAAAGGGGGAGATTGTTGGCATATGTGCAGGAGTATGATGACATGATGATATTGTATGTTGTCATTGATGTCAATATGCTAAGAAGTGAACCGGTATATTCAAGTTAAGCAATTGGCAAAGAGAATCGGTATGGTGGTGTAAACCGGTATATGTGCAATAGGTGGAGCGGTATGTTTGTCCAAGTGAACCGGTATGTTGAAATGTGAACCGGTACATGGAATGTGGTAGGACTATCGGTTGGTAGTCTTAGCTTCAGGGTTTTTGGTTGAAGTGTTCCAAGCCTGTGTGATTCAACCGATGACATCATGTGATGAGTTAGCATTGTAATGAAGATCAGATCATGTTGCCACGTCAGCCTTATGCGCATGAAGGAGACTGATCCTATCTACCTTAGGAATGTGTGAAGTCCTTGTAAATGGTAGAGAACGCGTGATGAGTTATCACCTCCATGAAGCGGTGAATAATGAACGATGGAGAATGTCTTGAGATCTGTTCAAGATCGTTGTATTCAAATGCAAAGTGTTCAATGGTCAGGATTGAACCGATCAATTGCTTAACCTAAATGTTTAGGGTTTAGGGTTTATGTTGCCGACCTATCTATTTCCTATAAGGTCGATGTTGTGTTTCATGTTGAGGTTGTTGGCAAATGTTGTGTGTGTATCTAAGTGCAAAGATACACGATTCTTTCCAGACCAGATAAGAGGATTGATACCTACATAGTGTGTGTGCAGAAGGAAGGAACTAAAGCGGATCTACATTGGCATTGAGTGCTATTACCAGATCATTATAATACCTATTGATCTTTAACTACTTCAACAGTTGGAAAATCCCTTAACTGGGTAGCTTTAACCATCTTGTTGTAAATCCTTTAACAGGGTGACTCAAAGCCATTGAGTTCATAAAATCCTCTAACAAGGTAACCTCTAACAGGGTTTAACCCTTAACTGGGTATTCTAGCCATCCCTTAACCAGGTGATCCCTAATAGGATCGATTCCTAATAGATATTGTTGTAATAGTCTTTAACCAGACTAGGTTCCTTACAAAACGGACTTCTAAAGAGTTCAAAAATAGCTTGTGGGTATTCATCCCCACCGTGGTTTTTCCCAGTTGGGTTTCCACTTGAAAAATATGTGTGTCATGTGTGATACCTCTTTCATGTGATGCTTTGTTATTTTCTGTCAAGCGGTGAATCATGTTATGCTAGTAAATTATTGTATCTCTGATGATAGATTATCTGTTTATGCATAAGGATTAAGTGGAAATGAGGGAGTAGGTTGTATGGAAAGATAAGTGTTGCCAATTTATGTCTTTCCCAGTAGCATTGTGTAAAACCGGTAGTAGTCTGGTTCTGACCGGTGTTAGTGATTGTCAATCAAGTTCACTGTTTACAGTCAAACCGGTTCGGGAAAATTTTTTGTGCCTGTACTGATTCACCCCCCCTCTCAGTACCGGTTTGGTACTCACTATTCATCATTGAGTTATCAAGCCTCACCTTGTAGTGAAGCAAGAAAGCATCTGGTATTTATTCAACAATTTTGAGTCCTTCGTATTTTTTTATGTTTTTTATATATACATAATTTGTAGAAATTTCCTTCTAGTTAACTATTTGGTGGAACCAATCAGATATCAGGAATATTATTTTTGTTTTTGGTAATTAGGGTTGATGATACATGGATGTTTTTTCTTGCTTGAGTATGGTTCACTTGTACTTCATTTATTCTCATTTAAAAATGGTTAGCCTTAACATTGATGTGGATGTCCATGGAACATGCAATATTAAGAAAAGGCTATCTGCATGAATATCATCTTCAAATTACTTTGACATGTTGAATATTTTGTTTTTAGGTGGAACTAGATGTTCTAGTGAGTCTCTAATAGGGTTTTAGGGAACATACCTGACAACATTTCAAGACTTATGGTTCTCATGAATAATAAAATGCATACTAAAATTCTATACGTCCAATAATGTATGCATTGAAAATATTATCTTTTAACTTTTAAATTTTTGTTATTTTGTTCCAAAAACAAAATAATAATCTTTCACATGTACCAATAATTTGAGTATCAAATTAAAATGGAAAAGAAGAGTTAAATTTCTTTTGTAGTAAGAATCTCTAAGAAGCTAATAATTTGGCTACTCTAAATCTTAAGGGTTTAAGTATTAGTTTGAGAGGCTTGGATATTAGATACAAGGAGTCATGTACAAGCATGAGAGAGTGTGTAGCACATATAAAAATATTTATTACAAATTACGGTATGAAACTATGCATATAGTAAAAGAGACAAGAAGGAACCCTTCTCTCTTCACCATTTATTAATTTAAAAATTTGAAGACCTACTTAATTTTTCATGTTCTATTTATGGACTTTCTTAAATGTTATAATAATTCTTGAAATAAGGAGTTTCTATCTATAAGGGTTGAATAATGCCTTTATATGTTATGAATCTTAAAGGTAATCTAAGAAATGGATTAAAATTATCAATAATTTATGAAGCCAAACTAACCTCTAATATTTGAATAAAGTAGGAGAGGACATATCTGATTTTTTTTGGATGATTAACATTTATGATTCTATAAGTCTTTCATTGGATTTTTTTTTTTAATAAATTTTAGTTGGATTGTTACTTTTCAATCCTCAAGTAACTTGTTGGATTTTAATGTATTTATTTATAAATTATATTTATAATTATAATTATTATTTAATTGTATTTTTAGCTAATAAATTTAAGTGGAATAAAAGACAATTAAAGTACCCACCTTCATAACGATATCTCTCAGCATCTTTTACATAATTTTTTTAAAATATAGATATGTTAGTTAATTAATTGAAATTAAGGATATAACATGCTTTTAAATTTCAATAATCTAATTAAAAGACAAAGATAGACCTTGAATGGTAGATAGACATTATCACCCTAACACTATTAATCAGGAAAGCTACTCTATATAAACAAAAACATAGAATGGTTGTATGAACAAACATAATAACAATCTGAAGGGGCAAGTGACGGCTAGAAGCTTCATCAACTTTTTATATAAGATTTTTTTTTCATTTTTATTATTTATCTTTCATTATATTTTGAAACTTATTTTTTCTAAAATCCTTTTTTCTTATGAATTTTTCCAACCACTTAATTCAAAATTCTAAAATATTGTATTACAAAAACATTTCTGCAATTTTTTTTTATATTAGAACATAGATTTGAAATTCGAGAGTCATGACCATTGATGGTCACCTTAATTATCGCCCTTGTTATATAAAAAATTAATAAAATTAATTGAAAGTCACCCTTGTCATATGAAAATATAATGAGATTAATTAAAGTTTTTAAAAATATATTTAAAAATCAATAATTTTTTATTTTTGAAAATAATATCAAACCTTCCATATGAATTTTAGATAATATAAAAAAATTATAAATTTCAACTTTTAAATTTTTTATTTTCAAAATCTTATTCACGGTACATCGATGAACGACAAATGACTTCACCCTCAAAGTCTTGACAAAAGTTCATATTATTTAATCATGCAGACTGCTAGAATGGAATGTACCAACATCTTTATTCACGTCTACTAAAATGTCTCAATAAGATTCATAGAAATGAAAAGAAGTTTAAACTAGCGGTGTCATGGTTTATTTTCGTGCAATGGGAAGCCGATAGGCAATCAAGTATGCAAGACTAAGGGCATGGGAAGTGATTTGGTAACATACAATGAAAATCTTTTGAACTTTACGAAAACAAAATATACAATAACAATTAGCATTAACAAAACATTTTTCAAAAATGAACACAAATATCAATTGTCAATTGCAATTATTGTATATTTATTGACAAAATAACATTGATAAAAAAATGTAGAACACTAAAAAGTATCATCCACAATTAGATGGTTTCTGAATAGGTATGTACTACAGTCACACAACTCATAGTTAGATTTGTTAGTCTTCAAAATTCATATGCTGTTGAAAATGGATGAATAGTGTGATCTGCAAATAGATTTGTTAAATTGACATAATATCATTTAACAATGCAAAAGCAAGATGTTCACACGTGAATTTATATATAGCATTCATTATTATGCAATTTTTTATAGGCAATGTGATATCAGAACTTCCAATATTTGGAAAGAGTAATTAGTCATCAAGATCTAGTAGCATATGGTTGAACATTTAAGCAAAACATATCTAGAGAGTCTTATATTTTGGCATATATATAAGCAATCATAAATAAATATCATATTTCTAAATTGTATGCATATTAATCAATAGTGAGGACTCATAAACAAGATTTGGGCAACAAAAAATGAAGAATTGTGCTTCAACAGCAATGGTTTTTAATGAGATCTTCAAACTACAGTTCCAACATCAGTGGGATTTTGTATGTATATGTTTCATAAAGGTTGAGATTTAGTGACTTACTGTCACCAATACTTCTGCTATATCTCAAAATCTAATTCATCGTTGAGAAGATAACAGTCAAATTTCAAGTATGTACATCTTACTTGCTTAATATAGATTCAGATGATATGCATAGAAAGTATCAGTGCACAATAGATTTATAAGAACATGGTTTGCTCTTGGTGATGGTAATCACTTGATGAATTTATTGAAAAAAATTTCAAACAGTATAATTGTGATTGATTGCTGGTAGACTACATAAATCTTAACGTAATAACTTGTTTGTCTATATCAAAGCGTGCAATGTCTATTTGGAATGCACAAGCCAAGCAATTCTGAGAATTCCAAAGAATCACCCATTGCAAATGGACAGATTTTGCAATCTATTTGTTTGAAAAATGGTGTTGGTTAGACTTTTTTTAAAGATATCTTGGTTGTGGTTTGATTGTGAGAATGATGACTTTCAATGAGTGTGAGGCCAACACATTTTCTAGAACCCAACAAATACAATTTGCTTCCATATTTTGGAAATTGTGATTTAGAATGCCAATGAATAGTTGGGTTTGGTAACATTGGAATCCTTTCGCCGAATTGCTGATCTGTTATCTAAATCTCAATGAACAATTTCATCAATGCAAATTTTATTCCTTATCTACCAAATTGGGTGTCAACCAAAAAGCTTTGTTATGCTTCAGCCAATCACTCAATATAATGCTAAAGTCTGAAAATGTAAAAGGAGCCCATAGCGTGAAAAATTGTGAAGGAAACATAAGTTGTTGTTCAGGTTAGAAGAAATTAGTGACAAATGTGTGGAAAGTTGATCTCCAATGTGGATGGGAGAAATACAAAAAGTCATGACGGAGGTAAAATAAAAACAGTGCTGGTAAAAAAATCAGTGAAAGAGAGAAGCGTATTAGACAATCCTTAATTAATAAGGGTTTGGCACCCCCTTAAAATAAGTGGCTTTCCATCATTACATGTTATCTACAAGTGATCTGTAAGCGCACTATTGGTGATACTTGACAAATCCTAAACATACACAACAACATTTAGCAAAGCCTTAAAAAGCACAATTTTGCATGATGATAGAGATTGTAAGGTTGTGCAACTATAATATAATTATCATAGGTCTTTGTTTCAGGAAATAATCACAATTGGTTCTCAAATTGAAGCACAGAATGTCCACACAAGGTTTTCTATGAGATAGGGTTATATTTGCATCTTTGTTGCATAGTTCATGTGACAAGAATAGACTAAGCAACATGAATAATTCTATGTAAAAAAAAACATAAATTTTTCTTTCAAGGAATTTCTTGTATACAATAACAAATAAAAATAAAAAACTAAATAACTAATTCAACATTACCAAAATTTACAAAAGAAAATAAAAACAAATGCACAAAGAAAACGATATAATGAATTTGTTAAGATAAGTTAAATAGCACCTGTAGGAGACATGGAGAGGTTAACAAATTGGGAATTATTGATGTGGGTGTGGAAGATTTGGGTGAAACTCTAATGAGCAATTGCCTTTAAATGATTTCATACTTTTTACATTTAAGAAAGGCATGGGGATTCTATGCAGGATTAACGAACAAGTTAGATACTTGTATTCTTTGTTGTTGTGCATCTATTTTTGGTTGCAGGGTTTAGGTGAAAATAGAATTATATTTTGATGTCATATATTTCATTTATATTATATGGTTTTTTGTTTTTAATATATATATTTTATTTATTTTATAAAATGAATAAACATAAATATTAAATATTGAGATATAATATATCTTTATATAATGTAATATAATATAAAATTGAATATCTAATATAATTTTTTATATATTAAATTTTAAATTATATTATATAATTCATAAATAACTATATATTCTACATTTAATTATGTATTATAATTTAAATTATATTTTTTCTATACTTTATAGTATAATTAACTTTGTACACATATAATTCAAAATTCAAAAGTGCATAAAGTTTATTATAATATAACCTTTATATACTTTAAAGTTTATTCACTTTTGAATTATAAGTGTATAAATTAAAAGTGCATAAAGTTTTATTATTTACAAAGTTTATAAACATACCTAATAATAGATTTTATAAAGTTTTATAACTTTATATATTAACTTTAAATTATAATATTTAAAATATATTACGATGTTAAACTTTAAAGTATATTAAAGTTTAATATAGTTTATTAAATTTTACATTTTAAATTAACATCATGTTTAATATTTTATATTTAATTCTATTTTTAAATTAAAATTAAATATATATTTAATATTAAAATAAATGACAATAAAATGACAACCAAAATGTTAATAATTTAAATTTAAAAATAATATTCAATATTTCAACATAAATATTAACTATAAAGATATATTGAAGAATAAAAAATATAATATTAATATTGTACATTTATATAAAAATATATTAAAAATAAAAAAATAAAAAATAAAATTATTAAACTAATTTCTGAAAAATTTATTAAGTAAAATATAAATAAAATATATAAAATTTAAGATATATTAAAAAAAATAAAAAATTACAATATAAATAGAATACATTAAATAATAAAAATAGGTATAAATACAGTTAAAAAAATAATATAAAAAAAATATATTAAAAATTTTAAAAAATATAATTAAAAATTTATTATATAAGAGTAATTTATGTATTGCATTCTAAAAGTTGGATAGTCATTTCTTGGTCTCAATAAGGGGTCTAGACCCTACTCAAGAAGAAGGTATCATAATTAATGTTTTATTTTTTATTAACTATTACCATGAATATTGTATTGAGAATGATTGAATTGGATCGGTTAAAGTTAAAAGGGATTCGATTCTAAAATAAAACATATATATACATTTATGAGTTTTAGAATTTAACTAAAATGTTGTTTAAAAAATCATTTTAATATTAGGTGAAATTATATGTTTAATAAATGAGACAGGGCAAGTATTAAGGATTAAGAAGCATGCATAGAAAGAAAAGAGAGTATTTATACATGACGTTCTAACTACCTTATAGATCACTTTTTATTGGTTAATTAGTAGAAATGTCATCCACTATGATAGTCTTCCTAGGCTTATGCAGCTATCTATTATCTACACTACATAATCTAATAATGTGTAAAAGCTTGACAATCCCATGTGCACCTATTTAATCTCAACCATAATATTGTTAACAAAGGAAGAATACTCACACCAAGATTATGTAGGCTTGACACAACCTACCCAAATTTCTCAAAATAATAACTGGATTGACTTTTAGTAGTGTTACCATCCTGACCATGAGATTCACCAAGTATATCTATTTTTTTTTAATTTTAATTTAAAATCATATGTATACTATAATTGAGATATCTATTATTAGAGGTTACATCTAGTGTAGCAAGGTTTTAGGGCTGAGACATATAAGCACCTCTAAATCAAAGCTTTTGTAGGATGGCATATTTTTTATGTAGCCCATCGAGATTTTTTTGTCAATATTTTAATATATAAGATGACAATCAAAACTAGTTCAAACTTAGATGTTGGTGTGGGAAAGACCCTTGGTTGATAGAGGTAGAGATAATATGGGAATATTAAAATATAATAGAAAATAGGCACATAAGCAATATTAATTCTAGTACTATATTCATAAAACATAAATTTGAGAGATAGAAATGAAATAAATGGACTATTTTAATTATACTATTATATGTAGAAGGAGTATTAAAAATACGGGGTAGAGAAATAATGTTCAAAACCATAATTTCAAGGGTAGAAATGTCAAAAAGATGTCTAAAAATATTTCAATGTGATATATAGAATACATAAAGTCCTTCTTGCAAAAGAGATGATTTACAATAGGCTTGAGCATGTTTGTCTATTTTTTATTTCTTTTTGTGAGGGAGGATTGGGGAATTGTGGGATCATTTGAAACTAACTATAGCTAGGAGGTTGTGTGAGTTAAATAGATTTATTTTTTCCATTATGGGCATTTTAGTCACACAAAAATATTGAGAGAGAAACCCCCCTGACACCGATTGGCTGAAGTTGAATTTTGATGGGTCTTCCCATGGTAATCCAGGTCGAGAAAGAAAGGATGGAGTGATAAGAGACACATGTAGTGGCATAATCCTTTCCTATGTGGCAAAATTTGGTATCCAAACCTCTAGCATGACTGAAGTGGATTTAGTCTATCATGGGTTAGTTTCCGCTAGGGATAAGGGGCTCAAACACATTATTGTTGAAGGAGATTCTCACAATACAATCATGATGCTTAATGGGGTGGCTGAACCAAATTGGAAGACTATCTCTGTCATCGCCAAGTGTCATGATCTCTTTCCTACTCTTGGTGATGTCAACTTCTGCCATGTGTAGCGAGAGAAATTGTGTGGTAGACAAGCTGGTGGGTTTTTGCATGTTTGTTAATAATTTTGTAATCTAGACTCAACTGCACAAAATCCTAATTGTGGTTCATGCCATGATTTTGAATGGCTTGTCTATTAATGATGTATAATCCCAATATTTCCTTTTCGATACTTTTCATTCTCACCTTTTCCTTTCTTTGTTGGATAAGGTAATGAGATTTAAATTTTGTTTGTACCACCTACCATTGTATCCCTCAGTCTTGTCACTTTTTCAATCTGATTTCATCTTCTGTGGATATGGGTGGTGATTTGAATCAAATTGAACCTAATGATTGAACCTGGCGAATGCTTCGAATGCAAGAACAATGGGGAGATTTGGAGTAAGGTGATTCAAGGCAATCTTGATTCCTATGTTTAGGGGATGACCGAACATGATCCAAATCTCTCTACTGCTTTTGTTTAGGCCTAGGATAATGGTGCTATTAAGATTGGGAGTGCTTCTTTTGTGGTTTCTATAGAGACCATCATGAAAGTGATTGGGTTGGACTTCAATTGTGTTTCCTATGCTAGAAAGCCCAAGGAGAGTTATAAGGAGGATTTTGATCATTTCTTTGAACCTAGGGAAGGGGTTTCCAGGCTTCAAAGTGGTTATAAAAGTGAATAACTTCCTAGTATCTAGAAGGAAGCAACCCTTTTGTTTGTGAAGTACTTCACCTTGGATGGAAGGAAAGGAGGTCCATCTACAAATTTTTTCCATATTGAATAATCTTCGCCATGGGATAAAAATGAATTTTCCCTTCTGGGTTTTGTCCTCTTTATCTCAATCTATTTGTAAAGCTATGGTTAAGTGAAAACCCCCTCTCCCTTGGGGCCTCATTCATGGGTTGTATTATTTCCACTTGGCCTTAACCCCCTTCGGTGGGATCCCCTCTATTGAGATTATGTCCCCAGTTTATATATTGATCTTATTGTTACTCCTTCCAATTCTAGTGAAAGGTCATATTTGGGATAAAAAATGGAGTTCACTAGAAAAAACCTACATGTATGTACAATTTTAAGGATATTGTTGCCACTAAAAGGGACCAAGATGTGTATACCCATCCTACAATGCATAAGAATTTGGAGATTGATGAGGGTGATGGATCTAAGTCTCCTTCCTTGGATGAGTTTAAATCTTCAAAGACCATGGGGTCAGATTGGTACCCTATCAATAGTAGTAATGATTATGCTAACCCTAGCCTTTACCCCATAAACCCTCCCCCATTCGCTAATACCAAGCTCCCGAGTTCTATTTCTGCCCTTACAAAAATTGTGAAGAACTTGCATGATGATGTACAAAGACAAGATGACTTGTTCAAGTGGCTATTTGCGTAGATGAATGTGGCCATTAAAAAAATTAATTAACTGGAGGCAGTAACATAGGAAGAAGCCAAGAATAATACTTGGGTGGATGATTTAGATGAAGACAAAGGGTGGAAGACTGCCAATGACCTTGTTGGCATCATGGGGTAGTGGGATAAGGTGGGTGGGAATATTGATGATATGGATTCCAAGGTCAAAATGGAAAGGACCAAAATTGAGCTAGAAGAGGTCAAGAAATCCCAGGAGGCCCTTAAAAACAAAATTGAGGGGGTTATCCTTGCTTGCAAGAAAACGGCTAATATGTGCAATACCTCCCTACAGGCTATCTAGGCTGAGATGGAAAGGAAAAGGGAAAAGAAAAGAAAACTCATGGAGTCCTTGGCTATGGGTTTTGGTACCACGACATCTTTGGTTAAAGCCACCCTTGATTTCACATTGGTCTCTTTTGGCTCTAGGATTGGATTGAGCAAAAAAGTGTCTTTTTCTGATAAAGTGTTAAGTATGTGCTAGGATTGACAAGAAAAGGGTGCCCCCATGTAGTACACCATCTCTTTATGTCTATACTGGGTGGGTGTTGTTTGTTTTGTGGGTTTTATTTTTTTCTCTATTTTGTTGATTATCTATTTTCGTTGCTAGCTTTCAAATTGCCGTGCTAGGTTTTTGTTGTTTTTTGGTGGGAGGTTTCTTTGTTGGCTGCACATCCCTCATGTGCTTTTGGTGTTTCCTTGTAGTTATGTTATATTACATAGAAAAATTAATCATGTTGAAGAAGGGGATATTTCATGACAATCATCATGAAATGAGCCAAAAAAATAAAAGTGAGAATGAGACAACAATTGAAAGCTATTAAAGGACAAATAATTAATGAATAGATTGATCAAAGTGCATGAATATGTAGGAAATTATTGACTTCAAATTTCTTATTTTTGGAGGGAAAAGTAGGTAATGTAGGTAAACCTACCAACCACCCACTACCTATCCAACTAAGCTAAGGTTATTTTGTAGTAAAGTAAAATATGGCATAAATTGATAGTAAAATAAATATTTTACATCAACACCCACCCTTAAGCACAACTTGGGTGGGAAATAAGGTTGCATTCAACAACTAGTATTTAAAAAAAAGAACAAAAATATTATTATAAAAAACAAATGAGAGTAATTTTTTTTTTTTGATAGGTAATAGGTCGTAGCCACAATATTTTTGAATTATTATTATTATTATTATTATTATTATTATGTTTGATTAGATTGACCCAAGACCTTCCCCATCCTATTGGAGGCCAAGAGTCACAACTTAGAATTCCACTTTAGATGTCCCTATTGGGAATGTAACTTGGGTCTCCATAGTGAGAACCTAGTGTTTTAACCAATTAAGCTCAACCCCTTGGACAAATGATAGTAAATTTTAATATATATTAATTATTTTAATAGAAAACATACAATTTTTTTATGTTTTCAAATAAAATTAAAATATTAAATAAAATAGATTTTAAAGTAATCTTAAATTTTAATATTTTAAATCACATGATTTTAATTATTAATTTTAAAATATATTTTATTATGTCAAAGACATCTATGGTCACATTAAAAGGGTTGAAAAGCTTGTGCACATAAAATAAAAAAGCATGGATAAAATGGATAGGATAACTATTTTGTTTATAAGCTTGGGATTAGGATTAGAGAAGATGAGATTACAACTATTTTGTCCTTTAAGGCTGCGAATAGATTCAATAACATTCCATCTTGATATGGAATGGATCCTAGGGATACTCTATGGACTAGATGCTGATGCCAAGGATCTCGATGTTGTTCTCTAATTTTGTTGTTTTGTAGGTTTAGGGCCTTCTCCCTACTTATATAATAAAAAATTCCATCTTGATATGGAATGGATGGCATCCATGCAAATCATAGAGTATAACTAGTTATCAACTCTAAGCTATTTTACTAAATCCTTGTGAAACAAAATTTAAATGTTGTAGGGGAATCCTTCACTTAGCTTGAAATATACAAAAAAAAAAAAACCAATAACAAAAAAAAATTAATTTACTTTAAGATTAAAATTTTTATTTAATATTATAATATTTATCCTATAGACTATTATATGTGGGAAAGCACCCACCCAAAATATGATGTCTTGTGCTAAGATTATTTTGTCGTCACCATCAAAATTTTCCCATCACCGTCTTCCAGGTATTGTCTACTACCCCAACCCAAATTTAATCCATCTCAAAGAAAAAAATGAGGCAAGTTTACAAAGTAGGTTGCAATTCAGATTAGGCATGAGAAATCTCAAAGCTAATCGCTTTATATGTTTTTAATTTTTTTTCCTCACTACTTAACAATTTGCAGGGCCAACTTATGATTTAAGGTAACAGTGGTCCTAAAACTAACTTGGTAGAAATGTATCCAAAACGTGGAACAATAGACAAAGCATGTGAAGTGTTTGACAAAATGCCTCAAAGAAGTGTCATCTCATGTAATGCCATGACTGCAGGATATGCTCAAACTATATTTGTTGAAAATGCATTAGAAAATTTCAAGCAAGTGCAATTGGAAGATGTAAGCCCAAAGTCTACAACCTTTGCTAGCATCTCCTTATTTGTGCCAAAATGGGATCTTTGTAACAAGGTATGAACATCTATCAAAGTATAAAGGATAGAGAAATTTTGTCAGATGTTGTAGATGTCACTGTCATGGTTTACATGTATGCAAAATGTGGAAGCATGGACAAAACATATAACTTGTTTAAGAAAATGCCTCAAAGAAATATGGTCTCATGGAATTCCATGATTGAAGAATTTTGTTAGATGTTGTAGTTGCAACTGCTCTAATGACATGCATGCAAAATGTGGAAGCATAGACAAGACATTTCATTATTTGGCAAAATGCCTCAAAGAAATGTGGCTTCATCGACTAGAATGATTGTAGGATATGTATAAAATGGATTTATTGAAAAGGATTTAGAAACTTTCAAGCAAATGCAATTGGTGGGTGTAAAGACAAATTCCACAATCTTTTCCAGCATCCTTCTTGTTTGTGCCAAATTTGGAGCCTAGTATTAGGGTGTGGATATCCATCAAATAATAATGGTTGTAGTATCTTCTTAAAATATTATAGTTGGAAATGCTTTGGTGGAAATATATGAAAAGTGTGGAAGCATGGAAAAGGCATGCAAACTATCTGATAGAAGCCTCAAAGAGATTCCATCTTATGGACTGCAATGATTGAAGGATATGATCAATAAGGATGTTTCAAGGATTCTTTCAAATCCTTTGAATTAGTGAAGCACTCTGGAACATACCTTGATATTGTAAGTTTTGCTTGTGTTTTATGTGCATGCAGCCATGTGAGTTTACTGGATGAAGATTGTTTATACTTCAATCATTTGATTGACCATTATTGAATTACATCTCAAAGTTTCATTTTGCAGAAATCAATTCCAATGAATGACAAGGTCATCTTCAATGTAATAAATTCGTTTATATTATAAATAATTATTGCTAATCAGTGTGGTTTTTATATAATGTGATTTGTAGCCTCCAATATATTATTAAAAGTATATTTTACTATCAACATAACCAATGCACCTCCTTTTGATGCAAGTGCTAGCTATTATTTTTCAAAGCTCTTGCATATTGAATATTTGATTATAATTGTATACAAATTGACAAGACATAGCTGCAAGGGTATTTTTTCCCTCCATTTGGTTTTGTATTGAGCATCATATGTATATGACGTAATCATCGAGATTATAAATCTCTTTCTTATACTACTTTTAATTGAGATTCTTCAGATGCCAAATTGATTTAAGTTTTTCTTGTGATTTGTAAATTCAAATAAAAAATAGTTATATGTGCTTACAAGGTGTAAAGCGAAATGGGTCTCAAAAATGTCAAACAACGTGGTAGTGGGTGTTCTGTTTGAAGTCATGGAAGTGGCAGGGTTTGTAACACAATCTGTTGTAAATTCACTGTCAGACAAAAATTTCTTCAGCCTTCTTTCTACCTGGGGAAATATTTCTAGCTTCACTTGATGATCCCTTTGGTAATTTGATTAACATTTCAAATATTATTTAAAATTTTACAGAAAAAAAAATCTAGAACAAACAACTGTAGTTTCATGGATTGTGGAAATCTGATGATATTAAGTTTCTTAAAGAAATCTTTTTGGCTATCTTCAATTGCTTTGGTCAATTAATCAAGGTTTGGTCAATTAATCAAAGTTTTGTATATTGTAAACATTACTCCCAAGAAGTATAAAAAAGTTGAGATAATCTACTGATTTTGTTGTTTTCTCTTTGATAATTTTTCACTTGAAATAGAAAATGAGTAATTTCCAAGGAAAGCCTGTGTAAATAGAAAATGAGTAATTTCCAAGGAAAGCCTGTGTAAAAGGATGGCATGCATCTACATTATCAGATCACAGTCCTAATCAATCACCAAGATGAAGGTAAGATAAGACTACAAAATTAAACCTCTCTATATTAATAGTTGAACAATAATTAAATTGCATTTAACTTGATCAAACTGTATATAAAAGTATTCAGTAATTATGTTTCGCTTGTTCCTTCGACACTGGCCACCTCAGACCTTTTTAGCTTTTTAGTTCCAATTACAGATATGAATGCGAGTTTGTATTCTTTAAAATGCTAATTCACATGTAAATTTAAAAATGTCAATTCATACATTTGAAGAGCAATTGCACTTCTCAATTGTTATTTTAATAGCCAAGAAGAAAAAGAAACAAACTATCAATACAAGGAGTTGCATCCTAAACGGTAGATTAGGATGAGTTGAAAAATGCTACTTTTGTCCTTTTGCAGATGCCGTGAAAGTGGGAAATAGATGGTTAAGGAGCTTCGGAGAAACCTTTTAAATGGTTGACACTCTGGAACTAAATGGGTTCTGTTATGTTTTTTTTTTTTTTTTTCAAAAATGCGGTAAACTGATCAAATTAGAAGACATTAGGGATGGAAAACGGAGTGACATTCAATAGCTCTGTGGCCTTTAGTAATCATCCTCATAGGCTTCTGCAAAGAGAGTCAGCAGTTTTCACCCATTTGCTTAGGAGTTTGAAGGGAGTTTTTTAATATATAAGGTCTCTGTTTTACTTAGAGAGAAAGATAAATTATAGAACTCTGTCCTGGATAACATACAACTGTAAGGATTTATAATCAGAAGAGGAAAGTAATTTAACTAAATGCTTGTAACTAATTTTGTTTTATGGTTAAAATATAAGGGGGACTTACATCAGATACCCGTGGGGAGATCATTGTATCGTTTCTGCAGCGAAGGCGAAGAGGCGATTCCTCTCTTCCGATTTGTATGGCCAAGTCCTTCACTAGATCGTGCATTCTTATTTTGAAACTTCGCTTTGCTCTTCTCCAAATCCCTTTCCTTCAACTTACGAATTTACCCTGAGAATAAATTCATCAGCTAAAATATGACAATAAACAGTTTCTGATTACTTTTTTTGAGCATCATAAAGCTCTACACTTATTCGAGTATTGCGAAGAATTATGTCTGCACTTTTAAACTCCAGGAGGCATTTATCACGGAGCGTCTCAAGGCACTGAGAGCCGCTGCCGTTCAATCCAGCAATTAGGCACTCATATGCTAAAAAAATGAGTGGTGCATCCCACTTAAATTTGATGGCTGTATGGTTGTATTTTAAATATTGTTATTCAAGAATGTAATTAAAATTCTTTGAAGTTTTAAATAAACCATCTTATATATGTTTTTATTTCTAGCAAAATAATGAATAACAAATTTAAATAGATTACTCTTAAAAAAATAGTTTATAAGGAGGGTCAATTGTTTTAAAGTCATTTTACCCATATACAAAGTTTAATAAAATAATTTCCTCTCCATACTTCTGTGTTGGACATCTATGACACCTTACAATGATGTGTTTTCATATTCAACAATAATTTTAAATTTTAACATCATTCACTCATTTTAAAACAAAAATCCATGAAACCATCACTAAAAAGACAAGCTAGGTCTTGGCTTTCTAATTGTATTATTTTTTTTATATTCTAAATAAATTAAGGTATTATTTTAATTTTTAAAAATAATTTCTTCATTATTTAGAAATAAAATTTTATTGGTTTTTATTTCTAATTTGTATGTGCTTATTAATTTTAAAAAAAAAAGTATATAAGATTAATATTTACTTCATTTTACATATATTTTTAGTTATTTTTGTGTTAAGTTAGATGACACAAAATCAATGATCCAATTTTAGAATACACCTACTTTGAAGAATGAAAAAAAATGTTCACTAAATTATTCTATATAAATACACAACTTGCCATATTCATTCTCAAACTATTTGTCCAAATTTAAGATTAGATGATCATAGGAAAAAATGTATCCACTTTTGTCTTGTATTTCCATGCATTGACCTAGCAATTTTACTAGCTATTATGAGTTAAATTGGTACACACATGGAATTGATTCTTATACCTTGATATTTAAAGATATTCAATGTGCTTTGATTCACATCAAGTAGTAAGGTCCAAACCATTTTCAAAATACATTGTTTTGGAGAACTAAAAGTAAACTAATTCTACCTCAAATTATCTTATAACATCTTCATGACTAAAGAGTGGTGTCTTCAGTATTTTTGTTGTAGTAAATTTGGTCAATCAAGGTGGCCATCCTAAGAGAATACACTCTTTATAATTCAAAGACTAGCCCAAGGTATTTCAAATTAATAGTCCTTATGTACCTTAGACATTGGTAATTAAGATGAACTACGTCGTGCGAGAATATAGTTAACTAATTCCAATTCATATGTTATAGATCAAATCCATATGAAAGATGAGATTTGTGGTAATGAAGATTGGACTTACAGTGCATGAGATTGATTCACCAAATTCTAAGAATGACCTAATTTAAATTTTATCATTCTACTTCTAATACATATGAGCCATTGTAATTCAAAATTACAATTTAAAATTTATGATTAAAGAACCCCATTAAAAGTATTTTTTATCATTGGTGTCATACACATGGTAGCCTATTTCTACATCCTAATGAGCAAGCGAAAACATGGGGGGTGTATATCTACCCTTGAATTTCACCATTCTTAGTAAGCTCTTTAGGTAATTTTGATTTTCACTAACATAGTGGTTTTATAGAATGCAATTCCTAACATTGAATTATAAGAATTTCTACACCCAGGCCTTCGTTTTACACACTTGAGAATATCCTTTTTACTTGAATGTTTACTTTCTTGTACTTCAACTTTCATATGCATATAGTATCCTAGGACTACTAATGTAGGAGTTAAATGTAGTTTCATAAATTGTACTTTAATTATTAAGTCTAATTTCACACTCTTCCATCACTCATTTAAGTTTTCTCATTCCTTTAAGTATTAAAGGAGCATTTATAGCCTTATATTAATTTTAAACTCAATAATATGAGTCCTACCTTATGTTAAAACTTCAACAGGCTCTTATTTGGGCCCTTATTTTAAGTGTGCCCTGGGTGAACTCACAATAATGGTTCCCACTTTTTTGCCACTTTTGACATTGAGATGAACATTTTTAAAATAATCTTCAACTTCCGACAACTATAAATTTTAAACTATTAAGAATTTGAAGATGATGTAAATTAGTGATTTGTAGCATTTTGTCTGTAGATTCTATATATATCTTTTTCAAAAAATTTTGAAGGATTTCTTTTTAATTTTTCCATCTCCCTCGAAAAGTAGTTTTTAACAGCAAACTACATTTTTTAAGAGTGATGTGCCTCCCGAAATGCATAAATTTTTTTCTATAAATGAGAAAAACTCAATTCTTTCGAATTTTGGTTTGTAACATCAATATCCAACGCTTTGAGTTGGTTTGATAGTGATATGTTAAATATTTTTCATTTTATTAAGTTTTGAAGTCCGACTAGTCATAATTCAGACATATGTTTAAGTTTGAACACATAACTTGTTCTATATATATTGAAATTCAATTTTATTTATTTTTTGTTAGAAAGAAGACATCAATACCTGGGGTATAGATATTTTTCAGATTTTTTTTGAATTAGTTTCCTATTTTTTCCAATGCGTTTAACAGAGAAGTTCATGTTCGGTGAAAAACCAATATTCCATAAAATTAAAAAAACAAGAACATAATAAATTCACAATGTAATAAAACTATACTCATTGGAAAGATTTCTCTGAGAACTATCATATAAGATTTTTGGGTTATCAAGATTATTTCATTTGTGCCTTGAACCAGAGGTCTGAAGGCAAAAATTTCTCAGAACTTTGAAAATTTTGGTGAGAGACCTCTAACAAGCGGGTTTGAACGAACACTGGTTCGAGTGAAGGAGGTTCGAATGAACCCTAAGGGGGTCAATCAGACCCCCCTTTGCTTGAACCCCCTGGGCAAAATTATGACACATACTTTCATGTAACGGCTGGGTTCGAATGAACCTGACCTTTTGTAACTGTTGGTGCTCATTCGAACCCTAGCTGACCCAATTTTTTTTTTCTTTTACATTTTAGTAGAGTCATATAAATATACATAATTTTTTTCATTTTCTTACACATAAATGATTAAAACAATTCATATTTTTGGATGAAAGAAGACATTTGAAAATTATTTTGAGGGCAATAATTTGAAGATATTTGAAGGTTATTTTAAAATCATGGGCAACAAGAAGAGAAGGCAAAATAAGACTTCAAGGAATTATTCTCCCGAAACGGAACAAAGAAGGCAAAGATATCACGATGCAAGTATGTATTTTTTTTTTCTATTTAATTTTATATGTATTACGTACCAAAATTGTGTTTATTTGTTAGTATTAGTTAAATATTTTTTATCTAATATTTTTTATGAAAATTATTTTAAATAATATTAATTAAATTAATTTAATTTATATAAAAATTATATCTTAATTAATTCTAAATGATGTTATTTTTATTAAATTAATTGGAAATAGTAGGATTAAAAATAATCTCATTTTAATTAAAAATAATTATGTTGTAATTTGAAATAATATGTGTATTTGCAAATTTTAAATTCCATTAACTTGCTTGTTGTGTAATTGACATTTTCACTCCCCCCTTAAGTCCATTTATAATAGATCATGGTTTTAATTTAAAATTTAGATCTTTAGGACCCCTCTCTTTCCCATTTATTATTTATAATTTATAATTTAATTTGGATAGTCCATAAATATATAATTTAATCTAGATTTTGAAACCATGTGTCTTTATAGTTTAGCAAACACTTCAATTGTTGCTCTAAAATTAACAAAGTTGTCTTTTATGTATTCAGCAATAGGCTTTTTTTGTTTTATCCTTAGAAAGGGGTCTGCCTCCTAAGTAGCCCTTAAGGCTCGGTGAGAGAGAACCACCCAAAGTGGTAACAAGCTGAAGCCAAGCTCTTCCAAGCCACTATAAATAAATGTGTTTGTGAGGCCTTCCATTTAATGGAGCATACCATGCTGCTGATTATAGCCACCCGAACCAGATGCCCTTACCAGACACCTTTTGTGTTAGAAGCCAAAAACCTTCTAGTTGTTGGCATAAGAGGTCGGACCTCTGAAGCAGCTCACATTCTTACGGTTCTTAGTAGAGATACAAAGTTCGCCACTAGGAGTTTTCGTGGGGACTGGTGCTTGGCTGCCCCAGAGAAGTGAGTGTCATGGAGGGGAGCTAGTGGGGTCAAGCACCTAAGTATCTGCTCTGAATTACGTAGTTCGGGGTAACCCCTCAAGTGAGATTCAACAACTACTATCTCGTCCAGCCCTAGGATTTGTGCTTGCATGATCAAAACAATCAAACATTTTCAAACAAACAAACATTGTGTCTTCTTTGTTTCCAAGTGTATGCAAAAATATTTCAAATTATACTTGAGTCCCCTTAAAACCTATATTATGTGATACTAGGACCTATTATGTGATATTAAGACCTATTATCTGCGATAATACCTATCTTAAATATGATATAATAGAGCCTATTATGACATATTAGGTCTTATTGTGACTTAATAACATGACCACGTATGCAAAATCATTTCACATTATATACTTGAGTCTAGGCCTTAAGACGTATATTTATGATATATTAAGGCCTATTATGTACATGTGATAAATTACCTATTATCGCATAATTTAGGTCCTAATATCACATACATAATAGGTCCTAATATTTTCATAATACAGGTCTTAAGGGGAGTCAAGTATAATGTGAAATGTTTTTGCATATGTGGTCATGTATTAAATAATAATTAATAAGACCTATTATGTCATAATAGGTTCTAACTTATATCATATTTAAGACCTACTTAATTTCATGTGTTAGGTCCTTTAATATAGCATAATATATCTGTCTTAAGGGGAGTCAAGTATATTAATGTGAAATGTTTTTGCATACGTGGTCATATTAAGTAATAATAAGGCCTATTATGTGATATTAGGACTTATTATGTGATTATAGGTCTTAAATGTGACATAAATTTAGAACCTATTATGTCATAATAGGTTCTATTTATATGAATTGACATATGCAAAAACATTTCACATTATACTCAAGAGTCCCCTTAAGACCTATATTATGCAGATCATATTAGGACTTATTACATGTGATATTAGGAGGTCTATTATGCAATAATAGGTCTTAAATATGACATAATAGTCCACCTGTTATGACATAATTTTTAGGTCTTACTAAATGTCTTGAAAATTTGGTTTCAAATTAAACTTGGAATTTCATTACATTAAAAAATATTCCGTCATCTTAAATTATGTGCAGAACGGGCTTGAGAAGAAGGGAGTTCTGAAGTGGGAGTCGAGGCAAATGAACTTGTTGAAGAGCACAATATAGCTGATGAACATAGGGAGGAGCTTTCCCAAGTTGAACCAATGGAGATTGAAGGAGAGGGGTCAGGCTCCTTACCTCCTACCACCGATATGGATGAGCATATTGTGGATCTAGCTAAACAGGTGAAGAGAAATATTTCTTATAAAAAATTAGATCATTTACTTGAAATGGACATGGATGAGTTGAAACATCTCAGTGAAGAACCTAGACATGATAAAAGTAGGTCAATGAATAAAAGTGCAAAAGAAATAATGTCTCATTTCTACAATCTTGATACTGCACTAGAGAAAGCTCAATTGTTATCAATTGTAATTACTAAAGACTTAGTAGATCCACATAAATTATTGGGTATAGATACAACAAGTCAAAAGAGGAAAACTTCTCAGCTACAAAAATCTATTGTTGATAATGTTAAGAAAGGTTTGGTGAACATTGGTAAAAAATCTCGAACAATATATAAGACCATTTCAAGAAGAGTGATGTTGACATCTTTAGTAAATGAAAGATTGCCTCAAAAAAGACAAATTTCTTCACTGTCATCTGAGTTTGGTTTTAGTAGAAGGACAATATCAAAATATGTGAAAAGGAGAAAGAGTTTGGATGATACTATCTCAGAAGGGAATTGGGCAATTATGTGTAGAGCTCCTCGTTATGATAGAATTGAAGATGTTGTTAGGAACTTCATGACAAGTTTTTGGAATGATAATATTCATCCTTCATCAACTAGTAGAGATGTTATCAAGCAAAGGATTGGCCCTGATCATTATTATCTCCATGTAAAACATTGGTTAGACACAACAAAACATGAATTGTATATATTGTTTACTAAAACAAACCCTCATATAAAGATTGGACAAACCATGTTTGAACAATTAAGGCCATATTATGTGAAGGTAAACAAAGTCTTCAAAACTTCTTGTTGTCGTTATCACATCGAATTTGATATGTACTATCAGGTCTTTCAAAATATTAGAGAAGATACTGATGGTTATGAAAAAGCTCCTCCTAAACAAACAAGTCAATTTATAGCATCCATCTTATGTGATAAATCAGATGATAATGCAACTGATCAAATAAATTGAATAAAAGAAATTTGTGTAACATGCAAGGAGTTGACTAAATTGCCTTTGAGAGATGAAGATACTGACATGAGGAAGATGGTAAATTGCAAGAGTTACAAGTACAAAAATTTGAAACAAAATTTGGAAAGGAATCTACAAGGTTAGATTATGTAGAAGAGGAAATACCTATTGGAACATTTATGGAAAATTTTCGTAAGTTGATAAAACCATACATATGCCATGGTTTTATTTCCAAGTGGCAAAAAGAACACTTTAAAAGATTAAGAGACACTTTCCCACTTGGAACTATTCTATCCATAGTGGACTTTACAGAAAAATTATCTTTTGCACATCAAAAAGAGATTCAATCAAAGTATTACTTTTCAAAGAAAATCACTATTATGGTGCATGTGTGTTATCAACATGCACAAATGGATTTGGATGGTGTTGATATTACATTTGAAAATGGTGTCATTAAGAAAGAGTACCACTTCTATATCAGTGATGATAAGGAGCATGAGACACTTTTTGTACAACATTGCTTTAAGAAGTTTTTTGAATATTTGAAAGACAAAGGCATAACAATAGTTAAACATTTTGTTTGGTCTGCCGATGGATGTGCGACACAATTCAAATCTTCGAAGCCATTTTATGCATTATATAGACATCATCAAAATGACAAAATACCACATGTTTGGAGTTTTTTTTTTAGTGGTCATGGAAAGGGTGAGCATGATGCTGCAGGAGCTTGTATCAAACGTGCTCTAAGAAAGCATCAAATAAATTATATAGGAGATCGTATAGACGATGCATATGATGTTGTTGAATGGTGTAAGAAACACTTTGTGCAACCTAATATTCTAGTGAATCATCATCGAGAACATACAAACCCATTCCATATAGAGTGTTTTGGGAGATAACCGGTACGTGTTCTCTTTTAGTGTTTTATTTAAATGTTTTTTTAATTTTTTAAAATATTCCTAGTTCAAATGTTTTAATTTAATAACTTTATCTACATGTATGTTTGTGTACACATGTATATTTTGTGGATGTGGGTAGAAGATCAATGCATGGATGTAAGAGCGTGGAGAGGACAAGATCTTTGCATTGTGTCATGAGTATAGATAATTTCCCATGGACATTGTACACTAGGGATTATTCATGTTTTTGTTCTGATTGCATTTTTGAAAACTATGTTGATTGCAAGAACAAAGAGCTTGGATATGTTAGTGAATGGAAATTGGTGCCACTAGATATTTCTGAAACATACGAGGATTCAAATGAGGACGAAATATTTGAAGACATTCCTTTGATTTCTGGTGATTATAATCATATTTCAAGATTGATTAAAAAAGATATATGATGTACACATATATTTAAATTATATATATATATATTTATTTCCTTTCAAAATGTTGCGTACATGTAAATAAATTATATATAATTTTTAAATCAAGTACATAAATGTTTTAAATTTATTTAACTTGTTTCAAATTGTAGGAGATATTTTTGCAGTCATAGTAGAAGATGGAAATATAGAAGGTGTTAGTTATTATTTATTGTGTTACACAAAAGAGAGAAAGAAGTTAACAAAATCTGAAATGAGCGATGGAATGTCCTTTCCCATAGGTTTGAACTGATTTGAACGTTTAAATTATTTTAAATAGATTTATTTTAAACATGCACACATCTGCACATGTTTTAATTTTTATATGTACACAGCTCACTTACATGCAAATTTTTAATTTCTCGTTTTTATATACCTGTACAAGCAGGCTCAGTTGTACTGCAAGGGACATATTTCAAACAAGTTAAAATTGTTCAACATGAGATTCATTTCACTGAATACCAAATTGACAACAAGGTATATCAATATAACCACTTGGTCATTGTTGTTGGCCTAATTCTTCATACAGTTCCACATCGCGGGCAGTCTCAAAAGTGGAGACTAGATAGTGAAGATCATGAGAAAATATAAGTGTTATTGAAGAGTGGTCTGAACCACTTGATGTCGTATAAACTATTTAGTAAACCAAAGTACATGTGTTTCAACCCATGAATTGAATTAATACTTGATAAATTAGAACTTAACTTTTTTTGAAACTTGGATAAATTATTATTTATACATTAAAGTGTTTGAATTTAATATTTGAGATATATATATATATATATAGGGCTTGTGTGGACCATATATTGTTTAGTTAAATATGAAATTTTCAATTATAGTAAATTAGGATGTATGAAGTTAATGTATGTATGTTAAATAATACTTACGTGCACGTATGTAAAGTAAATTAGGACATGTGGATGAGTTGAAAATGTGTTAAGGCCCGATGTATGCACTTGATTAGAATGTATAGTCTATCTAATTCTAAATGCATGTATGCATATGTAATTTGTAAGTTGTTAAAATAATTTAGCATGTATGTAAAGTAAATTAGGACATGTATTTATTTAATTAAAAATGCACATGTGTAGATTTAATTAAAAATGCATGTATTAAATTAGAATGTATGTGTAAATTTGATATTAAATTAGGACATTTGTGTAATAATTGAAGAGCGGACTGAACCACTTGATGTGTTGTGAACTATTTAGTATGTACCTAGAAGTACATGGTGTGAAATATTTAGTACACCTAGAATTTAAATTATTGAATATGTTCATTAACTTGAGTTTGTTTATTTGATATGAACAAGTGTGATTTTTATATTGTTCATGGCTTGCACAGTGGACTGGATATATTGTTCAAAAATTCTTTTAAATTCAATGCATATCTACATATACATGTTACATGTAGTAAAATTGAAATTATAAACATATCAATCTTTTTTTAATCTATCTACATGTACACAAATTCAATCATAGATATATATAAATTTGAAAGTTTTAGAGAACATGTGCATGATCATATATATAAAGTGTTTAAGTAATCTAACCATACATGCACATGATATATATAATCCAAGATCAAACACAAACTGTATAAAGTATAATCTAGTCTAAACTTCATACATGCATGAATATAAAATATGAAAGTCTAAAATGTACATATATAAAAAGATAAACAAATGAGCTATAAAGTCTAGTAAATCAACATGCATCATGTCGGCCACGAATAGAGCAACCATCTGAGGGAGAGACCCGGTGAGAGCCTAGATGTCCAATAGACCCCCGCAAAAGTAGAATTTATTTAAATATTAAATATAGATCTCTAGACACATATATACATATGTGCATATTTAAAAAAAAAATCAAATCCGACTAGTTAAATTTAAATTAAAATATAAATTGTAACACTAAAACATACATGTACATATATACAAAAAACCATAACTGACCTATCCACTAACAGCCTGTGTAGCATTGAAAGAATCTCTCCTATGCACACGCTCAGAGCTCAAGCTAGGAGTGACATGAGCTAACTGTTATACATATACATATATACATGTATTTAAGGATTAGTCCAGGATAAATTTAAATGATACAAATTAACTTCTATTATTTATTAAATGATCTATATATATATTTATTGTACATTACAACATATACATCTTGTAAAAATTTAAATGCACATGTACATACCTGTGTATCAGGAGTAGGCTGTATAGTCTGATCATGTCCTGTGATCATATTAACCACATCACTCATGCCTGCATATCTCTCTCTGGCTGTACGTATGATCGAGGAGTGTAAGGGGCTAACTAGATGACTAGGCATCCTGGATGAAGTGTTTGACTGTAGTAGCATATCCATAAACCCAGTATGGATCAAACCTCGCGGCTGCTCCTCAAATAAATCCAAGCCCTCATCTGTGATATGGACTTGATCAAATCGTATCTTCTCCTTTGCAACAATAGGGTAATTTGTTGGTGGGTCAGTGCTTGGAGCATGCGTAGAGTGATGAGAATGTTGTGACTCCCTCAGGGTATGTGTCAATGTAGCAGTAGCCTACTCGTCTCTGAAAATATCCTCTCTAATAGCAGCCAATGGTATCCAAAGTCGAGATTAAATAAAATGATAAGAATGTAGCAAGTCCTCGACTAAATACTGCAACATCTGTACATGTCTACCACCTCCTACTATATGCACTACCTCATCTGGGGAGGGGATGACAACAGAATATACTGATCATCTGAATCAAAAGCCACCCCATGACTAGAAGATGCATGATCTATGGATGATCTCGAACGTGGTTGGATCATCATATATTTGCCCAGCCTGTCGGATGATATGGTGGTTGTTGCTGATGCAATGTGTCCAATCCTATCAATTCCTTCTCTCTGAGAAGCAATCACAATGTGATCCGCTATGGGGGTGAGGGCTGTAACTACTGTCGGATATCTCTCACCAATAAGGTCCTTGTATCTAGGCAGAGATCTATCACACCTATGATATGCATCTCTATAAAGAATCTTGCTCCTCTCCTGTCCATAATATGCTAGAATATCAAGGTAGTTTGGTTTCATCTAACAATGAACCTCAACAAATACCTACTATGCAAAGTATAATGGTATCTATTCATTATTAGGATAATAACCATGGGTAGCTAAGAAGCATGGGTAAATCAACGATGCAACCTATGGATCTATACATCTTGTGACCTGATATCCTCTCACCTTACTCTTCTCCTGATACTGTGAAAAACATCTCTCCTTGATGGTCTCCTTCGAGACCACCCTCACCACATCAGCAAAAGAATCAAGACCCCTCATCTCACTCCTTAACTATCTATAAATATCATCTATAGCCTCAGGTGAAAATGAGGTGTGAGAAACTAAGCGGCCCCTCAATATCCACAAACTATCAAAAATGGATTCGCATGTACTCTTGTACACACCATCAGCCCATGGGTCATCTAATATGACCCTCAACCTCTGTATTTCATGGTCATTGTATTGGAAAATGGTAGCAATATCGAGCAACGGGGGATCCTGGTGTGGAGGATCTATATTATCACGTGGCTCCTGATCAGGAGTCTGTGTAGGTGGATCCTTATTAGGAGCCTGTGCAGGTGGATCCTAGGACGCCATCTATCTAGGTAGGTCATAAAGTTAAAATAAATATGTAAGCACACGCACATTAAGTGCATTCAATTTAAAACATTAAAAATTAAAATCAGTTAAATTCTAGAGAAAGAAAGAGAGATCGTTAATCTTGAGCTCATTAAAAATTAAAATGTACACATGTGAAGTTCTCACATAATTAATATATATATATATATATATATATATATATATATATATATATACATGTACAATTTAAATTATTAAAACATTAATGAGAGAGAGAGAGAGAGAGAGAGAGAGAGAGAGAGAGAGAGAGAGAGAGAGAGAGAGAGAGAGAGAGAGAGAGAGAGAGAGAGAGAACATTAATTTCAGAGAGAGAGAGAGATCATTAAATATATATATATACATCATGTACTAAATTAAAACATATATAAATTTATCTATATAGATTGCATACATACATTTTAAATTATTAAAACATAATGAGAGAGAGAGAGGGATCATTTAAATCATGACATCTAGAGAAAGATCTACATTAATTTCAGAGAGAGAGAGAGTGAGATCATTAAAGATATATACATACAACTTTACTAAATTAAAATATATATAAATTTATCTATATAGATTGCATACACAAATTTTAAATTATTAAAATATTAATTCAAGAGAGAGAGAGATATGATTTTCATGACAAAGAGAGAGAGATAACATTATTTTCATGTGTAACCACTTAGGACACATGCGTGACCCCTTAGGACCACATATTCAACCCCTTAGGACACTGTACATGTGATGTTAAGGGATTGTATGTCGTAGACACTAGGATGTTATAAGGGGTCATATGTGGTCCTAAGGGGTCACACATGTACAGTGTTAGAACACACATGCATGACCCCTTATGACCATATATGACTCCTTCAAGGACACTACGTGATGGACTAAGGGGTATGTCATTCACACTAGGACTTTATAAGGGATCATATGCGGTTCTAAGGGGTCACGCATGTGTTAGAACACATGCATGACCCCTTAGGAGCACATATTCTTCACCCCTTAGGACACTAATGTATGTGATCTTACGAGATCGATATATCGTACACACTAGGATTTTATAAGCGGTCATGTGTGGTTCTAAGGGGTCACGCATGTGTTAAAACACACACGTGACTTCTTATGACCACATATGACCCCTTAGGACACTATGCGATCCTAAGAGGAATGTCGTGCGTACACTAGGATGTTATAAGGGGTCATATATGGTCCTAAGGGGTCACACATGCGTTAGAACACATGCATGACCTCTTAGGACCACATATGACCCCTTAGGACATTATGTGATCCAAAGGGGAATGTCATATGTACACTAGGATGTTAGAAGGGGTCATATGTGGTCCTAAGGGGTCACGCATGTGTTAGAATACATGCGCGACCCCTTAGGACCACATATTCAACCCCTTAGGACACTATACATGTGATCTTAAGGGATCGTATGTCGTAGACACTAGGATGTTATAAGGGGTCATATGTAGTCCTAAGGCGTCACACATGTACAGTGTTAGAACACACATGCATGACCCCTTATGACCATATATGACCCATTCTAGGACACTATGTGATGGACTAAGGGGTATGTCGTTCACACTAGGATTTTATAATGGGTCATATGCGGTTCTAAGGGGTCATGCATGTGTTAGAACACATGCAAGACCCCTTAGAAGCACATATTCTTGACCCCTTAGGACACTAATGTATGTGATCTTAATAAACAGATATGTCGTACACACTAGGCTTTTATAAGGGGTCATATATGGTGTTAAGGGGTCATGCATGTGTTAGAACACACGCGTGACCTCTTAGGACCACATATGACCCCTTAGGACACTATGTGATCCTAAGGGGAATGCCGTATGTACACTAGGCTTTTATAAGGGGTCATATGTGGTCCTAAGGGGTCATGCATGTGTTAGAACACACGCGTGATCTCTTAGAACCACATATGATCCCTTAGGACACTATGTGATCCTAAGGGGAATGTCGTATATACACTAGGATGTTATAAGGGGTCATATGTGGTCCTAAGGGGTCACACATGTGTTAAAACACATGCATGACCCCTTATGACACTATGTGATGGACTTAGGGGTATGTCGTACACACTAGAATTTTATAAGGGGTCACATGTGTGTTAGAACATATGCATGACCCCTTAGGACCATATATGACCCCTTAGGTTCGCTATGTGATCCTCTATGGTCCTAAGGGGATGCATAGTGTTATCAAAGGCATATGTGGTCTTAAGGGGTCATGTTGTGTGTGTAATAGGATGTGAAAAGGAGTCACATTGTAGAGGATTTATTTTGTGTAATTTATTTAAATTTGTTATCTAAGTTTTATAATGTTTTTTAAAATTTAAATTTATTAATTTTTCTAACATTTTAATTTATTATATTTAGATTTGTAACATTTTTCTAATTTTTTATTTTGCTAATGTTTTTCTTAATGTTTCCCTAAGTTCTAATTTACTACCTTAGTTTTCTAAGTTTTTCATAACATTTTTTTAAAAAGTTGAAAAAAAAATACATATACTGTTATTTTTTAAAAACAAATTGACATTAAATCAAAACATTAAATTTTCAAACGTTTTTCTAAAATGCTGAAAAACAATAAATATACAATTATTTAATTAAAAAAATAAATTAACAAACAAATTATTTATTAATTATTAAATAAATTTAATAAAATAAAAACATTATTAAACCAAAAAAAAAAGGTTATTTTGTGCACCTGAAATAATGTAGGTCTAAAGATGAAAGGTGAGACATGTTGGTTGCTAGTGACAGGGCATGTTGACGTGGTGCTGACGTCGGGTTCACTCTAACCCCCTCTAGACACAGAAAAATACAAATTTGAAAATGACAGTTTAACCATTAATGTGGGATAGCCCCCCTTTCTCTTATATCATTTCAAGTCTATATGGGTCCTATCCCAATTCAAATTACAAAGCACTTTTTCCTCCACTTAAATGTCATCATTCCTAATATAAATTACAAATACAATATCAGGACCCTATCATCTTGCTTCCCTTAAAATTTAAGCCTATTTTATCAATATGGTAGCAAATGCTACCATGTTCGATGCTTTCTGGCTAAAATTTTGGGAGAGTAATGTGTCAGCCTTGACATTTCCATATCTATTCTCAAAATTGGGATATGATCATTGTAAGTTATCTTTTTATCAATTTTAAGGTTGTTATTCATATATAAGAAAGTTAGTTTCCTCATTTGTGTTATCCTAATGATGTAAAATTCCTACTTAATGTGACTCTACTAATCTACAAATTATAGGAATAATAAAAATCATCAAGTCTTCATCAACATTTATTCATCATGATGGAATCTTCAAGGAATGTTGGAGGATGATAAGGAGTCACTAACTAATGATTGTATTTTACCTCTCCCTAAGGGGTTTGGTATGATTTCATGTCATTCTTGCCATTTTGCAATTTATCTTTAGATCTGAGTTTTATCATTGTTATGTTATTCATGTATCCTTGAGTTAATTCATTAATAACTCTTTGGTTATTTCATTTACGGTCTACTCTAAAGATACTTGAGTAGGATTCTAGTTTATCTTTTTTCTTTTAATCTCACCACAATATTATACATGTTTGAGGTTGCGAGCATACACTATTGTTTACAAATTCAACTTATCTATCCATACAGGTAAAAATCACAAAAAATGGAGGTTTGACTAAGGCAAGACCCTATATAGCAACAACCCCACTTTATCTCTATTTTGTAGGTTCAGATATAGGGCTCTATTAGTGTATGAATATCTCATGGTCATAGCTAGAAAACCTTAACATATTTCATCATAAAGGACCTAGACACTAACAAATAGAACCTCTATCATCAAGGACTAGGATTCCTAATGCCACAGTCCTCACTGTTTAGACTCAAATTTGGTACAAAGATAATCTCGATTCTCAGGGTATTATATCTAATGTCCATGCTCAGTTGATCGCTAGTCAAGGCTATTGTGCCTAACTATAGTATAGCCTAGTTTCAACTCTACTTACATTCATAGGTTCATTTATGAGTCTTTGTTCCATTATTGTGTTATTCCTTTAGATTTTAGTTTCTGTATCAGATAATTTTACTAGTTTATGTGTGCTTATACACATTCTTAGGACCTAGTTAGTTTATATACAATTCAAACAAGCAATATTTGAAGCAAAAAAATAAATATAACTCAAGGCTTGTTTGACTCTCTTTGAGTAAGAGTTACTCAAGCATATAGCCCCTTTTGTGGTATGTATCCCAATGTTTAATGAAAGAGGATTTGGTCCTAGTTGAGTTAAAGCTAGTTTAGTTCATCATCTTTTTATCCTAAACAATTATATATCTAAAAAACATTGAATGAAGACAAAAATTAGGATGTCCCAAGTTTTGTAACCCATTATTGTTAGATGGTTATAAAATCCATTCCCTTTAGTTTTATTAGAATATCTCAAAAATATACAAGGATAACATTTTGTATATGGCTTAAACATGTTTTGATCTAGAATATTCATATTTATAGATAGCCAAAATTAGGTGATTATTTATAAAAGGCTTATGACTATTGTAATTTTCTTTTGTACTAATGTTTTTAATGAATTTTTGAGGACTAAAATTCATGTTTACTATGGACACCACTACTTCTATTCAATAAACGTTGGGATAGTTGTTTGAATCCTACACACATCATATCATTTTCATATTTGTATGGTCATTTTTTTCAAGTCATTTTGGTGGAAAGTATAGGTTGCACCTACCTATATCTTGATGAAATGATTATTATAAAAATGACAGAACTCCCTTGAAGGGAATTAGCTCACTCCATCTATTTTGACTGCGTTGAGATAACATCTTCTTCTTTTTTTTACTGTTGCTTTGAAATGTTTGAACCATTCAGAAGATTCTATATTTTTCTTAAGAAAATAGATCCAAATGTGGTCAGAAAAATTGTCAATAAAAGTAAAAAAATAAAGATACTTATGTAAGTAGCACACTTGGATATCTCGTAGAATCAACATTTGCAAGCTAAGAATCTATTTTACCCTCCAAATTTTTTATCAAAAAGGTATCTCAATGATGGTTTCTAGGTATATACATTAAAAAAACTTATTTTCCTACTCAAATTATTTGGTTCCCTTTCAGTTTTTTCTTTTTATAAGGCATCATCAATCCTTGAATATTTATCTTTCCATTGTGTTTTGTGAGAAACAAAAATAATTTGTGGTTACTTTGAGGGATGCAATTATTTGAAATTAAAGTGAGGGAGAACAACCTATTACCTATCATAGAACATTTTCTACAAGATGATAATATTTTGAATTATGAAATATTTTATACTAGTTATCTTCAAATACAATTTTAGAACTTTTTGTTACAAACTAAATATTACTCAAATGATTGTGATGTTCTTTACATATTATGATATTATGTAACAACCACACATCTTTATGATATTATTTTGCAATATTACATAAAAAGAATGTGTAGTTTTATATCTATTTAAAATAATATTCAATAATGATAACTCTTGACTTATTTAAGATCATTTTTATTCATGTCTTGAATGCCTTAACTAGATTAAAAAAAATGAAGAAAAGTTGAAATAAATTTTAAATAAAAATAAAAAGAGATATTCTATGAGCTTTTTTCTGAAAAAAAAATATTCAAAATATTTTAAAGTTTGTATCTCTTGCAATGTTGCCATGCCTCATCTTTCATAAAGGACTGACTCTATTCTGTTGCTCATATATACTCCTCAAAAAAGAGATATCATGTGAACCGCTTACAAACCTTTAAATTTTACTACAAAGCGTCATATATTTTAAAATTTGAATATCTTGCAATGTTGCCTTTGCCTCATCTTTCATACAATGGACTAATCTTACTTGTTGCTCATATGTAGCCCTCAACGAAGAGATAACTTATGAACCGCTTACAAACCTCTGAATTTTCGGCTT
The DNA here is from genome assembly GCF_030272615.1 of Cryptomeria japonica. Lineage (NCBI taxonomy): Eukaryota > Viridiplantae > Streptophyta > Pinopsida > Cupressales > Cupressaceae > Cryptomeria > Cryptomeria japonica. Next base: position 142,568,848 of record NC_081409.1, read on the forward strand.
GTACTATCCATCCTTTCTTGATTGGCGTTTTCAACCAACTAAAATCTCTTGCTTTATCACTAGAGGATTTAAAATCTTTATACACTTCTGAATCTTTTGTCCACATCAGTATATGTACTGGATATTCAAAACGAGAAGAGTGGGCGGTGTAAACATGACCAAAAAATGTCACTTCAATGTTGCAGTCCTGATCCGTTATAAGGTATAGAAATATAGCACCTTTCAGCTTAACAGTACGCTCCAACTGAGCGCTCTCTAAACTGCTACGCACTTTAATACCTTCAAATCTGCGAGCAACTCTGTCCTGCGTTCATTTAAACGAAACGCGCCAATCAATTTTTATCGTGCAATGTCATTTAACAGAGATGCGAATGCAGGAGTAAAAGTCTGAACCTACCATTTTATCAACGGCCTCCATTTTCATAGATTTTCCGGAAAGGACGGCCGTTGATATATTGGGAGCACAAGTCTGCACAATCAGTTAAAGTGCCACAAACATAATTTGATTTAGTCATTTCGGCAAATATACCAGTTTGAGATATTTTTTGTGGTAAGATTAACAAAAGTTTTTGTGACTCACCAAAAAGTCAGTGCAACTCGATCTGGGCAAACTATCGACTGAGATCTGAAAATAAGACAACTTTTGCAATTGCCCCAGTCCCTGAATGCTCTGCAATTTCCAACACATGTCGGCTTTAATTACTTCCATTGAGTTGAGACCTTCCACATTAAGTGTTTCTAGTTCGATACATCCACTTATGTCAAGAACTTTAAGTCCTGCCAAATTAGAGAGGCACGCCAGTGTTCTCAACTCTGAACAGTTCGTCAGGTTCAGGGTTATCAAACTGCCTGGTAACCTACCAATCTCTCTCAAATAGATATTGCTGGAAAGATCAACAATTTCAAGCTTGGGAAAAAGACTTTCGGCCCGAGGAATATCTATCTTTAAAATCTGGCTGTCTCTTATTATCAGATCTGTCAAACAACTTGAGCAATTGTGATGAGCACCGTGATCAATGTTTCTCTGCACCTGAGAACTATCCGGTGAAATATTTGCTGAATCCACTCCTATCACTAAGTGGTTGGAACCAAGTGGACAATCTTGAACATCCGAAATTTTCATATTCATCCACGCAATTCTTTCTGGTAATGCTTTCAGTCCGCAATTATATATTCTAAACCTTTCCAAATGCACTAACTTTTCAATTGAGTTGTCAATATAAAACAGTTTTGTGCATCCTAACAGGGCCAAGTCTGTTAATCTGCTCAAAGTATATAGAGAAGATGGTAACTCTATCAATTTTGAGCTCCCTATAAGTAGTTCCTCCAGATTTTCCAGCTGTTCTAGATGCTGAGGCAATTTCGTCAGCTCAGTACGGAGAACATTTAAATGCTTTAAGGACTTTTGAGCCTCCATTCCCTCCGGCAGTTCATTCAGCATAGAGCAACCCTCACAGTCGAGGTACTCAAGCGTGGAGATTTTTCCCAAATTTCTGAGAATGAGATTCCTGCAATCTCGCAGTGCTAAATATTGAAGTTGCAATAATTCTTCTGTAAAACAATCTGGCAAAACCTTCAAATTGGTGCAGCCAGATAGATCTACATGTCTGAGGTTTCTTACTTCCTCAAACTTAAATGGGAGTGTCATCATGTCTTCAATATTTTGTAAAATTAGCTTAACCAAATTCTTCCATTTCTGTTTTCCTAACCACTCCCAAAGCCAGTGTCCAATATTTATTTGACTCTGAAATAAATCAGGAGCATTTGATACTGAAGACAGTTTAGTGGAAACAGCTTTTGAAGGAATTGGATGTCGCAGTGAGTCTGAAATCTTGGAGGCTAACTTCAGTTTTCTGAAACCAGCTGTTGAAGGACCAGCGGTCCATGGATTGTACATCTGAGAGTCACTTGTGCACGTGACTGTCAATTCTTGCAGATGTAAAAGAGGCTGCGATACCAATAGTGTTTTAATTGCTAAGATTATTTACAATTACAATATCGAAAAGCTCCGGTGAAGTTGAAAGACTGGGTGAGGAAGGATGTACATACCTCACGATCATAAAACGAGTTGATGAAATCTCGATTGTTGACATCATGAACTTCCAACACTCTTAAAATTTTCAGTAAGATAGTATAAGGAATGAGATTGCTTATACCTCTCCGTGAAAGGATAGGAGTAGGAGTATCCTTGGATCGACGCAAGCGCAACCATATCAAATCTCCGGACACACTATTCAATCGCTGAAGAAGAGAGGAATTTTGCAACGCCAGAAGTTTTAATCCGTATATATTTTCATATGGCAACTGATCGTCATCGTCTCGGTTGAGCCACTTACAATCATCCAGGATGCGACGTGTAGCTTGTTGGATCCGCATAACTTGGAAGAATGGATGCCATGCCGTTTTCCCTGCAATATCTTTGAGAGTGAATCCGTTCCACTTCAGGCAATTCTCGTCATCTCTACGAATTCCTCGTACATCGAACTTATTCCTCGAACCCTTAAATGAGGTAGTAAGAAAAAAATATTAATTTATGGAAAAATCTATATTTAGATATGAATACATAATACTTTTAATAAGCATGAACGTGGTCTAAACAAGAAGATCAGTCCCTAATCAAGAAGAAGGCGTTATAATTAATGCTATTTTATTTATTATGAGAAATATTATTGTAAGAACAATGGAATTGGTTATAATATAAGGGTTTCAATATTAAGTGAAATTATATATTATAGGCATTAAGGATCAAGATGTATGCAAAAAAAAAAAGAAAAAAAAAGTGTGTTTATATATGATGTTTCAATTTTTCTAAAGATCATTTTAGGGCTTCGGCCCTAGCTCGCCCGGTCGTGGATCGCAACTTAAGGCATGGGTATGCTCCCCATGGTCTTGAGTTCGAGTCCCCGGCTGTGTTAACTCTGTGTGTGTTGCTACCTTGTGAGCGGGTCGTACACACTGGGGGATTAGTCTCGCTTCGGCGAGGACACCTCCAGATTCCACGATAGTGAATATATAAAAAAAAGATCATTTTGCATTGGTCAATTAGAAGAAAATGACATTCACTATGCACATCACATAATCTTATAATATGTTAAAGCTTCACAAACTTTTAATTGTGAATGGTATCAAATGATGCCTCAACTATCTACAATCAAGTAAGCACTAATGAAAGGATTGCTAATAAAGTCATAGATGTATTGAATCAATTCTAGAAGCAACATTTTGCAATGGCAAGGTTGTCCACAACCACTTTTTGTGTCTCTCAAAGTTTCTTTAGGCTCAATGAGTTGTCAACTCTAGTAAATACAAGTTTAAAAAAACTCATTGAAAACATTGCAAGTGACTTACCTCAATATTTGGAAGAAACTAAAACTAATTTCACAATAGATGGTGCTTCAACCTATTTACAATAAATGAAAATATTGGTTGCTAGTTTTACACTTTGTTTTTCAAATGTTAGATAAGAGAAACAATATTCAATGCTCCACCCCAAAATCAACAAAACAATGGAAGAACCTACCCATGAGTGATCTGATTGCTAGGAATTTTGAGGTCTCCCCTGTGGGGTTAGAAGTCTTCAAATCTATATGGAAAGCTTGGAACCATGTTAGGCAATACATTAGCAATAAAGACATAATAGATAAGGAAGGCTCTCTCAATCTGAAAAGGTCTATATGGTGGAATGTTATGCACAATGGGAAACAGCAAGCCTATCTTCAAGGATGCTCTGCCCTAATATGGCACAACCAGGGACTGGTCACATTTGAACACATTCTGGAAGATGGCACTCTGATCTCCTGGGAATCTCTTAGCTCTAAATTCAACCTCCCTCTCTCCCAAGCCAGAAGCTATACCATGCTTAAGTCTGCACTTGCTCCCATCCTTCCCCCTCCTTCCCCCGCTTCCCCGCCCCCCTTTAGCCTCCCTCTACTAGATAGATGGATCTCGCCTTTTGCTAACCAAAGCCAAAATGATCTACTCTGCCCTTACTGATTTTGTGGATATCCTTGATCACCTTAACTGCACCTGGGACTCCAAACAATGGCAATCTACCCTCTCGAGATCCTGGTCTTATCCGACTGAACCAAAGAAGAATTTTTTTGCCTGGAGACTCCTTCTTTATAAACTGCCACTAAAGGACAACAACGGAGACCCCCTACTATGTAAACTCTGCCGTATCCCTGAATCTATATACCACATCTTTTTTGTTTGTCATTTTGCTAGAGAAGTCTGGAATCTGTTTGGTATCTCAATTAATAGCAACTGTTTTACTATTGAAGAGATGGTATTTGGTTATATTAGAGGTGGCAAGAAACATGCTAATCTTTTTTGGTTTTCTCTCTCTTTGGAAATTATGTGGATCATTTGGAAATATAAAAATGATGATGTGTTTAATGGAAAGAGTAGGAACCTCACCGAGTCTCTTAGGAGACTCATCTGCTACCTTGTTGCTATGCAGGTCACAGTGGTACTAAGACTGGAGGAAGACAAATTCGACAGGTGGCTAAAGAATGGCTCTACTCTAGTTTTCATAAGAGAACTCTCACATGGCTTCACATGGGGACCGCATGGGAAGCAATAAGACTCATTTTGAACAAGGGCTGATGAGGTTCATGCAAGAGATGGAGGCATGACAATAGAGGGAAGACTTCATTGAGCTAGAGCTAGAAGGACTACCCTCCCATCTAAACAGAGATCAATTTGCCGAAGGCAATGTGCTGGTTTGGTGCGAAGGAGAGCTAGGTTGGACTGCATGGCTCCCCCCAGTGGGTGACAACAACGACCTTGTTTCCTCCTTTGTGTTCAATTAGCTGTACACCCCATGATGATTGAACACGTCTATAATTTTGTGTAATTTTGTCCTATGTAAATGATCGTATATCATGTATTGAGCTCCTGCCTGATATAGCTCCTGCATCTTATGTTTTAACTCTTTAATTGGCTACAAGGTTTCCAGCCCAAACTCTTGAATTTTGTAATTGCTGTTTATATGATGCTTAATACAAAAAAAAAATGTTAGATAAGGAATGTCTTTATTCTCAAAAGTTATTTTCCAAAATGAATTGAACCAAAACCACTCTCCCTACAATAGTGAAATTATATTGAAAATCCAATTCAATATATCCTTGAGCTTAAAAATATGCCTTTGTTATTTATCTTACAAGTCTTTAGGCATGTAAACAATAGGAACAGTTGGTTATACATGAATAGAAAATGAAATAGTGGTGGAGAGGGCAATATTGCATGTGGCAATGATCATGAAAGACACATTGATGTCAACTCTAAAGATAAGTCTACAAATTTCACAATGTAAAAGAATAGTCAACATATGTGCCTTTTGTGAACTTTCAAACAATTTATATAACCTAACTTATTATTAATATAATTATATACAAATATATTTTTTTGATAAAAGTGGATGATACCACTAAAATTATATTAATTATATATATATATGTTTTTCACATGGTGACTGGTTCAAAGAGCACTGAGGGGAAAGAACCAGTAAGAAAACCCCTCAGTTTTGCTCAAAAACATAAGCCTACCTACCCAATACAATAACCCATATACATCCCAATAAACCCTGATTACAGTTTCAATTACATTAGATATAAAGGAAGCTTTAATATAATTATATACAAATATTAATAATATATAAAATTAATATAATTAGTATTAATATTACATTTATAGTCTATTAATATCATACTTTTTTATAGATACTTGAAAATAAAATGTATTGAAATATTTTGATAATAATATTTTACTCAATTTAGAAAATTTGAAAAAAAAATCTAAAATTTAAACTTTATTTATTTAAAAAAAAATCACACACAATTTTAATTTTCAATAATTTTCAAATTAGAATTGATATCACCATTACACCTCCCTCCCATTCAAGTGCAGTACTAATTTATATAAATCCAAATTTCATGGTTAAAATATAACTCACATCAGATACATGTCGGGGGACCACTGTATGTTTCCTGCAGCAAAAGCGTAGTGGCAACTCCTCTCTGCCGATTTGTCTTGCCAAGTCCCTCACTAAATCGTGCATTCTTACTTTCAAACTTCCCTTTGCTCTTCTCCAAACCCCTCTCCTCCAACTTACAAATTCAGCCTGAGAATAAATTCATCAACCAAATTATGCCAACAAACAGTTTCTAATTACTTTTAGATCTACGCCTACTTGAGGATTGCGGATAATTCTTACACGTATTGTTGTTGGAAGAATTATGTCTGCACTTTCATACTCCACGAGGCATTTACGACGGAGCGTCCGAAGGCATTGAGTACCGCTACCATTCAATCCATCCAAAACCTTCTCTGCTAGATCTACGTCTTCTCCATTTAAGAAATGGGCAATGTCTAAAAAGGCCTCTCTCTCTCTAATGTCAAGAGATTTATAACTATCCTTTACTATCTGCTTTAATATGTTATTCGGCAGTTGTTTACGGAGACTGTCCAATTCCTTCTTCCATTTCCCTGGATCATGTTCATTGTGGAACTGCCCCGCTAAAACTTTCAAAGCCAATGGAAACCCACTACACATACCAACTAACTCTTCAACCATATTTTGCAAATCGTCTACTGGTTCAGAGTGCCCGAAAGCGTGCCAATAGAAGAGCTCTTGGGCATTTTCTGAATCTAACAATTTGATATTGTATATTTCTATATTAGAACTGACAAACAAAGTTTGGTCTCTAGATGTCACCAAAATCAGACTGCCATTTCCAACAACATCCTTCACAAATAACAAATTCTCTACTTGCTCTGTATTAGCCATATCATCAAAAACAATCAAAACACGTTTCAACCCTCGTAGACGATCTCGAAGCATGCTCCTGCCTCTAAGCGTGTCCTGAAAACCCAATTTCTGATCACAGAGAAGATCCCTAAGCAGAGTTTGCTGTAGAGATGAGTAACCAGAGTTGACTTGCCTGATCCACCAAGTCCTACAATACCCACAACCTTGATTCCACTTATTTCACTTGGATTCAAAACCTCCCTTTCGAAATGCTCTGCCGCTTGACGGAGTCCCACTGGGTATTTGCCCACATCCAGATCTTCCCTTCTCACCTCTTTTAATATAATCTCCACAATTTCTTCAAGACGCTCTCCAAGGTCACTGAGATAATTCCAAAACTTGTTATAAGCCACAAGCTCATGCAAATAACTGTACACCAAATATATTCAGATGATGTAAATACTCACTCTTCCTCTGTGCTGATCACCACGCCAGAAATGGCAGAAACTTTATTGAGGGCACTTATCCAGCTCTCCAGTTGTTGTATGGTAACCCTGCCCTTCTCTCTGTGTTGTTGAAAGGCTCCGGCATATGCTCCTTGGTCAACATGGCGAAGGTCTGAAGGTTGAATGTCATAAAAGATGGGAATAATAATACTAGAACGAGAATCGAACATCCATAAGAGCTCATTCAGACACCAAGCGGATTGTGCATATGTTTTGGAGAAAATAGCGATCTGAACAGAGGCACTACAAATAGCAGATTTAATTGCAGGGGTTAAAGAATCTCCCGCTTGCAATTCATGTTTATCGAGAAACACCCTCAAACCATGGCCTTCCAGACGGTGATAGATGAGGCTGGCAAGAGTTCTTTTGACATCAGGTCCTCTGTGATTAATAAAAACATGATAAGGTGGAAACACTTCTTCCATACCAGTGCAGTGAATGCCACAAAAATGAAACGGGTAAAGGAGAACAAGATAGTAGCCCAGTCAGAAAACAGTAATCCACATTGCACGTTTGCGAGCGGCTCTCACCGTACACAGCCATTGTAGAACATTAAATAATAAGTTTAAGTGGACTATGATATGGAAAATTTGTTTAACAAGGGAGGTCAATTGATTTATTCAAACCTAGTTACATATTGGATTGTTTCTTTTTCTTACTTAAAATTAAATACAAATAGTTAAGGGAGGGGATGGGGATGAACGTGATAGTATTAAAAATATAATAAAGTATTAATAATTATTATTTTATAATCTATTCAAATTAGTTATAATATAGTTAAATGAGAAGATTACTTATATAAATTATGAGAGTATTTGAACATAAAAATAAAAATTTTAATAATTTTTTTGTGTATATTTTTTAATATATTTTTTTCACCAATTTAATTTAAATTAGTTATTCATATTTTTATTTAATTATAATGTCATAAATAAATGTAGTGATTTCTACTTAACAATTATACATTTATTTAGTATCTACATTTTGATTTCTTCTTCAACTTTTTTTACAAAATATTAAAAACTATACATATTTTGGCAGTTTTAGAATTTAAACTTTAATTTTTAGTGATTGTATTTACAATTTTATATTTAGTTTTGTTATATTGTTTTAAGTATTTTATTTCACACAAAATTTTATGTAATGCAGTTATATGGAGAGAGCAAGAGGGATAGATAGAGACAAAGAGAGAGAGAGAGATAGAAAGGGATAAAGATTGAGATAGAAGGAAAACGGTAGATATAGGAGAGAGAGAGAGAGAGAGAGAGAGAGAGAGAGAGAGAGAGAGAGAGAGAGAGAGAGAGAGAGAGAGAGAGAGAGAGAGAGAGAGAGAGAGAGAGAGAGAGTCATGATTTACCAAAAGCTTGTAAAAATGACCACTATATATTTGGAAGATAAGTTTTGAAGGTTTGGTGTGGAAATATAAAATACTCTAAGTATAAAATATGTGTTTGGTTTAAGTCTCATTCAAATATATTTATATATTATGAAAAATAATTTTACATTTTTAAAGAATAAAAAATTGATCTTATGAAAAATCGAAATGTATATGATAAGTTTAACTCTCATTCAATCGTATTAATTGTATAATAAAAAAATACTTCATACTCCTAAAGAATAAAATATCTAAATAAAAGCTATACATATTTTGGTAGTTTTAGAATTTAAACTTTAATTTTTAGTGATTGTATTTACAATTTTATATTTAGTTTTGTTATATTGTTTTAAGTATTTTATTTCACACAAAATTTTATGTAATGCAGTTATATGGAGAGAGCAAGAGGGATAGATAGAGACAAAGAGAGAGAGAGAGATAGAAAGGGATAAAGATTGAGATAGAAGGAAAACGGTAGATATAGGAGAGAGAGAGAGAGAGAGAGAGAGAGAGAGAGAGAGAGAGAGAGAGAGAGAGAGAGAGAGAGAGAGAGAGAGAGAGAGAGAGAGAGAGATTTTATATTAAAAACTATACATATTTTGGCAGTTTTAGAATTTAAACTTTAATTTTTAGTGATTGTATTTACAATTTTATATTTAGTTTTATTATATTGTTTTAAGTATTTTATTTCACACAAAATTTTATGTAATGCAGTTATATGGAGAGAGCAAGAGGGATAGATAGAGACAAAGAGAGAGAGAGATAGAAAGGGATAAAGATTGAGATAGAAGGAAAATGATAGATATAGGAGAGAGAGAGAGAGAGAGAGAGAGAGAGAGAGAGAGAGAGAGAGAGAGAGAGAGAGAGAGAGAGAGAGAGAGAGAGAGAGAGAGAGAGAGAGAGAGAGAGAGAGTCATGATTTACCAAAAGCTTGTAAAAATGACCACTATATATTTGGAAGATAAGTTTTGAAGGTTTGGTGTGGAAATATAAAATATTCTAAGTATAAAATATGTGTTTGGTTTAAGTCTCATTCAAATATATTTATATATTATGAAAAATAATTTTACATTTTTAAAGAATAAAAAATTGATCTTATGAAAAATCGAAATGTATATGATAAGTTTAACTCTCATTCAATCGTATTAATTGTATAATAAAATAATACTTCATACTCCTAAAGAATAAAATATCTAAATAAAAGCTTTTGTTTTTGGATGCTTGGGATAGTGATATAAATTATTGGAATATAAAATATGCATGTTTGATGCAAGTCTCATTCAATTATATTTTTATATTTATGTCGCATTCAATTATTTATTTTATAATAATAAATATATTCTTATTTTTAAAGAATAAAAATTTGAGAAAAAAATTCTCTTAGATGTAGAGATGCAAGATATTGTAAGTATACAACGTAGAATTTGATTTAAGTCTTAATCATTTATATTTATATATAATAAAAAAAATCAAAGAATAAAAATAAAAAAAATAAAGGGAGATTTTTAGTTGCCGATGAAATTTTCCACATATAGTGGCCGACTCAGCAGATTTTATAGCTTCCACCATCGCATAATGGTTGAAACGGCAAAAAAGATCCGTTCAAACCGTGGAAAGACTCCTATTTCTATCTTGTAGAAGAAAGCACGTGGAGGAAGGAGAGCCGTCTAAATACATTAGATACGATTTATTACTTTTTAATTAAAATAATCTAGATGGAAGAACTCTTTTGAACGTTTGGTGTGAAGATTAAATTGTTTTTTTTAATAAAATGTATGTGTTTGGTTAAGTCTTATTCAAATATATTTATATATAATAAAAAGTTGTTTTAAATTTAAAAACTAAAAATTGAGAAGAAATATTTTTAATTTTTTATTATGTTTGGTATAGAGATATAAATTATTGTGATTATAAAACGAATATGTTTGGTTTAAGTCTAGTTCAATTATATTTATATATAATAAAAAATATTTTTGATCTTTTGGAAAAGAAAATTGAAGGGAGAATTTTCTTTTAACTGTTTGGTGTAGGGATATAAATTATGTTGAGTGTAAAATGTATACGATTGTTTTAACTCTCATCTAGTTATATAATTATATTAATTGTATAATAAATAAAATATTTTTTAAATTCTAAAAAATAAAAAATTTAAAGATTAGGATTCTTGGTATAGTGATAAAAATTATTGTGAGCATAAAATGTGCATGTTTTTCCTTTTGCAGATGCCATGGAAGTGGGAAATGGAGCTATGGTGAAACCCTTTAAATGGGTTATGTTATGTTTAATTTTCATCACAAAGCAGTGAAATTAGAAGACAATAGGGATGGAAAATGGAATGGCATTCAATAGCTATGTGGCCTTTAGTAATCATCCTCATAGGCTTCTTCAAAGAGAATAAGCATTTTTCATCCATTTGCTCAGGGGTTTGAAGGGAATTTTTAAATATAGAAGTTTTCTGTGATAAATTATTTCTTCTTTTTAATTATCTTTTTTATTTATTTCTTTTTTTTTAATTATCTTTTTCATTTTGATGAGATCATGTAATATAATTTGGATTATTCATGATGAAAAATATCACACAATAGAGAAAAATAAATAAAATACAACTAATTTAACTAATTTTGTTATATGGAACTTACATCAGATTTCATTGTATCATTTCTGCAGCAGAGGCAAAGGGGTCAATCCTTTCTACTGATTTTTATTGCTAAGTCCCTCACTAAATCGTGCATTCTTATTTTCAAACTTCTCTTTGCTCTTACCTTGAAAGGAATTATGTCTGCAATTTCAAACTCCAAAATCAGAGCTTTGTAACAAGGTATGAACATCTATCAAAGTATAAAGGATAGAGGAATTTTATCAAATGTTGTAGATGTCACTATTCTGGTCTACATGTATGCAAAATGTGGAAGCACAGACAAAACATATGACCTATTTAAGAAAATGCCTCAAAGAAATTTGGTCTCACAAAATTCCATTATTGAAGAATTTTGTCAGATGTTGTAGTTGCAACTGCTCTAATGGCATGTATGCAAAATGTGGAAGCATATACAAGGATTTAATTATTTGACAAAATGCCTCAAATAAATGTGGTTTCCTGGACTAGAATGATAGTAGGATATGTATAAAATGGATTTTTTGAAAAGGATTTAGAAACTTTCAAGCAGATGCAATTGGCAGGTGTAAAGCCAAATTCCGCAACCTTTGCCAACATCCTTCTTGTTTGTGCCAAATGGGGAGCCTTATAAGAGGGTGTGGATATCCATCAAAGAATAATGGTTGTGGGATCTTCTTCAAATATTATCCTTGGAAATGCTTTGTTAGACATATATGCAAAATGTGTAAGCATGGACCAGGCATGCAAACTATCTAATAGAAGACTCAAAGAGATTCCATATTATGGAATGCAATGATTGAAGGATATGCTCAATACATGGATGTTTCAATGATTCTTTCAAAGCCTTTGAATTAATGAAGCACTATGGAACATACCTTGATATTGTAAGTTTTGCTTTGTGTTTTATGTGCATGCAACCATGTAGGTTTATTGGATGAAGGTTCTACATACTTCAATCATTTGAGTGACCATTATTGCATTACATTTCAAAGTTTCATTTTGCAGAATTCAATTCCAATGAATGACAAGTTCATCTTCAATCTAATAAATTAGTTTTTATTATAAATAATGATTAGCAACAAGTGTGGTTTTCGTATGATGGGATTTGTACCCCCCAATATATTATTCAAAGTATATTTTACGATTAGCATAACCATTGTACCTCCTTTTAATGCAAGTGCTCATTATTATTTTTCAAAGCTCTTGCATATTGAATATTTGATTATAACTACATACAAATTGACAAGACATGGCTGCAAGGGTATTTTTTCCCTCCATTTGGTTGTATATTGGGGATTGTATGTATGTGATGTAATCATCGAGGTTATAAATCTCTTTCTTATACTACTTCTCAATTAGATTCTTTAGATGCTAGATTGATTTGAGTTTTTCTTGTGATTTGTAAAGTCAAATAAAAAATAGTAATATGTGCTTGCTAGATGTAAAGCAAAATGGTTTTCAAAAATGTCAAACAAGGTGGTAGTGGATGTTTTGTTTGAAGTCATGGAAGTAGTAGGGTTTGTAACACAATTTGTTGTAAATTCAATGACAAACAAAAATTTCATCAACCTTCTACCTAGGGAAAAAGTTCTAGCTTCACTTGATGATCCCTAGTTTTTTTTTTTGTTTTTTTTTAAGTTTCTAATTTATTTTTCATTTTTTAAATTTTCTAACATTTTGATGGATTTTGGAAATCTCAAAAACTTACACAATCAAATCTAGAAAAAAACATTAGTCTCATGGATTGTGAAAATCTAATGACATTAAGTTTCTTAAAGGAAACTTCGTTCTTATCTTCAGTCTCTTTTGTCAATTGATTAGCATTTCAAATATTATTAAAAAACTTACAAAAAAAGAAATCTAGAACAAACAACATTAGTCTCATGGATTGTAGAAATCTAATGACATTAAGTTTCTTAAAGAAATATTCTTTCTTATCATCAATTGCTTCAGCCAATTGATTAGAGTTTTGTATATTGTAAACATTACTCCCAAGAAGTATAGAAAGGTTAAGATAATCTATTAGTTTTGTTGTTTCTCTTTGATATTTTTTCACTTGAAATAGAAAATGAGTAATTTTGAAGGAAAGACCGTGTCAAAGGATGGCACACATCTATATTTTTAGATCACACTCCTAATCAATCACCAAGATGAAGATAAGATAAGACTAAAAAATTAAAGCTCTTCATATTAATCGTTGAAAAATAATTAAATTGCATTTAACTTGATCAAACGGTGTATAAAAGCATTCAGTAATTATGTTTCCCTTGTTCCCTTCACTGGCCATCTCAGACCTTTTTAGCTTTGTAGTTCTAATTATTGATATGAATGGGAGTTTGTTTTCTTTAAAATGCTAATTCACATGTAAATTTAAAATTGTCAAATCATACATTTGAAGAGCAATTACAATTCTTAGTTATTATTTTAATAGCTCATACATGTAGGAAATCTCAATTGTTATTTTAATAGCCAAGAAGAAAAAGAAACAAACTATCAATACAAGGAGTTGCATCCTAATAGGTACATTAGGATGAATTGAGAATTGCTTCTTTTTTCCTTTTGCAGATGCCATGGAAGTGGGAAATAGATGGTTAAGGAGCTCTGGAGAAACCTTTTAAATGGTTGACACTCTGGAACTAAATGGGTTTTGTTATGTTTATCTTTTGTCACAAATACAGTGATATGATCAAATTAGACAACATTGGGGATGAAAAACAGAGTGACATTCAATAGATTTGTGGCCTTTAGTAATCATCCTGATCATAGGCTTGTGCAAAGAGAGTCACTAGTTTTCACCCATTTGCTTAGGATTTTGAAGGGAATTTTTTAATATATAATGTCTCTATGTTATTTAAAGTTCGAGAGAAAGATAAATTATAGAACTTTGTCCTAGATAACATGCAACTGTAAGGATTTATAATCAGAAGAGAAAAGTAATTTAAATAAAATACTTTTAACTAATTTTGTTTTATGGTTAAAATATAAGGGGAACTTACATTAGATACTCGTGGGGAGATGATTGTATCATTTCTGCAGCAAAGGTGAAGGGGTGATTCCTCTCAGTCGATTTGTATTGCTAAGTCCCTCACTAGATAGTGCATTCTTATTTTGAAACTTCCCTTCGCTCTTCTCCAAACCCCTAATGGAGTTAATCACCAACTCCTCTCACCTACTATACCTCCGTAGATTGCTTTTTTCCCTACTACTGTCTCTTCAACTCCTCATGTCTTCTAAAATACACTTATAGGACAAATTTAAATTTTATATAAATTTTGATAATGATCTTTTTGCTCAGATATTTCCTTGCTAAGTTTGTAATTGCATTTAATACTTTTGTTTCTTTTCTTGAAAAGAACATATATCATAACAATATAATAATTAGAACAGGGGCAGTTTTAGTGTGTGTTGAGCAAGATAAAATATAAAAAAAATATTGATGGTTGTTTGTAATAATAGGGGACTTTTTTTTTGAATATATATCTAAGCAAGTAAAAAGGAGTAACAACTCAATGTAATGAAGCAATTTATTGTATTATTTTGAAGCATAAAAAAATAGAAGGACCTTTCTCAAGATTTATCTATGTTATTAAAGATATCTAGTTTTAGTTTGTCTTTCTATTTCTTTTCCTCTATCTCTTTGTCCATCAGTGGTATCAGAGCTAAAGGTTAGTGGTGTTGAAGATTTTTAATCTTTTTCAAAGAGTTAAAAGGGTTTTTCAAGCAAGTTATCTGCAGACAACCATTTCAACTCCAAGCACAAGTTTGGAAAACCCACAAATTCCTTGATTCAATGGGAAAAATTATGACTACTAGGCAATTACAATGAAGGCATTGTTTTGTGGTCAAGACTTATGGGAGTTTGTTGAGAATGGACACCCAAAACTAGCTAATACAATAGCATATAATGCATTAATTCAAGTAGAAAAAGACTTATTAAAGAAAAATATAAAGAAGGATTCAAAAGACCTCTTCTTCATCTTTCAAGGAGTGAATGAAAGCATTTTGCCAAGGATTCAAGAAGCAACAAAGTCAAAAAAGGAATGAGACATCCTTCAAACAACCTATTAAGGAATGGAAAAAGTGAAAATAGCTACGCTACAAATGTTAAGAAGGGATTTTGAGACTATCTACATGAAAGAATTAGATACAATAGACTCATTTTTCACACAAATCATTGGACTAGTAAACCAAATCAAATCTCATTGTGAGACACTTTAAGAGAGGAGAGTGGTTGAAAAGATTTTGAGAAGTTTGCCTAAACTATTAAAATCTATTGTGTTGACCATTGAAGAGACAAAGAATCTCTCACAATTTTCAGTGGATGAGCTTCAAGCATCAGCCATTTCTCATGAGCATAGGCTAAACATGTCAGCAAATTCAAGTTTGAAGCATTCTTTCAAGACACAAGTCTCAATCAACCATGGTAGAAGCAGGAGAAGAACAAATTTCAGAGGTAGAGGAAGAAATTCATATAGAGGTGGAAGAGGTATCCCATCAAACTCAAGTGGAAGAGGTAGCAACCAAAACCAAAGTCATAATTCAACCCAAAATCAGCCACAAAGCCAAAGTTATGACAAATCCTTAGTTCAATGTCATTATTGCAAGAAATTTGGGCATTACTTAAATGAAGGTAGAACAAAGCAATATGATTGTAGGCAACAAAGTGCAAACTTTACCAAAGAAAATCAAAATCAGGACAACATGTTCATAGCTTGTAATGTTGCATAAGAAAGTGAGAAACTCATATGTTTTTTAGACTTGGGTTGCAACAATCATATGATTGGGAATTTAGAAATACTTTCAACTTTGGATGAGAGTGTGAAATTAGATGTAATATTAGGAAATGACAATAAAATTTCAGTTATGGGCAAAGGAAGTGTCAATATTCTAACAAAAAGGGGGGAGAAAAAATATATTTCAGATGTGCATTTTGTCCTAGGTTTGAAACATAACCTAATGATCAATGGATAGATAGTTCAAAAGGGGTATAGGATCTTTTTCAAAAATAGAAAATGCACAATCTTAGACAAATTTCCAAGCAATCAACTCATCGAAACAGTCCAAATAGCAGCAATAGAATATTTCCCCCAAGGTTAAAATCAGATTTGAAGGTAGACTTTTCTCAAGCACACCCACCAAAAAACTCACAAGAGAATGAAGAGAAAGCTACAACAGTTCCCCAAGTAATTTTTCAAGATGAAATTAAAGATGAGAATTGGTTATGGGATCTAAGATTTGGATAAACTTTGAAAACTTAAACTTATTATGCAAGAAAAAAATGGTGAAGGGGTTTCCACTAATAGAAAAACTAGATAGAATATGTAAAGGTTGCATTTTGGGTAAACAACATAAAGAATCATTTTCAGTAGGAAAGTCAAGAAGTGCAAACAAACCATTGGAGATTCTTCCCTTAGATTTGTGTGGGTCAATGCAAGCACCCTCAATTGGTGGAAGCTACTACTTCTTGAGATTCATTAATGACTTCACAAGAAAGATATGGGTCTACCTTAAAAAAAAATAGGCATGAAGTGTTTGATTATTTGAACCATCAATTTAAGGCTCTTGTTGAGAAGCAAAGTGGACATCACATCAAATCATTGAGAATGTATAGAGGTGGTAAATACATTTCAAGTGACTTCATAAAGTTTTGCAAGGATCATGGTATCCACAAACAATTAACTGTACAAGGTATACCCCTCAACAAAATGGTGTAACTGAAAGAAAAAATAGAACAATTATGGAAATGGCAAGAAGCATGTTGAAGGAAAAACATTTGTCAAATGAGTATTGGGCTGAAGTTGTAGCATGTGCAACATATATATTGAATAGATGTCCCACTAAAAGTGTCATCAATATGATTCTAGAAGAAGCATGGAGTGGAAGAAAACATAATGTTTATCATATGAGAGTATTTGGATGTGTGGCACATGCACATGTCCTAGATGAGATGAGAAGAAAAATAAACAACAAAGGAGAAAAATGTATATTTGTGAGATATAGTGATGAATCCAAGGCTTAAAAGTTATACAATCCAATCCTTAAAAAAGTTATAATCAACAGAGATGTGCAGTTCATGAAGATGAAGCATGGAATGAAAATTTGGATAAAACAATCAATATTGCAGCCAACTTACCATAAGAAGAAAATGAAGAATTTATACCAGTAGGTACTCCTCCAAATGTGGCTCCTTTCACATCCATTCAAGATCAATAAAGTGGTCAAATGACACCATCATCAAGAACAAGGAGAACCCCACACACTCAAGAAAATACTCCATCAAATATGCAAAAAAAAAGCATCCTCAATTGGTACTCTTGGTGTTGGACCATCAAGTCCACATTCTACAAGCTCAAGTGACATGTCAAACCCCACACTAGCGAGCTTTAGAAGACCAAAAATCAGAATTTTAAGAGATATTTATGAGAAAAATGATGGTGAAAATAATGTAGGTTAGACTTCTCTTTTTTCTTTATTTTCACATGTTGAAGATGAAATTCATTTTGAAGAAGCAATTAAAGAAGAAAAATGGGTGCATGTAATGGATGAAGAAATAGATGCTATTGAAAAGAATCAAACTTGGGAGTTAGTGAATCTTCGACAAGGAAAAAAAGTGATAGGAGTAAAGTGGGTTACAAAAAAAAATTGAATGCAAATGGGGATGTACAAAAACACAAGGCAAGACTTTTATCAAATGGTTATTCACAACCTGGGATAGATTATAGTTAGACATTTGCACCCGTAGCCCATTTAGACACCATGAGAACAACACTAGCCATAGAAGCTCAAAAAAAGTGGGCAATATATCAAATGGATGTGAAATCAACTTTCTTAAATGACTTCTTAGATGAAGAGGTCTATGTGGAGAAACCACCTGGATATGAAAATTTGGGTCATGAAAACAAGGTTTACAAGCTCAAGAAGGAACTCTATGGACTCAAACAAGCCCCAAAAGAATGGTATAGCAGAATTGATTCTTATCTTTTACAAAATGACTTCAATAGGTGCAGTAGTGAGCCTACTCTATACACCAAGATGAATGAGCAAGGTGAGATCATAATTGTTTGTTTAAATATGTTGATGACTTGATATCCACTAGTGATTTGTCAATTGACATGTTCAAATCAACTATGAAAAATTAATTTGAGATGACTGATTTGGGTTTAATGAAGTAATTTCTTGGTATTGAAGTAAGTCAAAATGATAAAGGTATATTCCTTTCACAATCAAAGTATGCAAATGATATCTTGAAGAGGTTAAATATGATGGATTGAAAATCAACCCCAATACCTATTGTCATGGGTTTGAAATTGAGAAAGGATGATAAAGGATCTAAAGTTGATTCAACTTTGTACAAAAAACTTGTTGGTAGTATCAAGTATTTAACAACCTGGTACAGTCACGATAGGAGGGTCCTCAAAGAGAACAATTTAGACTATGAACAAGAGTTAACACAATAGAAGCAACACAATGTGATGGAGCAATGCATAATAGACTTAATTATATCATGAAAATCAATTACAATCTGTCAGAAACATGTGGGCTCACAAGATTCGACACACGGGCCTGATTACATAAATGCTCAAATACAATATCCGGGCGCAAGCAAGAATGCGAGCCAACTTCAGACCTCCTAACCTTCAGATTTATCTTCTATATTCTAATAACTAATTTCTAAATGTTTAATTACATTTTATATGATCAAGTATGATCCTTGTCGGCCCAAGATGAAACAAATGCCAATGAACAAGATATAACGTGTAAAACAACAAGGTCAACCTCTGCCAAAGAGATCCTTTTGAAAAATCCATAGAATGAAGTGCGGACCCAAGGGAAGGTTGGCCACATGCCAAGGAACGTTGGAAACAACAAACTGAATCTCCACAAGCTACGAAAGTGATCCTCAAGATTCACCAATAGCAAATAGGTCAAAGTGGTTCGGGTGTTCCAAGCTAGAAAACTATCTCAAATTTTGGAAGCTATAACTTGTTGGAAAAATATCCAAACGTCACGCAAACTTAGGATAAGGTAGATGAACATGTCCACAAAAAAATCCAGCTCCACAAGCTCCGGTGAGAAAATGCAAAGAAATGTAGAAAGAAATGTTGAAACTACAAAACATGAAACAAATTGAAAAGAAAATGTTTTTGGTTGATGCAAGATTGCCATGAACCAGGGATGCTTCTACATCACAACCACAAGGACATATATAATGTTTGGAGTTAGTCTCATTTCAAGATTCGTGGAGTCTCCAAAGCTTCTCATTGGCAAATTGGAAAAAGAATTTTGAAATATATTAGTGGAACAAGGAACTATGGAATTCTCTACTCAAGGACAAATGAATTCAACTTGACAGGTTACACTGCCAATGATTGTGTAGGGATTATAGATGATAGGAATAACACTTCAAGCTATGATTATCATTTGGATCAGGTGTAGTATCTTGGTCATCAAAGAAACATCCAATAGTCACTCTTTCATCAGTTAAAGAGGAGTGTGTAGTAGCTACAAGGGCAACCTGTCAAGCGGTTTGGATGAGAAGAATGTTGAAAGAAGTGAGGTATGGACAAGAAGATGCAAAAAAGATATATTGTGACAACAACTCAACCACAACGCTATCTAAGAACCCAATCATTCGCAAAAGGAGTAAGCATATTGACACGAGGTATCATTTCATCAGGAAGTTGATCTACATTGGAGAAATTTGCTTGGAACATTGTAGGTCAAAAGATCAATTTGTTGATATCTTCACCAAGGCATTGTGAAAAGAAAGTTTTCTTCATCAAAGAATCAACTTGGGTCTCATAGATGTTCGTAGTTGTGATTAAGGAGCGTTGGAGTTAATCACCAACCACTCTCACCTACTATGCCTCCATAGACTTCTTTTTCCCTCCACTACTGTCTCTTCAACTCCTCATGTCTTCTGAAATACACTTATAAGACATTTAAATATTATCTAAATTTTGTTGACAATCTTTGTGCTCAGATATTTCCTTGCTAAGTTTGTAACTGCATTTAATACTTATGTTTTTTATTTTTTAAAACATACACTGTAACATGAGTCTTTTCTTGTAGTTGGGGTATGTATAGAATATTGTAGAAGTTTGTAGAAGATATAAAAAACAATACAATAACTAGAACAGGGGTAGTTTTAGTGTGTGTTGGACAAGATAAATAAAAATAAAAAATTGATAGATATTTGTAATAGCATGGGACTCTGTTTTTAAATATATATCTAAGCACAAAAAGAAGCAACAACTCAATGTATAATGAAGCAAGTTATTGTATGATTTTTAAGCATATAAAAATAGAAGGATCTTTCTTTAGATTTATCTCTATTATTAAAGATCTCTATTTTTAGTTTGCCTTTCTATTTCTTGTCCTCTGTCTCTCCATCCATCAACCCCTTTCCTCCAACTTATGAATTTACTTTGAGAATAAATTTATCAGCTAAAATGTGACGATAAATAGTTTCTGATTATTTTTTTGAGCATCATAAAGATCTACACTTATTAGAGTATTGCGGGTACTTCTTACACATATTTTTTATGGAAGAATTTTGTATGCACTTTTAAACTCTAGGAAGCATTTACCATAGAGCGTCTCAAGGAAGTGAGAGCCCCTACCATTCAATGTATCCAAAACCCTCTCCACCAAATCTATGTCTTCTACAATTATGAAATAGGCAATGTCTAAAAAGCCCCCTCTCTCTCTCTCTCTCTTATATCATTTCAAGTCTATATGGGTCATATCCCAATTCAAATGACAAAGCACGTTTTCCTCCACTTAAATGTCATCGATCCTAACATAAATTACAAATACAATATTAGGGCCCTATCATCTTGCTTCTCTTAAAATTTAGGCCTATTTTATCAATATGGTGGGAAAATGTTGTCATGTTCGGTGCCTTTTGGCTAAAATTTTGGGAGAGTAATGTGTCAGCCTTGACATTTCTATATCTCTTCTCAAAATTGCGATATGATGATTGTAAGTTGGGTTTTTATCAATTTTAAGCTTGTGATTCATATATAAGGAAGTTAGTTTCCTCATTTGTGATATCAATTCATTGTGTTATCCTAATGATGTAAAATTACTACTTAAAGTGAGTCTACTAATCTACAAATTCTAGGAATAATGAAAATCATCAAGTCTTCATCAACATTATTCATCATCATGGAATCTTCAAAGAATGTTGGAGGATGATAAGGAGTCACTAACTAATGATTGGATTGTACCTATCCCTAAGGGGTTTGGTATGATTACCTGCCATTCTTACCATTTTGCAATTTAGCTTTAGATCTAAGTTTTATCATTGTTATGATATTCATGTATTCTTGAGTTAATTCAGCCATAACCGTTTGATTGTTTCATTTAGGGTCTACTCTAAAGATAATTGAGTAGGATTCTAGTTTATCTTTGTTCTTTCAAGCTCACCTCAATCTTATACATGTTTGAGGTTGAGAGAATACACTATTGTTTACAAATTTTCAACTTAGCTATCCATAGAGGTAGAAATCACCAAAATGGGGGCTTGACTAAGGCAAGCCCCTATATATATCAAAAACTCCACTTTATCTCTATTTTGTAGGTGAACAGATACAAGTATCTATTAGAGTATGAAGATCTCAAGATCATAGGTAGAAAAACTCAACAAATTTCATCAAAAAACACCTCAACACTGACAACTAGAACCTCTATCATCAAGGACTGGGACTCCTAATGCCATAGTTCTCATTGTTTAGGCTCAAATTTGTTAGAGAGATAATGTAGATTATCAGGGTATTATATCTGATTTCCATGCTCAGTTGATCACTAGTCAAGACTAGGGTGCCTAACTATAGTGTCCACCTAGTTTCAACTTTATTTACTTTCATAGGTGCATTTTTGAGTCTTTTTTCCATTATTGAGTTGTTCCTGTAGATTTTAGTTTCTATATCAGATAGTTTTACTAGTTTATGTGTGCTTGTATACATTCTTAGGACCTAGTTAGTTTATATACAAATCAAACAAGCGATATTTCAAGAAGAAAAAAAAACCAAGGCTTGTTTGACTCTCTTTGAGTAAGAGTTACTGAAGCATATAGCCCCTTTTTTGGTTTGTATTCCAATGTTTAATGAAGGAGGATTTTGTTTGAGTAGTTAAGTTAATAGCTAGTTTAGTTCATCCTCTTTTCATCCTAAGCAATTATATATCTAAAAAACATTGAATGAAGGCAAAAATTAGGATGTCCCAAGTTTGTAACCCATTATTGTTAGATGATTACAAAATCCATTCCCTTTAGTTTCATTATAATATCTAAAAAATATAAAAAGATAATATTTTGTATATGGCTTAAACTTGTTTTGATCTAGAAAATTCATATTTCTAGAAATACAAAATCATGTAATTGTGTTATAAAAGGCTTATGACTATTGCAATTTTCTTTTGTACTAATTTTTTTAATGAATTTTTGAGGACTAAAATTCATGTTTACTATGGTCACCATGCTACTTCTATTCAATAAATGTTAGGATAGTTGTTTGACTCCTACACACATCATATCATTTTCATATCTGTATGGTTGTTTTTTTCAAGTCATTTTGGTGGGAAGTATAGGTTGCACCTACCTATATCTTGATGAAATGATTATTTTAAAAATAACAAAACTCCCTTGAAGGGAATTATCTCAGTCCATCTATTTTGACTACTTTGAGATAACATCTTCTTTGTTATTTACTTGTTGCTTTGAAATGTTTGAATCATTCAGAGGATTCTAATTTTTTCTTAAGAAAATAGATCCAAATGTGGTGAGAAAAATTATCAATAAAAGTAAAACAATAAAGATACTTATGCAAGTAGCACACTTGAATATCTCCGTAGAATCAACATGTGCAAGCTAAGAATATATTTCACCCTCCAAATTGTTCATCAAAAAGGTATCTCAATGATGGTTTCTAAGCATATACCTCAAAAAAACTTATTTTCCCTACCCAAATTATTTGATTCCCTTTCACTATTTTCTTTTTATAAGGCAAGATCAATCCTTGAATATTTATATTTCCATTCTATTTTGTGTGGTTGCTTTGAGGGATGCAATTATTTGAAATTAAAGTGAGGGAGAACAACCTATTCCTTATCATTAAAATTTTTTCTACAAGATGATAATATTTTGATTTATCAAATATTTTATACTAGTTATCTTCAAATACAACTTTATAACTTTTTGCTACAAACTAAATATTACTCAAATGATTGTGATGTTGTTTTTAAAACTTTCAATTTTAGTTTTTAAATAAAGATCATTTTTTCAATTACATCAACTTCTTTATGATCACCAAGTTTCACTTGACTTTTCATATATTATGATATTATGTAACAACCTCACATCTTTATGATATTATTTTGCAATATTGCATGTGAAGAATGTGCAACTTTATATCTATTTAAGATAATACTCAATAATGGTAGCTCTTCACTTATTTAAGATAATCTTTTTCATGTCCCGAATGCCTTAATGAGATTCAAAGAAATGAAGAGAAGTTGATATAAATTCTACATAAAAATAAGAAGAGATAGTCTATGATCTTTTTTTTAAAAAACAAATTATTCAAAATATTTTGTATCTCTTGCAATGTTGCCCATGCCTCATCTTTCATAAAGGACTAACTCTATTTTGTTGCTTATACTCAAAGAAGAGATATCATATGAACCACTTACAAACCTTTAAATTTTACTAGAAAGCGTCAAATATTTTAACATTTGAATCTCTTGCAATGTTGCCTTTGCCTCATCTTTCATACAATGGACTAATCTTACTTGTTTCTCATATGTAGCCCTCAACGAAGAGATATCTTATGAACTGCTTACAAACCTCTGAATTTTCGGCTTGTACTATCCATCCTTTCTTGATTGGCATTTTCAACCAACTTAAATCCCTTTCTTTATCACTAGAGGATTTAAAATCTTTATACACTTCTGAATCTTTTGTCCACATCAGTATATGTACTGGATATTCAAAACGTGAAGAGTGGCCAGTGTAAACATGACCAAAAAATGTCACTTCAATGTTGCAATCCTGATCCGTTATAAGGTATAGAAATATAGCACCTTTTAGCTTAACAGTACACTCCAACTAAGCGCTCTGTAAACTGCTCCGCACTTTAATACCTTCAAATCTACGAGCAACTCTGTCCTGCATACTTTTAAACGAAACGCGCCCGTCAATTTTTATTGTGCAGTGTCGTTTAACAATGTAAAATTTTGCAGCTATAGCTGCACAACAGGATAGATCTAGCTAAAAAAATAAAAGAAAAACTTGCAGATCGAATGCACAAAAGATAAAACAAGAGCAGTTAAGAAATCAAATTGTATTAATTCATTGTATCAATTACATTGTGAAAAATGCATGCTTTTATACAATAGTAACCACTGCATGATCACATTATTTATTGTGGAAACAAAGGCAGAACAACCATGCGGTGAAATGGGAAGAGATAAGAAGTGTATTTCTCTTTGGTTAACTTACATGCAAGCATGCAATCTGCAGATCACAGAGATGACTGTGCTGCATGACTGTTTTGCATGTGCTAACACTCCCCCTTAAGTCTAACTAAGGAGAGATAAACCTAATGAAAAGAAAGAGGAAAGAAGGAAAACCCAATGGGAACAAAAACCCCCCTCAAAATAAACCCTAACTTTGCATGACACTTAATATGCTACAATGTCTTGCAACCAAAGAAGGTCTTGCAGAAAGTGGCTATTTGTGCCTTCACAAAGAAGAGAAAGAATATCAATACAGATTGTAGCAAAATGAATGTTGTAGTAGGTTCCTCTGCAACAAATGATGCCTCTTCCTTTTAGAAGATAGAAACCTCGAGCTGTCAAACTGCTGAATTCCCACTCAAGTGAAATGTATGAAAGAATCAAGATGAATGGTTTTGAAAAATAATCATGTTTCTCCAATCCAATGCTGAACTGCGACTCTACCATACAAAATTCCAGAACAGTGACCACTGAAGTGTGAGATTTGTTCGGCTGTGAATTAGGATGTGTCAAGATAGTAGCATGGAGTGGTTGAGAGAGAACAAGAGAATCCAAACCAAAAGAAGATGCAACTTGATGTGATTTGACATCGGAGAGAAGACATGTGTCTTCAATGTTGTCATCATGATCAGAAAGAGATTCAACAAACAAATGATAAATGTCTGACAGGATGATATCTCGCTCATCAAGAGGAAAAGAATGAACCTGCTGAGAAGAATCTAAAGTAGCATTCAAAGAAGCCAAGATCTCTATCAAACTCGCAGTTGAAGGTGAAGGTACATCAACTATTTTTGTAGGTGGAGAAGTAGCTTGCGATTCTGATGCATTCCCGAAAAATAGTAGAAAGACATTATGTGAGAAATAGGGACACCATTCATGCCCATGTTGATTGCTCCCACAATATATGCATCTGCAATCCTTATACATATACATCATTCACTCCTTAAAAATATCTCCAAAAAAATACAAAAACAAAACCTTCAATACAATGGTTATTCCAATCTAAAACAACTCTATCTTCAGTGCCTGCAAATAGAAGTGTTTAGCTTCTTCTTCCTAGCAACCTGATCTGATACCATGTAAAATTTTGTAGCTGTAGCTGCACAATAGGATAGATCTAGCTAAGAAAATAAAAAATAAAAGCAAAACTTGCAGATCCAATGCACAGAAGATAAAACAAAGCAGTTAAAAAATCAAATTGTATTAATTTATTGTATCAATTACATTGTGAAAAATGCACGTTTTTATACAATAGTAACCACCACGTGATCACATAATTTATGGTGGAAACAAAAGCATGACAACTATGCGGTGAAGTGGGCGGAGATAACAAGTGTAGTTCTCTTTAATTAACTTACATGCAATCCGCAGATCACAGAGATGACTGTGCTGCATGACTGTTTTGCATGCCCTAACAAACAGAGATGCGAATGCAGGAGTAAAAGTCTGAACTTACCATTTTATCAACGACCTCCAATTTCGAAGTTGTTCCGGAAAGGACGGTCGTTGATATATTAGGAGCACAAGTCTGCACAATCAGTTAAGCACAATCACTTAAAGTGTCACAAACATAATTTGATTTTGTCATTTCGGTAAATATACCTGTTTGAGATATTTTTCTGGTAAGATTAACAAAAGTTTTTTTTGACTCACCAAAATGTCAGTGCAACTCGATCTAGGAAAACTATCGACTGAGATCTGAAAATAAGACAACTTTTGCAAGTGCCCCAGGCCCTGAATGCTCTACAATTTCCAACACATGTCGGCTTTAATTACTTGAGTTGAGACCTTCCACATTAAGTGTTTCTAGTTCGACACATCCACTTATGTCAAACTGAACTCTGAACAGTTCTTCAGGTTCAGGGTTATCAAACTGCCTGGTAGCATACCAAATTCTCTCAAATAGATATTGCTGGAAGGATCAACAATTTCAAGCTTGGGAAAAAGACTTTCGGCCCCAGGAATATCTGTCTTTAAAATGTGGCTGTCTCTTATAATCAAATCTGTTAAACAACTTGAGCGATTGCGATGAGCACTGTGATCAATGGTGAAATATTTGTTGAATCCACTCCTGTCACTAAGTGGTTGGAACCAAGTGGACACTCTTAAACATCCAGAATTTTCATATTCATCCACGCAATTCTTTCTGGTAATGCTTTGAGTCCGCAATTATATATTCTAGCCCTTTCCAAATGCACTAACTTTTCAATAGAGTTGTCAATATAAAATCGTTTTGTGCATCCTAACAGGGTCAAGCCTGTTAATCTGCTCAAAGTATATAGAGAAGATGGTAACTCTACCAATTTTGAGCTCCCTATAAGTAGTTCCTTCAGATTTTCTAGCTGTTCTAGATCCTGAGGGAATTTCGTCAGCTCAGTACAGAGAACATTTAAATGCTGTAAGGACTTTTGAGCCTCCATTCCCTCTGGCAATTCATTAAGCATAGAGCAACCCTCACAGTCGAGGTACTCAAGCGTGGAGATTTTTCCCAAATTTCTAAGAATGAGCTTCCTGCAATCTCTCAGTGCTAAATATTGAAGTTGCAATAATTTTTCTGTAAAACAATCTGGCAAAACCTTCAAATTGGTGCAGCCAGATAGATCTACATGTCTGAGGTTTCTTACTTCCTCAAACTTAAATGGGAGTGCCATCATGTCTTCAATATTTTGTAAAACTAGCTTAACCAAATTCTTCCAGTTCTGTTTTCCTAACCACTCCCAAAGCTAGTGTCCAATATTTATTTGACTCTGAAATAAATCAGGAGCATTTGATACTGAAGACAGTTTAGTGGAAACGGCTTTTGAAGGAATTGGAGGTCGCAGTGAGTCTGAAATCTTGGAGGCTAACTTCAGTTTTCTGAAACCAGCTGTTGAAGGCCCAGCCGTCCATGGATTGTACATCTGAGAGTCACTTGTGCACGTGACTGTCAATTCTTGCAGATGTAAAAGAGGCTGCGATACCAATAGTGTTTTAATTGCTATGAATATTTACAATTACAATACCGAAAAGCTCTAGTGAAGTTGAAAGATTGGGTGTCGAGGAGGGATGTACACATACATCACGATCATAGAACGAGTTGATGAAATTTCGATTGTTGATATTAAAATATAAAATTGAAACACAAATAAACTATTCTATTGATTGAAGAAATTACAAGAGCTTCTTGATCAACTGATCAAGGATCAGAATTGATCGAGAAGCTCATGTAGTCTCTTGAATCAATAAAATAATTTATTTGTGTTTCAATTTTATATTTCTTTTATTTGGTATCAGAGCAGGTTTGAGAATGTATTTTGATTCAAGAAAGATCTTGGGAGTTTGAAGCAGTCAGAGCACTGAAAAAATTACTAAATCCAATCATAACTAAGGAAGCTGCTAGAGGAAATTGGTGAAGATCACAAACCATTTATGTGATATTTTTCCATTAGCAAGCCACACGTGTTCAAAGGGTGAAGTATTTTTTGAAACCAACAATGTCAAGCCTACTTTCAATGCAGAAGTCACCTTCTCAATGAAGTGAAGTCAACCTTCAAAAGAGAAGATTGCAATCTAACATAAACTATAAGTATAAAACCACCTCCAAAAAGGTGAAGCCCTTCGTTTATAAGATTGTTGAAGGAGAAAAAGACAATGATCACAAATCATTAAAAATATTGATTTGTGTGAACAAGATCGTGGATCTTGTAAATATCGAAGAATTAGTCAAAGCTACCATTATGAAGCTGTGTGAGGAAGCCCAATCATGGTCTTTGAAGAGGCCATAGTGGGTTTTGTCAAAAAAGGAGAGAAGCCTTCTATCAGAGGAGAGAAGATCACAAGTTTTGTGAAAGCTGGAGAAATAATTTTAAGCCACCGATATGCAATCGTGTGAGGAAGTCAGATCCAAGTCTTAGAGAAAGCTTGAAGAGTTAAAAGTCAAGAATTGCAGTCTAAATAGAGATCACCGCATGATGGAAAGTGGTAGGAGTTGAGCCCATTGAAGCCAGATGAAAATACAATTGTTTTTTGTGTTAAATCAATTAGTGGTTGAAATTAAGGGGGAGATTGTTGGAAATCATTTGGGACTCACCTCAATTCATCATTCAAGGGGAGATTGAAGATGAACGATGCCTTGGAGATCAGGTTGCGGTGGAAAGCATATCTCCTCTTTTTTGATAAAGCAACTTTTTTAGTTTTATTCATTGTTACCACTCCTATCTTCGCAGTGAAGAAAACTTTTTTTAACTTTTTTTTTGTTTTATATTTTTGTAAATCAGCAGTTTGCAAACTTCTATGATAAATTTATTTTTTTAGTTTTAGTTTTTTGCTTTATTTTCAATAATACAAGTTTTCCAATATCTAAAAGTATCTAAGACCTCTATATAATGAGGGAGTTGTAATTCATTCTCTATCCGTTACTCTTGATCAATTGATCAAGAAGCTAATATAATCTCTTGAATCAATAAAATAATTTATTTGTGATTCAATTTTATATTTCTTTCAGACATCATGAACTTCCAACACTCTTAAATTTTTCAATACGATAGTAGAAGCTGGAATGAGATTGTTTATACCTCTCCGTGAAAGGATAGGAGTAGAAGTTTCCTTGGATCGACGCAAGCGCAACCATATCAAATCTCTGGACACAATATTCAATCGCTGAAGAAGAGGG
Organism: Cryptomeria japonica; assembly: GCF_030272615.1. Taxonomy (NCBI): domain Eukaryota; kingdom Viridiplantae; phylum Streptophyta; class Pinopsida; order Cupressales; family Cupressaceae; genus Cryptomeria; species Cryptomeria japonica. The sequence goes on from NC_081409.1 coordinate 142,598,263, forward strand.
GAATTATGCAGCAACGCCAGAAGTTTTAATCCGTATATATATTCATATGGCAACTGATCATCATCGTCTCGGTTGAGCCATTTACAATCATCCAGGGTGCGACGTATAGCTTGTAAGAATGGGTGCCATGCCGTTTTCCCTGCAGTATCTTTGAGAGTAAATCCGTTCCACTTCAGGCAATTCTCGTCATCTCTACGAATTCCTCCTCGAACCCTTAAATGAGGTAGTAAGAAAAATATATTAATTTATGGAAAAATCTATTTTAAAAATAATTATTTAGATTTAAATACATAATACTTTTAATAAGCATGAACGTGGTCTAAACAAGGAGATCAGCCCCTAATCAAGAAGAAGGCGTTATAAAAGAATTATGTCTGCATTTTCATACTCCACGAGGCATTTACGACGGAGCGTCAGAAGGCATTGAGTACCGCTACCATTCAATCCATCCAAAACCCTCTCCGCTAGATCTGCCTTTTCTCCATTTAAGAAATGGACAATGTCTAAAAAGGTCTCTCTCTCTCTAATGTCAAGAGATTTATAACTATCCTTTACTATCTGCTTTAATACGTTTTCTGCAGTTGTTTCCGTAGACTTTCCAATTCCTTCTTCCATTTCCCTGGATCATTTTCTCTGTGGAGCTGCCCCGCTAAAACTTTCAAAGCCAATGGAAACCCACTACACATACCAACCAACTCTTCAACCATATTTTGCAAATCGTCTACTGGTTCAGAGTGCCCGAAAGCGTGCCAATAGAAGAGCTCTTGGACATTTTCTGAATCTAACAATTTGATATTGTATATTTCTATATTAGAACTGACAAACAAAGTTTGGTCTCTAGATGTCACCAAAAGCAGACTGCCATTTCCAACAACATCCTTCACAAATAACAAGTTCTCTACTTGCTCTGTATCAGCCATATCATCAAAAACAATCAAAACACTTTTCAACCCTCGTAGACGATCTCGAAGCATGCTCCTCCCTCTAAGCGTGTCCTGAAAACCCAATTTATGATCACAGAGAAGATCCCTGAGCAGAGTTTGCTGCAGAGAGCGTAAATCGGTTCTACTCACCTGAGACAAGAAACAACATCTCTGGAATTGAGAACGCTTGGAATTGTAGAGATGAATAGCCAGAGTTGATTTGCCTGATGCACCAAGTACTACAATACCCACAACCTCGATTCTACTAATTTCACTTGGATTCAAAACCTCCCTTTCGAAATGCTCTGCCGATTGATGGAGTCCCAGGACCCACAGGGTATTTATCCACATCCAGATCTTCCCTTCTCACCTCTTTTAATATAATCTCCACAATTTCTTCCAGACGCTCTCCAAGGTCACTGAGATAATTCCAAAACTTGTTATAAGCCACATGCTCATGCAAATAACTCTACATCAAATATATTCAGATGATGTAAATACTCACTCTTCCTCTGTGCTGATCACCACGCCAGAAATGGCAGAGACTTTATTGAGGGCACTTATCCAGCTGTCCAGTTGTTGTATGGTAGCCCTGCCCTTCTCTCTGTGTTGTTGAAAGGCTCCGGCATATGCTCCTTGGTTAACATGGCGAAGGTCTGAAGGTTGAATGTCATAAAAGATGGGAATAATACTAGAACGAGAATCAAACATCCATAAGAGCTCATTCAGACACCAAGCGGATTGTGCATACGTTTTGGAAAAAGTAGCGATCTAAACAGAGGCACTACAAATAGCAGATTTTATTGCAGGGGTTAACGAATCTCCCGCTTGGAATTCATGTTTATCGAGAAACACCCTCAAACCATTGCCTTCCAGACGGTGATAGATGAGGCTGGCAAGAGTTCTTTTGACATCAGGTCCTCTGTGATTAATAAAAACATGATAAGGTGGAAACACTTCTTCCATAACAGTGCAGTGAATGCCACAAAAATGAAACGGGTAAAGGAGAACGAGTTAGTTACCTAGTCAGAAAACAGTAATCCACATTTCACGTTTGTGGGCGGCTTTCTGGAATAAATAAAAAGTTTAAGTGGACTATCATAGGGAAAATTTGTTCAACAAGGTTAATTCAATTTTCAAACAATTTGACATGTAAATAACAGATAAATGTATGAAATATGCTATTTTTTGATTTTTCTGTAGTTGTTATTTTATTATTTCAAATAATTTATTTATATTTTTTAAATATACATATACTAGTTCAAACCTAATCACATATTGGATAGGTTCTTATTCTCACTTAAAAATAAATACAAATAGTTAAGGAAGGGGATGGCTATGGGGATACTCTTAAAAACATAATAAAGTATTAATAATTAATATTTTATAATCTATTTAAATTAGATATAATATAATTAAATGAGAAGATTATTTATATAAATTATGAAAGGATTTGAATATAAAAAATAAAAATTTTATGTGGAGAGAGAGAAAGAGAGAGAGAGGGGGCATATATATAGAAAATAAGAGATAGCAACCAAAGCTTCTAAAAATGGCCACTATATATTTGGAAGATTACTTTTGAACATTTGGTGTGGAGATATAAAATATTCTAAGTAAAAAATGTATGTGTTTGGTTAAGTCTCATTCAAATACATTTATATATTATAAAAATAGTTTTACATTTTTAAAGAATAAAAAATTAAGAAAAGATTTTGTTTTTACATGTTTGGTATAAGTATCATTGAACTATATTTTATATACAATAATTTTTTTTTTGATCTTATGAAAAATAAAACATTGAAAAGAGAATTTTCTTTTGAATGTTTGGTGTAAGGATATAAACTATTATGAGTATGAAATGTATATGATTGGTTTAACTCTCATTCAATTGTATTAATTGTATAATAAAAAAATATTTTTAAATCTTAAAGAATAATATATCTAAAAGAAAGATTTTGTTTTGGATGTTAGAAATAAGAACATGAATTACTACATGTTTGGTTTATGTCTCATTCAATTATATTTATTTTATAATAATAAATATATTTTTATTGTTAAAGAATAATTTTTTTTAAAAATAAATTCTTTTAGATATAGAGATGTAAGGTATTGTAAATATACAATGTACAGGTTTGATTTAAATCTCAATCATTTATATTTATATTTAATAAAAAAATATATATTAAAAAAATAAAGGGAGATATTTAGCTGCCGATGAAATTTTCCACATATAGTGGCTGACTCAGCAGACTTTATAGCTCCCACCATAGCATAATGGTTGAAACGGCAAATAAGATCCGTTCAAACCATGGATGTGAAGGGGAACGGAAACAAGCAAATGCAAAAATAGGATTAGAAAGAGTCCAGACATTATATAGATTAATATGTTTCAATCTTTCTTGTAGAAGAAAGCACGTGGAGGAAGGAGAGCCGTCTAAATATATTAGATAAGATTTATTACTTTTTAATTAAAATAATCTAGATGGAATAACTCTTTTGAACGTTTGGTTGGAGATATAAATTGCTTTGAGTATAAAATGTATGTGTTTGGTTAAGTCTTATTCATATGTATTTATATATAATAAAAAGTAGTTTTAAATTTAAAAATAAATAAAAAATTTGAGAAGAAAGATTTTTTTTTTTTTTTTTTTGGTATAGAGATATAAATTATTGTGATTATAAAATCTACATGTTTGGTTTAAGTCTAGTTCAATTATATTTATATATAATAAAAAATATTTTTGATCTTTGGTAAAAAAAATTGAAGAGAGAATTTTTTTTGACTGTTTGGTGTAGGGATATAAATTATCGTGAGTGTAAAATGTATATAAATTTTGTTTTACGATGCTCGATATAGTGATATAAATTATTGTGAAGATGACACTATAAGAAACCTTTACAGGCAAGAAGCATGAGGTCGAGCATTTTAGGATCTTTGGCAGCATAGCATACTGTCACGTACCATTAGAGAAACGAACCAAGTTAGATTCGACTGCAGAAAAAGGTTTCTTTGTTGGATACAATGAAACCTCAAAGGCATACAATATCTTTATTCCAGGGACAAGTAGGATCATAGTGAGATGGGATGTGAAGTTTTTGGAGGAGAAAGCCTTCAAAAAATCTCAGGATTTACCAACAGTTGAGCAGAGTTAGTAGATTGAAGCCCCAAAAGAGGATCAGGAGTCTTAGGTATAGCGCACTGTGATAGGAACAAATGCAGATATAGGTACCTTGGTGAGTCAAGTCCTCAAGATCTGGAGCAACAAAATAAGGAGCAACAATTTCCACCTATTGTTGTATTTCCTACCGATAGGAGAAGGACTAGCCTAGTGGAAACTCAAATTGTGCGAGACGCTCAGGAGTTTATGGGAGCTCCTAGAACAAGTGGCAGGGAGAGGAGACCACCATCTAAATATTCTGATTATGTGGCATTAATGAGAAAGCTCATTGATAGTGAGCCTTCTAGTTATCAGGAGCCTGCACAGCAACAAGTTTAGCAATGGTGGAGGAATACAACTCCATCATGAAGAACAATGTCTGAGAGGTAGTGCCAAGGTCTATCGATAAGAAAGTGGTTAGTTCTCACTAGATCTACAAGATCAAGCATGATGCAGATGGTAGCATAGAGAAATACAAAGCTAGGTTCGTGGCCAAGGGGTTCTCTCAAAATGAGGGAATTAATTATGATGAGACATTTGCTCCAGTAGCTAGATATACCTCCATACGATCCATGATCTCATTAGTAGCACAAATGGGATGGAAAATCCATCAGATGGATGTCAAGACGACATTCCTAAATGGAATCATATAGGAGGAGGTGTACATCAAACAACTAAAAGGTTTTGTGGTGCATGGGAGTGACTCTCATGTTTGCAGGTAAAAGAAAGAACTATATGGACTTTAGCAGGCACCTAAAGCGTGGTATGAGAACATAGATAGTAACTTGTAGAGCATGGGATTCGTGAAGAGTGAGGCGGACTCCAACCTTTACAATCTCATGGTGGCAGGTAAACCACTCATTCTATTTTTGTATGTGGATGATTTAATTATGATAAGTTCACCTAGGCTCATATAGGACTGCAAGAGGGACCTAGCAATAGAGATCGAGATCAAGGATTTGGTGTTGATGCACTATTTTAGGGGACTAGAGGTGTGCCAGATAGAGAGATCTTTTCTTTGGTCAAGGGAAATATGCTATGGAGATCTTGGAGCGATTCAAAATGCTAGACTATAGAGGCATGTCTACGCCGATGGTTACAAATTGGTGGAAGATTAATGCATCAAAGCAACAAGCAGTAGGCCCCTCCTTGTATAGACAACTTATTGGGTCATTGATGTATTTGGTCAATTGTACAAGACCATACATTTTCTTTGCAATCAATTCTCTTAGTCAATTCATGGTAGAACCAAAGAGAGTACATTGAACAATAACAAATCATGTGCTAAGGTATCTACATGGTACATTTGAGTATGGGATGAGATATACTTGGGGTGATGGTGTCAAGTTGATTCGATACATTGATGCAGATTGGGCAAGTAATTCAATAAATAGGAAAAGCACTTCTGGGTGCTATTTAAGCACGGGATCAAGGGTTGTCTCTTGGTACAATAGGAAGTAGAAGTTTGTTGCATTAAGCTCTATGAAAGCAGAGTACATGGTAGCGAGCATGGAAACATGTGAGGCTATATGGCTTTGAAAGCTATTAGTGGCACTGTTTGGTTCATAAGAATGCAAACTATGCAAGTGTAAGACATGTTGGGTTCACCAAAATGTAATGTAAGAAAATGAGACTCGCTAATCTAACATGCAAACTAGGAATCAAACCCAAAACCATCAATTGCATTAGAGAACAACCATTAGGCTCAACTATAAATCCCTAGGAGAGTTCGACACATATGGTTTTGATTGTTCTCTATTATTTATTTGATTAAAGGGAAATTGTGAGATTTTGCCAAGATCAAGCGCACAATGAAAAGCATAAAAGAGAGACAACAGTATGACAAGAACAAACTGTATTCTCATCAATATACAAATGATCAACTAGATTAACCAATACAATGAATATATGCCTGCATATATAGGCAAGGCCAAATGGATATGTGAGCACACAATCATGACATGTGGCTTAATGATAAACAAGGGTAGGTAAGAAAAAGTAGGGGTAGGTAGGAGAAATAATATAATATTCCATAAGAGGTGGATGACCCACCGAATGTGGAGTGTAACAACAAGATAAGACCACAAAAGGTGGAATTTATCTTACAAGCTACATCCCTATGTGCACACTTCCCTAAGTGTCTCATATCCAAACTACGATGAGATGCATTATCCTAAGTTAACTTAAGTAAAGTGTAATTATATCCTATAAGAATAAATAATTACACCAACACCCCCCTAGTGCAGAGGCACCTAAGCACACAAGCATAGCAGGAGGTCAAAAGTCATAATATGAACAATTTATTGTATTTGAGTCATTCATAATGTATTAAGGTTATTTGAGTCAATTAAATCATAATATGTAAGGCTAAATGAGCCATTTTGTCCAAAGATATCATATTTGGTCCATATTGAAGTTTTAAAAGTGTCCATGTAAGAGTTAGAGTCATTTATGTCAAAAATTGTAAAAATTGCAAAGTTGCAATATTGCCAAAAGTGCAACAAAAGTGTAAAAATGAAATCCATTGGTTATGAGGTGGTTGGAGAAGTTAGAAAGGAGTTTGAAATGGTTTATAAAACCATGTTTGGTCGAAATCAAGAAGGGAGATCAATTTGGAGGGGATTTGACAAAGATTATCCATCAAACCCTCAAACTGTCATGAGGTTTTAAGGAATCTATGGCTGTCATAGATCCATGGAGGATCACATTTGATGTAATTTTTATATTTAGATGTTATTTAATGATATATTGATGAAATATCTTTCAGATGAAACCTTTCTTGTGCATTTTTGTGGAGTATTTGGCAAGATATGTTTGTTTTTTCAATGATTGTCAAAACCTTGCCAAGGGTTACCCAGTTTTGGGAAAATGATCTTATATTTTTATTTAACCATTGGATCGGGCTGAAATTTTGAGAGAACTTGTTTAACTCAGTGATATAAATTCTGACCGAAGTGATTGTCTTTATGAGAAATATGTAAAATGTTATTGATGACTGTTTGTTACAGTTCACGGTGAAAAGCAAATTGGTGAAAGCAGCAACAACCCGGTTGTAGCATTTGGTGTTGTCACATGAGGGATAATATTGAAAAAAGGATATATGTGTTGGAAAGGTCGCTAAATATTCTTTCCATTTCTTTTGGTCTTACTTTATTTGATTAAGAATTGAATATTTTGTGATTATTTTGGTGAAAACAGTTGTTAAGGGATGAAACCCTAAACTAGGGTATTCCATGGCAATAAAGAATTTGTTCTCTCATGTTATGGTGAATGTTATGATCTAGTTTAGGGTTTCATCCCTAAAAATTCACCATAACATGAGAGAACAAATTCTTTATTGCCATGGAATACCCTAGTTTAGGGTTTCATCCCTTAACAACTGTTTTCACCAAAATAATCACAAAATATTCAATTCTTAATCAAATAAAGTAAGACCAAAAGAACTGGAAAGAAGATTCAGAGACCTTTCCAACACATATATCCTTTCTTCAATATTATCCCTCATGTGACCACACAAAATGCTACAACCCGGTTGTTGCTGCCTTCACCAATCTGCTTTTCACCGTGAACTGTAACAAACAGTCATCAATAACATTTTACATATTTCTCATAAATACAATCACTTCGGTAAGAATTTATATCACTGAGTTAAACAAGTTCTCTCAAAATTTCAGCCTGATCCAACGGTTAAATAAAAATATATGATCATTTTCCCAAAACTGGGTAACCCTTGGCAGGGTTTTGACAATCAATGAAAAAACAAACATATCTTGCCAAATACTCCACAAAAATGCACAAGAAAGGATTCATCTAAAATATATTTCATCAATATATCATTAAATAACATCTACATATAAAAATTACATCAAATGTGATCCTCCATGGATCTATGACAGCCATAGATTCCTTAAAACCTCATGACAGTTTGAGGGTTTGATGGATAATCTTTGTCAAATCCCCTCCAAACTGATCTCCCTTCTTGATTTTGACCAAACATGGTTTTATAAACCATTTAAAACTCATTTATAACTTCTCCAACCACCTCATAACCAATGGATTTCATTTTTACACTTTTGTTGCACTTTTGGCAATATTGCAACTTTGCAATTTTTACAATTTTTGACATAAATGACTCTAACTCTTACATGGACACTTTTAAAACATCAATATGGACCAAATATGATATCTTTGGACAAAATGGCTCGTTTAGCCTTACATATTATGATTTAATTGACTCAAATAACCTTAATACATTATGAATGACTCAAATACAATAAATTGTTCATATTATGACTTTTGACCTCCTGCTATGCTTATGTGCTTAGGTGCTTCTACACCACCCCCCTTAAGTGAAACTTAGGAGAATGAAGACTCAAGTCAACAATGCAAGATGGATCCCGACAACTAGGCCATGATAGGTACCCATGTACAATTAGCAAATGCAAGCAAACCTATGCAATGCAATCTTTCACAAACAAAGAAAGGGAGAAAACCCAATGGGAAAAAACTTCCCTCCCCCCAAAAGAGAGATAAATGTACAAAAGAGACTCTCAAAGAAGAAAGACAAAACCTCAAAGAGGAAAAAGTCCCCCCATAAGAGAGGAAGGAGAAGTTAGCTAACCCCCCCAATGAAATATCCCGCACCCCCAAGAGAGCTCACAACTACTGGAACTTACTCTCAGTGAAGGGTTTGGTGAATATGCCTGCAACCTGCTTCGTTGTAGGACAATATTGCAAATCAATCGATATGTTTGGTTCACTGATGCTGAACTGGGTTCTTCGAGATTGCAATAGCACTCTGATTGTCACAATGTAGAACCGTCGACCATGGAGTGGAGAACCCAAACTCTATGAGAATATGCTGAAGACAAATAGTCTCAGTCGCTGCGTTAACAGTCCCTCGATACTCAGCCTCAATCAAAGAGAAAGAAATAGCATGCTACTTCTTTCTTTTCCAACAAATGGGGCTCAAACCAAGGTGGAAGTTGTAACCAGAAGTAGACTTACGATCATCAGGATGGCCAGCCTAATCGAAGTCTATGTAACCAACCAAGCAAAGTCATGTGCATGCTGCATAGTGAATCCCATAATGATATGTACCCTGTATGTAGTGTAGGATGCGTTTGGCGGCTTTCCAATGAAGCTCATGTGGTTCCTACATGAAGCGGTAAACCATGCCAATCACAAATGAAATGTCAGTGCATGTGTGAGTCAAGTAGATGAGACTACCCACAATCTGATGATACAATGTGGCATCAACTGGTGGAGAAGAGTACCTAGCCTCAAGCTTGACTCCTGAAAGAATGGGAGTCGATGCAGGCTTACAATCAACAATATGAAAGCGTGCAAGTAGATCAAGAGCATACTTGGGCTGCGAAAGTGTAATCTCGGAAGGTTACTGTGAAATCTCTATCCCGAGAAAGTAGTGCAAAAGACCCAAGTCAGTCATAGAAAATCTGTCATGCAAAGCAGATTTGACACTACTAATGATGGATGCAGTGCTCCCTGTAATGATCAAATCATCAACATAGAGCACAAGTATCAAGTGTGAGTCATCCTGCCGCAAAATGTAGACATTCAGATTAGAATGACACCTGGTGAACCCTGCTGAGAGAAGAAAGGAATCCATCTTGGCATACCAAGCCCTGGGGGCCTTCTTAAGGCCATAGAGAGATATCCTTAGTTTGCAAACCAAGGAAGAATCCTGGATGAAACCCTTTGGTTACTCCATATATATCTCCTCATCAAGATCCCCATGAAGAAAAGCACTCTTCACATCCCAACCATGAGCTACAGCAATAGCAAGTGTCAAGCGAATGGAGTTCATCTTGGCTACGGGCGCAAAGGTCTCAGTATAGTCAACACCTGGAACTTGAGAGAAACCTTTCACAACAAGTTGAGCCTTATACTTATCCACACTACCGTCCATTGAAAACTTGGTCCGATAGATCCACTTACAACAAACCATCTTTCTCCCCTTAGGGAGAGGGACTAACTCCCATGTGTTGTTCCTCATCAAGGAACTATACTCTTCCTCCATAGCTTGGTCCCACTCGAGAACCCCTGATGCTTCCTAAAATGTCTGTGGATCGGAAGCGGTAGCAATGCAAGCATGTGGCAGGTCCTAATGTTGTGATCGAGTCCTCCGTGTATTTGAAGGATCCCCAACAAGAGAACCCGTTGACTCAAGTGTCTGTCAAGCCCAATGAGGTCTAGGTGGAGGTGAAGAATGAGGCTCCTCAACTGCAAGTGGACTCTGTGGAGGTGTAACCCTGTGAGTCAGAGTTGAAGGAGTCTCACCATCTGAATCACTCTCATCACTATCCACAATGGAGGAAGGTAGAGGAGGAAGGGAGGCTAAGGTAGGAGAGATTTCCTCAAAATGAATACTCCTCTCAATAAACACCTCATGTGTCTTAGGATCCATCAATAAATATGCCTTAACAACCTCAGGATATCCAACAAAAATACAAGGCCTACTTTGAGGTTCCAATGCCTTGTGTTTCTGCGGAGGAACGCGAGCCCATGTTGGACACCCAAAGACTCTGAAATGTCTCACAATCGATTTCCTACCAGCCCAAGCCTCAAAAGGAGTAATACGTATCAAAGCTTTGTGAGAAACCCAATTTTGGATGTGTGTGGCACAACTGATACCCTCTTCCCAAAAGATGGGATCAAGAGAATGTGCATGTATCATACAACTAGCCATTTCTTTGAGAGTTCTATTATTGCGTTTTGCAACTCCATTCTGTTGTGGAGTGTAAGCAACGAAATGTTGAAGATCAATCCCCTCATATGTACAAAAATCCTCAAGTCTTTTATTCACACATTCCCTTCCATTATCTGTGGGAAGAATCTTGACCACTTTCCCTTATTGCTTCTCCACATGATCCTTGAAGTCTAGAAATCTGTCAAACACTTCACTCTTATGAATAAGAAAATAGACCCAAGTGAAGCAGGAGTAGTCATCAATGAAGGTGAGGATATAGAGGACCCTACTAAATGAAGGTGAAGGAAATGGGTATACTGCATCACTGTGAACAAGTTGAAGAACTTCCAAAGCTCTCCAAACTTTCCCCTTATCAAACTTCTCCTCGGGGTTCTTGCCCATGGAACATCCTGAACATACACCCTCTGAAAAAATGATTCGAGGTAGACTTGTGACCATGTCTTTAGTGCTAAGTTGCTGAAGATAGCGGTAGTTGAGGTGACCAAACTATTAAAATTTAAGAAATAGATTACAACCCAGAATTGAATTAAAAGAAATAGATCAAATAAACTATAATGCAAATGAAATAAACAACATAACCGTGATATCGAGAAAAAAATTGATGTGAAGTGCTCCAAGGCAAAATAGAATCAAATTACTATCTCCAACTATATCAAAATACAAGCAAGGTAGCATGCTTATATAGACTCAAGAGAGGGGTGGAGGTGGCAATACCGGCCAATGAGGAGAGACCACCATGATGGTCTAAACATCGTAAATGCACCTCCTCATAGCATGTCGACACCTCAATACCCACTTGTCTTAAGTAAACATGCTTTATTAACCTAAGAAAGCTTAAATAAAGTGTAGGAAAAACCTAGGAAAAGGGAAAATAATAAACCCAACTAGGAAAATAAAAACCTACACTAACACCCCCCCTTAAGCATAGCTTAGGTGGGTGAAAATATGGGTCCCGACAAATGAAGCCTGATGAAGTACCCATGTACATAGTCCTCCCCCCCAACAAAGAAGAAGCCCCCCCAACAAAGGAGGTACACCCCCCTAGAATAGAGAGAGAGAAAAATAAATTAAGAAGCCCCCCCAACAAAAAAGAACACCTGCCGCACCCCAAGCAAAGATCTCAAATGAATGAACTTGCTTTCAGTGAAGGGTTTGGTGAAGATGTCTGCAGTTTGATTTGATGTTGGACAATATTGAAGATCAAGAACCTGCTCATGAATCAGCTCTCGAATATAGTGCATGTGAATCTCAATGTGCTTGGTTCGTTGATGATGGACCGGATTGCGAGAAATCTGAATAGCACTCTGGTTGTCACAAAAGATGATTGTAGGCTTTCAAAAGGAAATGCCAAACTCAGTGAGAATGTTCTGAAGCCAAATGGCCTCAGTAGCAACATTAACTGCTCCTCGATACTCAGCTTCAGTAGATGAAAGAGCAATAGCAGATTGTTTCTTGCTCGACCAAGAAATTGGACCAGAACCAAGAGAGAAGCAATACCCTGAAGTGGACTTGCGATCTTGAGAATCACCTGCCCAATCTGAATCTGTATATCCCACCAAGTCAATATCCATGCTCACCGTATAATGAATCCCATAACTGTGAGTACCCTATACATAGTGAAGAGTCCGCTTAGCTGCTTTCCAATATAGCTCATATGGCTCCTGCATGAACCTGGAGACCAGGCCCACTGCATATGAAATATCAGGCCTTGTGTGAGTCAAATATATGAGGCTTCCAACTAATTGATGATACAATGTAGCATCTACCAAGGGTGAGCAACAAGAAGCCTCAAGTTTGACTCCTGACAGAAATGGAGTCAGTGCGGGCTTACAATCAGCCATGCGAAATCTCGAGAGCATATCAAGAGCGTACTTAGGCTGTCCAATGAAGATAATAGAAGGCGATTGAGTGATCTCAATCCCTAAGAAGTAATGGAGTAGGCCTAGGTCAGACATCAAGAAGTGATCATGAAGGGCAGTTTTGATTGCCTTGATATGAGATGCGTGACTCCCAGTGATCAACAAGTCATCAACATAGAGAACAAGGAAGGTGAGAGTATCATCTTGTTGTAAAATGTAGACGTTGGGATCGGAATGGCACCGAGTGAACCCAACTGACAGAAGGAAGGAGTCCATCTTGGCATACCAGGCACGAGGGGCTTGTTTAAGGCCATAGAAAGACTTCTAAAGGTGACAAATAAGTGAAGGATCCTGGATGAACCCTTGTGGCTGCTCCATGTATATCTCCTCTTGAAAGTCACCATGAAGAAAGGCACTCTTCACATCCATCTGATGAACTTCCCAACGATGGGCTGCAGCAATAGCAAGGACAATTCAGATGGAATTCATCTTGGCAACTAGCGCAAAAGTCTCAAAGTAGTCAATCCCAGCAACCTGGGAGAATCCTTTAGTGACCAAGCGAGCCTTATACTTATCAACTGACCCGTTTGCAGCAAATTTTGTTCAGTAGATCCACTTTCACCGAACAAGTTTCCTTCCCTTAGGAAGAGGGACTAAATCCCAAGTATGGTTCCTCTCGAAGGAATTGAACTCCTCCTGCATAGCTGGATCCCATTTGGGGACACCTAAAGCTTCCCGAAAGGTCTGTGGATCAGAAGTTGTAGCAAAGAAGAGATGTGGAGCATGCTCAAATTGTGACCATGTTCTTCTCTCATCTGAAGGATCACCAACCCAATCACTTACTAACTCCAATGTATGAAGAGACCAAAGAGGCCCAGTAATTGGAGAATGAGGAGAATCTGGAGGAGAATCATCACCCTCTAAAGGATGACTAAGAGACGAGGAAGATGAATCCTTGCCATCGTCATCTGAAGTGGAGGAAGAAGACTCCTCAAAAGGATCAGGAGGATTAAAATCCTCAGAAGAACTATCATCATGAAGTTGCAATGTCTCCATAGGAATGAAAGATGGAGAAGTGGTAGAATAAGAACTGGAAGTATCCTCCTCAAAATGAACACTACTCTCAATGAAAAGCTCGTGTGTGGTAGGATGGAGAAGCTTGTAGCCTTTAACACCATCTAGATACCCAACAAATATGCAAGGCTTTCTTTGCAGATCCATAGCCTTGCGCTTCTCTGCTAGAATGTGGGCCCATGCAGAAGACCCAAACACTCAAAAGTGTTTGACTGTGGGTTTCCGACCAGTCCAAACTTGAAAAGGAGTTACCCCCTTCACAGCTCGATGAGGAACTTGATTCTAGATATAACATGCACAGTTGATGGCCTCTACCCAATACCGAGGTGCCAATGATCTGGATTGGATCATACAATTAGCCATTTCCTTCAAGGACCGATTCTTACATTCTGCAACTCCATTTTATTGTGGAGTGTAGGGAACTGTGTGTTGAAGATCAATGCCTTCTAAGATACAAAACTGCTCAAACCTCTGGTTGACATATTCCCCCCCATTATCGGTACACAGAACCTTGATGGTTTTACTTGATTGCTTCTTTGCAAAGGCTTTGAATTCCCGAAAAGACTCAAAGACCTCAAACTTTTGTTTGAGAAAATATACAAAGGTGTACCGAGAAAGATCATCAATGAATGTCAAGACATATTTGGCCCTACTGAAAGAAGGATTTGGAAATGGTCTTGCTAAATCACTATGAACTAGCTCCAAAAGCTACATGGCTCTCCATGCTTTGTCTTTATCAAATTTTTCTCCAGAGTGCTTTCCAAGAATGCATCCTTGACAAACTCCATCAAGAAATGGAATAGAAGGCAACCCTATAACCATGTCATGTTGACTGAGCTGTTGCAACTAGCAGTAGTTCAAGTGGCCAAACCGTTGATGCCACAAATGACTCACCTCATCTAAGTGAGTAAGAAATGCAAGTGAAGGAGAATCAGGAACAAAGTGAGAAAAGTGATACAGTTTGGACTGATGATCCACCTTTCCCACTGCAATTATAGACCCATTATGCATCTCACTAATTACCATTGTGTCTGGAGTGAACTCAACCCGCTTGCTAAAGCCAGTGTGAGTGATCTGATAGACAGATAGGAGATTAGTTGACAAAGATGGAACACAAAGGACATATTGAAATGTTCCTTCACCCACGTTAACAAACCCTCTCCCATGCACTTCAGTAGGAGTTTCATCACCCAATAGAATAGATGGCATAAAACATGACTCCAAGGAGGAAAAACTATCCTTTGATGAAGCCATGTGATGCAAAGCACCTGAGTCGATAATCCAGGAATTAGGTTGGGAAGCAACAACAATAAGGGCCTTTCCCTTTTCTTTCCCCTTACTTGTGTCCTTTGAAGATTCCTGAGATGAAGTCGGTTTGACAGAATCAGGCACCTTGATGTTGTTCTTTTCTAGAAGATGAGTCAAATCATCAATTTGCTTCTTTAGACATTTATGTTCATCATGACCAGGTTTCTTACAATTGGAACACTTAGTTTTCTCCTTCTTGGGCTTGTCACCCTTTGAAGAAGATGCATCATTAGTTGCTTTTGAAGTAATTGACTTTTGTTCTTGCTTCTTTTCTCCTTGGTTCTTTTGTTTCTTTTCTTGCTTAGAAAGCCCATTTTGATCTTTTATACCTTGGTTGGCAACCAAGGCTTGAGATTTAGAGGGCTTAATTGTGCCCATTTGAATCAGCTTATCTTGTTCTTGTGTGAGTTCTTTTGCAAAATCATCAAGAGAAGGCATTTTAAAGCTGGTTCCTAAGGCACTTTTTGTAGCATAGAAAGTAGACACAAAAACTGAATAGTTTGGACCAAGTCTGAAAGAATGCTTAGAATCAATTGTGAATCTTTCTTATCTATCCCACATGCCTTCAATTGCAATCTTACAACCTTTAGTTTTGTGAAGAAGTCTTGAATTGTATCAAAATTACATGGATTTATCCCTATAAGCTCATTCTCCAATTGGTGTCCCCTTAACTCATCTTGTTTACCAAACAACCCTTCTAATGTTGTCCATACATCATTTGGAGTTGTAGCAGATTCAACATGAAAAAGAAGATCAGAAGATACAGACATACATAGAGTACCATATGCTTCATCACATTTGTTAAACCATTTTGGCTTTTCTACAATTAGTGTTGGTTCAGTTTCAAGTCCCATAGTTACTCTAAACAATCCCAACTTCTTAAGATAGATTGTCATTTTTTATTTCCACTCATAGTAGTTGTAAGGTGTGAGTATTGGTACTGTACTTTGATCTATTTTAATGCAGAAAGTAAGATTGCTTCTGTAGGAAAGAGAGACAAAAAACTTAGAGAGAACACACTGGACCACCCCCCCTTTGTACTAGATCAAAAATCATCCCCCCCAGATATTATAAGTTGGCACTTTATAATTTAGTGCATTTACAATGCTGGAGTTATTTTCCAGAGTTTTACAAAGTCCAAAAAATGAACACAAATACTGAAGGTAAAAATAATATCTCAGAATATGAGAATAAAACCAACATAAATGTATTTTAATTGAAAAAATATCCACTTTCAAAAAAAAATTACCTGAATCCGAGATCATATGTGAAATTTATAGTGGTTTGAAGTTCATAAAACGGGGACCGCCCTTCAAATCTGTTGATAAAACTTAATTTCTGGAAAATTGGAAACTTCTAAGAAAGAATTAATTTCACCACTGCAAAAAGGACAAAAAAATACCCCATTTCAAAAAAAATTGCACCGAAAAATACCTGTGTTTGACTGAGAAAACCTCATTTGAAGATCACATGCAAAATTGAAAACTGCAATGGTGAGGGATCTGGCTGAATCTTTCTGATGTGATTTTCAAACTATTTGCTGAGCCAATAAAAAATATAACAACGACCTAGATGGTTTGTTTCAGTGGAAAAACAAACCCAGAAAACGTTTTTCTTTATCACTTTCCAAAGATGGGGCCATAGTGTTAAAAAATGCCTTCAATAAGGAAAAAATGACATGCAAAGCTTTTGGTGTCCGATCTGCACAAAATTTATATGAAAATAGAGGTTTTGGGGCCTTCCAAACACAAAGGAAAGGTCTGTTAGGCCTGAAAACACACTATTTGAAAGTCTCTTCACAAATCTAAGCTTCAAAAACCTTGTTTTACAAAAAAACATATGTGTAAAACAATATTACCGGATCTTCATAAAACTTTTCTAGTTTTTCAGAGTATGCAAAATGAAAAAGAAAACACATCAAGATTTTACAAGATCTCTATAATAATCTAATCTTTCAAAACTGGCTCTAATACCATCTTAAAATCTAAGAAACGAATTACAATCGAGAATTGAATTGAAAGAAATAGATCAAATAAACTGTAATGCAAATGAAATAAACAACATAATAGTGATATCAAGAAAAAAATTGATGTGAAGTGCTCCAAGGCAAAATAGCATCAGATTACTATCTCCAACTATATCAAAATACAAGCAAGGTAGCATGCTTATATAGACTCAAGAGATGGGTGGAGGTGGCAATACCGACCAATGAGGAGAGACCACCATGATGGTCTAAACATAGTAAATGCACCTCCTCATAGCATGTCAACACCTCAATACCCACTTGTCTTAAGTAAACATGCTTTATTAACCTAAGCAAGCTTAAATAAAGTGTAGGAAAAACCTAGGAAAAGGGAAAATAATAAACCCAACTAGGAAAATAAAAACCTACACTAACACAAACCAATAAAAACCTACACTAACACAAACCACTCATGCCATAGCTTACTTTCTGAATTTGAATGAGTAAGCAAGGCCCTAGAAGGAGAACTTGGCACAAAGTGGGAGAATGAATAAAGTCTTGAGTTGTCATTGACTTGTCCCACTGCTACCAAGGCATCATTATCAACTTCCTTTACCACAACTGAATCAGGTGTAAACTCAACATTTTTCCCATTCCCATAGTGAGTGATTTGGTAGATCGAGAGAAGATTGGTAGACAAATTAGGAACATAAAGAACATTCTCTAATGTTCCATCATCCATGTCAACCGGACCTTTCCCTTCAACCTCAACTTGTGTATCATCTCCTATGTAAATGTGAGGTACCTTTGATGGCTCCAATGAAGAAAACTGCTCCTTTGTAGAACCCATGTGATAAGAAGCACCCAATTCAAGCATCCACCACTACAAAGAACCCGTTTTAGCCACAAATGCTTTCCCTTTTCCCTTAGACTGTGAGGAAGAAGGAGATGAATCCTTCTTGTTGTAGGTGGATGGCAAATTGATGTTGGTCTTCTTAAGAAGATTTATCAACTCATCAACTTGCTTGGTATGGCATCGATGCTCATCATGACCATAATTCTTGCAATAAGCACAAGTTAGTTTATCCTTCTTAGGTGGAGTCCCCTTCTTGGAAGAGGATGAAAAATCGCCTTGTGATGGAGAGGATGATTGTCCTTTTCTCTATTGTGGCTTTGACTTAGATCGCTTCTTCTTCTTGTTGGAATCTTTTCCTTGACTCCCTTGACTCCCTTGATTAGCCACCAAAGCCTTGGACTTTGAAGACTTGAGAATCCCCATGTCCAACAACTTAAATTATTCGAATGTATCCACATTTCTATGAAAGCATCAAATGAAGGCATAATGTAGGAACTCCCCACTATCAAACGACGAGTTTGGAAGCTAGAAACAAATGTTGCATATTCAGGTGATAGCTTGTCCAACAAGTTGAATATCAGTTGAGCATCCTTTTTGTCAATTCCACAATCCTTAAGCTTTGCTCTTAGCTCATTTTCTTTGGTGACATAATCTTGGATTGTATAAAAACTCTTGGGATCCAAGTTGGTGAGCTCATTGTCAATCTTGTAACGTCTGATTTCATCAACTTGACCATACAATTTCTGAAAGATGTCCCAAGCCTCTTTGATTGTAGAACACTTCTCAATGTGAAAAATGAGGTCATCTGATACATACCTACACAAAGTTCCAAGAGCCATGCAATTTTTAGTGAGTCATTCTAACTGAGCACTAGGATCAGCCTTAGGATCTGCTGGTGCTACTATTGTTCCATCTGTGTAATGTGTGAGTCTTTTTTCCATTAGTTTGCTCCATGTTTTAATTTTCCAAGATTCATAGTTATGTGGAGTTGAAGGTGGAAATTTATGAGGACTCGTAGAAACAAAAATGAAATAGCACTAGAAAAGGGAAGCACAATCACACAAGACACCCCCCAAATTCACTCAATCAAAGAACTCCCCGCCCCCCCAAAATGAAGATTTGACACTTTATACTTAGTGCGTGTACAATGGGCCACTTGCAAAAAAGGAAAAGTGGACTTTTGATTCAACTTTACAACTACCTCAAAGAGGCCAAAGGAGACTCAAATTGATAATGCAAGAGATCTAAACTAAGATCCAAGCAAATTACAAGTACCAACTAGGCCAAAAAAGACCAATATATGAAAGTAAAATATCCACTCAAAATCTCTCCAAACTGATGATAGATTATGAAATTAGACGAAAAATTATGCACTTAAAAAAAATGACACCTGAAAAGGAGGTCGTATGAGCCCAAACGAAGCCTTTAAAGTTGCAAAATTGAGGATTGGATGGGTACAGCTGAGAGAATCTAAAAATTCTGAAAACTTTGTGCACCAAAATAATAAACTAACCATACCACTGCGGAGAGCACGAAAAATTAGCCCAACTAAAAACAAATTGCACCCAAAAAAGGAGCAAAATTGAGCAAGTTATGAGCCTCCAAAGTTGACCCCAAAAACCAAACTGCTCAACAGAGAGGGGTCTGAAATTGTCAAAAAGGTGCTGACGCAAGCTGACGTCAGCAGTTTGCTATGTTAAATTTGATGGCCATATGACTCTCAAAATGGTCATTGCACCCTCTGGCTGACCGTATAGAAATGTTGATTGGGTGCTGACTGTACGAATGACGTGGCATTGTTTTTCCATGGGCAAGTGGCCTCCTAACACGTGGCGGACGTGGATTCGTTGGGGGAGGTTGTGTCACTATCAGCAGGCTGTGGGGTACCAGAGCTAGCAGGGCCCTAGTGGTTGGAGCGGCAGCGAGGGCCGGTTGGCAGGTGCTGCGGTGAGCGACCGACGACGGTGAAGTGGCCGAGGGGAGGAGCTAGGCGGGGTCGGAGCTGCCGGGAAGACAGTGTTGGCGGCAATCTAAGGCAGTGTGTAGAAGTTGGCAAGTGTGTGAATGGGATGACAAGTGTGTGGACGGGCCAATGATCTACGAAAAGTACAGTCGTTGCTGCAAGCGACCTGCAGGTGGTACGACCCTATGTGTTGCGTAGGGTATGACCTCGTACTACCCGGATTGGGTAAAAAATTCCTCCAACACCCAAAATTTGACTTTTGCCAAAATAGGTCGAGTTTATACTCGATTTTTATGGAAACAGCCTCCCGAACACAATGGTGAGGTAAAAAATGCTCTAGGATGCCTCCAAAACATGCAGTACCTCAGATCCAAAAATAGAACACTTCCAAGATGTCTCCCAAAACCAATCAATGAAGCCTCAATGGCTTTGATACCATGTGAGATTTTTCCAAGATCAAGGGCACAATGAAAGGCATAAAAGAGAGACAATAGTATGACAAGAACAAACTGCATTCTCATCAATATACAAATGATCAACTAGATTAACCAATATAATGAGTATAGGCCTGCATATATAGGCAAGGCCAAATGGAAATGTGAGCACACAATCATGACATGTGGCTCAATGAGAAACAAGGGTAGGTAAGAAAAAGTAGGGGTAGGTAGGAGAAATAATATAATATTCCACAAGAGGTGGATGACCCACTGAATGTGGAGTGTAACAACAAGATAAGACCACAAAAGGTGGAATATCTCCTACAAGCTACATCCATATGTGCATACTTCCCTAAGTGTCTCATATCCAAACTACGATGAGACGCGTTATCCTAAGTTAATTTAAGTACAATGTAATTATATCCTTTAAGAATAAATAATTACACCAATAGAAATGATAGAAGTGATGCAAAGCACTAGACTAAAGATGCAAAATTGACAATAAATGACATAAAGAGACAAATCCAGATCTAGAAATCAACTAACATATACAAAACTACAAAGGAAATGTAGAGAGGAAATTGTGATAGAAATATGGGCTAAAACTAGGTGGATGTTATGGCTAGGTGCCTTGGTCTTATAGGTGTCCAAGTGTAGAACAAGAATTTGAATGAACTCTAGAGCTCCCAAACTATCCTCTTATCAAAATATAAGTCAAAACACATGGACTATTATGATAGGCACCCTAGTCCTCTTTTCTAATGAAAATTATTTGGTTCTTGCTCTCTTTGTTTGCATTGTACTCTTGTATCCTCAGTCTAAACTTGAAAGCTATTTCTGAGCCTAGATCTACACAAAAGTGTAGAAAAATGGTGTTGTGTTGTATAGGTACTTTCCTCTATCAAACCCTGAGTTGGGATTAACCCTACAAGAACAATGATTAGAAAATAGAAATCTAAAATAGAATGCTTGAATGTAAATGCTTAATTGAAATTATTATACCTTCATTTGATGATGCAATGCTCTTAGGATAAGTCATCCATGTGTGGATGCAATAACTTGATAAATCATCATAAAATCCATCATGAAAGCATAATTGAAGATGCCTTGTTGTAGTTTGCTACTCCTTAGACTCAGATTTTCTCTTGAATTGGAATGATAGGATAATAATGAGACAAGATATTGGAAATTCTCTTCGGGATCTCAAGGTAATTTCAATTTTTGACCAATGTAAAATAATCATTTTCACATTTTGAGAATAGAATTGGAAATGCCAAGGTTGACACATTATCCTCCCAAAATTTCAACCAAAAAGCATCAGAAACTGTAGGTACTAATAAAATAGGCCTAAATTTTAAGGGTAATGAGATAATAGGACCTCAATATTGGATTTATAACTTATGTGAACAATGAAAACATTTACGTGGGGGAAAAGCATTGAACTTTAAAAATGAGATACGACCCATATAAGCTTTTTCATGTAAGATAAAGGGAACACTTAGAATAAGGGCTCAAATTGAAACGTGTTTATGTATTAAAACAAGACGAGACTCATAATCTTAAATTGAGAATTAATTCAAGGCATGAAAAGGTCCTATAATGCGTAGAGGAAAGGGAAAATTAAAATAAATGCAAGGAGAGTGTGAGATTAGACTCAAAATTAAAGAATTACAATTTATGACACTACGATGCCACACTCTCTAATAGTTTGGATGATCTATCTCTAAACAACTATACAATAAACTCCTATGTTTGTTCCTTCTATCGTCATTGAATCATTTTAGTAGATTCTTTAAAGAGATTTTCTATTAGAAATTCCTTTGCCTTTATCTTCATAAGATTACAAAGAAGGGTCTTCAGACATGTAGTGTCATGGTTAAAACACTTCGTTGGTAAAGCGGCCACCAAGGTTCAAATTCCTGTTGGGTCATTGTGCTCACAAGGCCTTGTGCCTTCGCTGGGTCATTGTGCTCGTGGGTTTGAACGAGTGAAGTGTGGGGATGAAGTCCCCCATTTGTGGCCTCACTAGTTCGCAGCTCCAAAAGTTTACCAGGCATAGTTTTAAAAAAAAAAAAAAAGATTACAAAGAAGGGTAGCACAAGGTGTACATTCCTCTTTCACAGCCAATCTTTCATCACTTACATAAATTCTGCACTATATGTATTAGTAAGAAGGGACCAAAAGGACGACTTCAAAAGAAATGGAGAAAACAAAGATGAGCATTGTCATATAGAACGACGACTCATAGGCACATGAGTGAATTTCTCTTATACCAAACCGATGCAATGCCAAGTATCACTTATATTTGCAGATAGGGAGATTACTTGAGCTTCTCTCTCCTCTTTACCAAAATCTTCGTCTCATATCTATCCTTCCTAATCTACTCAAAACTGCCCTTTTTTCTCATGAAACATCCCTCCTAATAGAACTCTAACTCTCTTTCTTTCTATTTTTAGCCTCATAAGAATATTGGTTGTTAAAGATCCTTAAAAATTCAACAATTACAATTACCATTACCATTGTCTCCTACTTTTGAGGAGTTGGTTTGTGGTCAATTTCTTGATTCTCGGGAATCCGTTTTTGTAAACTTATCTATGGTACAACCTTAGAAGAACAAATACCTTCACCCTTAAAGATTTGACAAAAAATCATATTATTGAATCTTATAGACTGCTAGATTAGAATGTATTATCTTTATTCACTTCTACTTAATGTCTTAATGAGCTTCACAAAATGAAAAAAAGTTAAAGAAATAAATTTTATATTGAAATTAAGAAGAGGGAACCTATGAGTTCAATTATTTTATGTTTTAATACAAAGCTTCAAATATTTTTAATGTTTGTATCTCTTCCAATGTTGCCTTGGACCTTATCTATGACACAATGGACTAACTATATTTTGTTGCTCAAATGTAGCCCTCAAAGAAGAGATATCTTATGAACTGCTTACAAACCTCTGAATTTTCGGCTTCTACTATCCCTCCTTTTCTGATTCGCGAGTTCACCTGACTGAAACATAGTGCCTTATAACTAGAGGATTTAAAATCTTTACACTTCTGAATCTTCTGTCCACATCAGTATATGTGCTGGATAATTAAAATTAGAGGAGCAGACGGTGTAAACATGATAAAAGAATGTCACTTCAATGTCGCAATACTGATTCGTTATAAGGTATACAAATATGGCACCTTTCGGCTTCACATAACCGTCCATCCGATCGTACTGTACAATACTCCGCACTTTAACACCTTCAAATCTGCGAGCAACTCTGTCCTGCGTACATTTAAAAGAAACGCGCCAGTCAATTTTCATTGTGCAATGTCATTAAACAGAGATGGGAATGCAGGAGTAAAAGTCTGAACCTACCATTTCATCAATGTCTTCCATTTTCATAGTTGTTACGGAAAGGATAGCCGTTGATATATTGGGAGCACAAGTCTGCACAGTCAGTTAAATGCCACACAACAGAATCTGATTTAGCAAATAAACCTTTTTGAGATTCATAATGTGATTATGAATAGTTATTGTGAGACACCAAAATGTCAGTGCAACTAGATCTGGGCAAACCAATGACTGAGATCTGAAAATAAGACAACTTTTGCAATTGCTCCAGACCCTGGATGCTCTGTATTTTCCGACACCCGTCGGCTTTAATTACTTCTATTGAGCTGAGACCTTCCACATTAAGTGTTTTTAGTGCAACACATCCACTTATATCAAGAACTTTAAGTCCTGCCAAATTAGAGAGGCATGCCAGTGTTCTCAACTCTGAACAGTTCATCAGGTTCAGGGTTATCAAACTGCCTGGGAACCTACCAATCTCCCCCAGACAGACATTGCCGGACAAATCAACAATTTCAAGCTTGGGAAACAGACTTTCCGCCCCAGCAATATGTATGTCTCTAATGTCACTGTCTCTTATAATCAGATCTGTCAAACAGCCTGAGCGATTGTGATGTGCACCGTGATCAATGCTTCCCTGCGCCTGAGAATCCACGCCTATCACTAAGTTATTGGAACTAAGTGGACACTCTTGAACATACAAAATTTTCATATTCATCCATGCAATTCTTTCTGGTAATGCTTTCACTCGGCAATTATACATTCTAAACCTTTCCAAATG
Organism: Cryptomeria japonica; assembly: GCF_030272615.1. Lineage (NCBI taxonomy): Eukaryota > Viridiplantae > Streptophyta > Pinopsida > Cupressales > Cupressaceae > Cryptomeria > Cryptomeria japonica. The sequence continues at coordinate 142,622,659 of NC_081409.1, forward strand.
CACCAACTTTTCAATAGAGTTGTCAATAAAAACTAGATTTGTGCATCCTGACAGGGTCAAGTCTGTTAAGCTGGTCAAAGTATATAGAGAAGATGGTAACTCTGTCAAATATGGGCTCCCTATATGTAATTCTTGCAGACTATTCAGCTGTTCTAGATTCTGAGGCAACTCCGTCAGCTCAGTATGGAGAACATTTAAATACTTTAATGACTTTTGAGCCTCCGTTCCCATAGGCAATTCATTCAGCATAGAGCAACGATCACAGTCGAGATGACCCAGTAGTTGAGCACCCTAACTTTGCGCTTCTCAAAATCCGGAAGAATCATCTGCTCTGCCCCGCTAGTGCCGACAGACCAATCTAGTAACGCGTACCACGAGGAAGGCATAGCACAGATGTAGGGTACAGTTTGATGTCGGCTCTCACTATCAGTAGCTCGATCGATGTTTTGTCTCTGTTCGTTGGCCAATGGAAATGATGGTTGGTGCTCTCAAACCATACAGGTGCTTCATCGAGGATGCCTTGGCTCACGACATGGAGATGACGTCCTCCCATGTGATCTCACTGGTTCATAGTTCTAGTCAAAAGCGCTTGCCTTAAAAAAAAAAAAAAAAACTCTTCAATCATTCTCTATTAGCATAAACAACAGTCAATACCTTAATAATCAAGCAAGAAATATCAATTGTCAAATCACAATTCACTTACATTCTCTCACACAATAACTCCTTAGCATACATCAAGCTTTAGAAAAAATCAACAATCAACTCAACTAGATTCACTACCATAATTATAGTAAATTTACATGACATGTACTTACAATTTGCAAGGAGCTAGTCCAAATAATGAAGAAAAAATTTAAATTATTCCAAAAAAAACCTACTCTTGGTCTAGTTTATTTGAAACAATATATTTCAACTTTTTTTATTTATTTGAAATATTGGAGTATTGATAGGTTTCAAATAGTCCAATTTGAGAAGAATAATTTGAATTTGTAAAGAAAACACCCATTTTTTTTAAATATGCATTTTGTTAGTCCAAATTATTTACCAAATATGATTGCTATCCCTAGTTTAAATTATATGAAATAAGTCTATATTATTTCAAGTTCCCCTATAAACTAGTCTAGTTTTATTGCAATAATTGCTCTACAGTCCAATTTGTGGACCATAAATCTAAACTATTCAAAGTAGTTCATATCTCACATTAACTTCCATTACCATTTCTTGTAACTTTTAATTTAAGTCAATCTTGGGGCTTAATTAATGCCTAAGGATTACTAGAAATTTAAACCTTGGATAGTGAAACCTCATAATATTCCTTATTAGATCACCATTATTTTCTTATACCATAGATATATTATAAAATAAACATATGTTATGAGTATTGAACATCTAATTCTATCCATAATATATTAATGAAAATCTAGACGAGATCAGACCCTTGGACATGATTATTGTCATGATTATATTAACAAAACTCACTCTCCATTTTCAATCATCTTTGTCACGATTATGTAAGATCAAGCAGGATATCTACTAGTTTAAAACACATTTTTAATGGAATTTTACTAGTATAAATATTTAATATTCAGTTTGTTATAGATTATTAAAGTTTAATTGACTAATTTTAGAATGATCTCCTATTGAATTTTGCAACACAAGCCTACAAAGAACAAACAACAAAATAGAACACCTTCCACAAATGAGAGTAGCAAGAAAAAAATGTCATATTCTACAAAAGCAAAGATTATAGGATTAATTGAAATACATAATGATGTTTTTTTATAGAGAGCACAAGGATGCCCTAAACTAAATTTAGGGAAACTAAAGTGCAATCATGAAGAGCTAAAAAAATCTCAACTCTAACTAAAATAGATGCACAAAAGATAAACTAGATGCACAACTAAAGCAACTAGAAGTACAAAAGCAAAACTAAGTGAACTTAAGCTACAAAAGAATAACTAGCTGTTAAAATGCTCTTACACCCCCCCTTAAGTGAAAATTAGAGTGAAGTAAAAAACCTCTAAATGTATGATTTATCCAAGAATGGGTCTCGACAACAAAAACCCTAATGAGGTACCCATGTACAAATTGTAGACGTATAAAAATGACCATATTCCCAAATGAATATTTTATGTTCATTCCTCTATTTAGTTAAATCTAATTTAATTAAATCACCCGCATTCCTCTATTTAATTGAGTAAATTATTCAATTTATTTAGTTAAATTCACTTAAGTCCTTGCATCATTTAATTAAATAAATCAATATATTTAATTAAACCCCTTTCTATCCTTTTAATTAAATTTACATTTAATTAATAATCCACCCCAAATTGAATAAATCTAATTTATTCAATTTCCCAAATTTCAACCAAATTGAAATAAAGTAATTTATTTTAATTCTATTTTCCTCCCCCACTTGCAAAATCCTACATCTCCCACTTGTCTCCTAAACCCCCTTTCTAACCTTCTTCTAGATTCTTCTAAAAACTAATCAATTAGCCTAACCCATCTCATAAATATTGTCACATCCCTAAACAAAGGGAAGTCACTTCTCAAACCTCCAAAGTCTTCCAAACCATTAATGGTTAACTCAATCCTCTTACATGGTTAGAGAATTTTTGCCTAACTTAACCTCCATCTAACCCAAGGGTCTCATCAAGCATTCATTGCTTTGACCATAGTTATCTCTTTAACCTTTGCACAAGAGTTTATCCTTTGGGTAAAAGCTTTATCCAATGGATAACCCTAACCTAACCTTAACCCTTAACCCCTAAGGTAACCATGAGGTCTTCTCAAGCATTTAATGCTTCTTACATCTCCTCTCAACCAGCCTTATGTTGACAATTGTCACAATTTCATTGGTGCCAATTGTAAACATGGATTGATAACATTCAATCCTGGCCCTTGTTAAGATTATCCAATCTTGACCATCCATTGCCCTATTTTTCCTATAAATAGAGCTCTCATTCCTCCATTTTGAGAGATATACAAGCTTTTAGAATCCAGAATCTACGCAAGCTTTTAGTATCTCATTTATGCTCAATTTTATCAACACATTTAGCCTCTCTTTGCAATAGGAATTAATCTAATAAGCATTTTAGAGTATTTTCCTTATCATTAGCTTAAACTCATAAATTAGTATAACATGTTAGGATAGTATTGCTACTAATCTTGGCATCTTATAATCTAGTTTTTACCCATTTATAGAATCATGCATAGATAGGATGCATTTTCATAACTAAATCAATCATAAGCATCCCTCACTCTTGCATTTGTCATCCCTAAGCCATTTTGCTCAATGATCTAAGAGAAAAGGCATTGGCTTGAGGGACCTTGTGAGACAGAGAACCATGGAACCAACCTTGGGAAGTTGAGTCATTCCCCATGACTCCATAACTTGCACCAAGAAGTCATGTGGGTGTGTGAGCCTCTTTTAGCCTCACTTTTTGCACTTTGAGTTTCATCGACCCGCTTTTCTTGCACACATTTCTAGTGCCCACCGTGGGGCACTACCCCCTTAATCAAATTAGTTTTAAAAAATAAGCACTTTTGCAAGTACATGGGAAACAAGAATTAGTGCGTGGGGAACTTTCCTTAGCGCATCCGGTCAACATTGTAGTGCGTCCCGTGTATTGTTTAGCGTGTGTGGTCCATACTCTAGTGCGTAAAGTATTTTCTTTAGCGCATGACTGCCACTAATATTTTCCTGTAGGTATCAACGCAGGAGAAGAACAGAGTAGCACATCAGAAAAACAGTTTAGCGCATGAGGAACTTTCCTTAGCGCATCCGAATCACATTGTAGCGCGTACAGTTTGTTCTATAGTGCATCACAGACATAAGCAAAAACTAAAATCTATAACCGAGTGTGAAATTAGACTTGTTGAAGTCCACCGATTTTCTAACAATTTCACTTGTCTTGCAGGGTTCTAACAAATTTTCTTGCAGAGGGGAGCTCACTTTTTTTTCGGATTGTTAAAGATAGTTTAGATTTTTTTTTACTAACTTAGTTGAGTTAATTAGAATTTGAACCTTTTTTTAATTATTCTTAAAACTGAACTCACATTTCATTTAGGGTACCTAAAAAGAACCACAAATCACATCTTTTTGCTTTCATAGGAGAAGAATTTTCCTTTTGGGTTATTAAAAAGAACAAAAACAATCTTTCATTTGGCAAAGGGCTTTAAAAACAACTTCACCATCCTTTGATGCTTAAAAGGATCCATATTTAGATTTTAGCAAAGTAAAGAATCACACCAAGTCTCAAAAGTTTGTTTCAACTAAAGAGGGAAACTCTTCCCCTTTCAATTGATTTCTTTTGTTGACCAAGCATTGCATTCATTTTGTTGACCAGGTTTCTTTTTCAATAGACTAGAAAATCATTGCCTTGAAAAGCTAAAAAGAACATCATGTTTTCATGGAGCAACATCTCCATATAGACTTTAGCAAAATCATTGCATTGAAAGGATAAAAAGAACCTTATTTGCCTTGACTCGAAAGTGGAAAGAATATGCTCTCCCCTTAACTGGGTGATCAAAAATCCAGACCACTCTTACGCTTTCAGTATTTATTGCATTTACATCCTTTAGCAGGCCTTCCTTCCCGAGGGGTTGAAAAACTCTTAAAGCCATTCTTTGGGCGGTGTGAAGGGAACAACCTAAGTGAAGAACAACTTTGAAGCCAAGAGTTCCAACCCACTATAATCAAATGTGGAAAGTGACGAAAGTCCTTTTCAATGGATGCGTGCAGTGATTAGCCTTCCCCTAGTATCCTTAAGATACATAGAGCCTTTGTTCTAAAGGTTGGGAAGCCTCTTGAGGGAGTTTATCACTGACGACTGAACAAGAAGCTTGATTACGAACTTTAACATAGAAACTTTGAGCCGAGTCAGTAACCAGACATTTGTAATATCATAGTGCAAGGGTGGGGAAGAATCTGCCCCCAAGATCGCTCACCATATATCTCCCAAGATAACTACTCAATTGTGAAGAAATTCACTTTGAGTTAATTTCTGGCAAAAGGCAAAAAAATGGGCACCCTCTAGGGGTGACACGATTGTTTGAGCTGATGGAGTATCGAGACTAGTGGGCTATGGTATTACTTATGACCCTTGAATAAAGGGTCTATTTGGAGTGTATTCTTTGTATCCAAACCTGTTAAAACATTGGGGATTTGAACACATCGTCACAGAACATACACTTACTGTTTAGACTAAGCAAAAATGGTTATTTTTTTAGTGTTGTGTCTTCATTTATTACTTCAAAAAATCATCTGTCATCACTGAAAACTCAAGACAAAACTCCAAAAATTGCAGAAAACAATCAAGTCAAGGCAGTTTAGTGCGTAAGAGCAACATCTTAGCACGTGGCAACCATACTTTAGCGCATCTAACCTTATCTTTAGCGCATAAAGTATTAACAGTAGGCACTTCACCATAACCTAAAATCAACAAACACAGTTAGCGCGTATCAAAAATAGTTTAGCGCGTATTGAAGATAGTTTAGCACGTTGAAGCATCAACTTAGCGCATGAAAGTAAATCTTTAGCGCATTCAGAAAATAGATTAGCACATTGATGGCTCATAATAGCGCATGACCTTTTGGAAAACCAGAGAACAAATTTAAACCAGTAAAAACTAGTTAGCGCATAACAGGGGGCAGCATGGCATGTAGAATCTTTTCTCTAGCGCGTTGAGAACTTTCTGTAGCACATAGAGTTTCTGTCTTAGTGCATGGTCAAAACCAGAAAAATAGAGAACAAAACAAAGGTAAAATTAGAAAATTTTGAAAACATTTATGGAAACCTCTTTCATCAGTCTGCATTTTGTCAAATTAGAATACCTAAAACAGGGTATCAAGAGCTATTTCTAAAGCAAGTTTCTAATCAAACAAAAGTTGTCCAAAATCTAAAAACTAGTCACACAATAAACATATCTATCCTATCAAAATAGAGAAACATCATCACAACTAACAAAGAGGTCCTTTTTATCTCACGAATTTTAACCTAAAAAAAAAAAAACACACTTGTTTTAAAAAACTTCAAGTTGTCAAATCGAGCTTCCATTTTGCGAAAGCTCTATTCCATATCATTTGACACACTTTGTCATGAGGGGGCATCTAAACCTTAATTTTGATAAAGTAAAACTTAAATTTCCAAAACAAGATAAACTGAATCCAAAAAAAATCAAAGGACACTATTGGTCGCTTGCGCATGACTAATCCTCATATTCTGAGAAGAAAGAATATTTATCGTAGCACTGAGTTGAAGAAACAACAACCAAGTTCTTCGAAATTTGCCAAATGAAATAATTTTTTATACATAAATCATCAACTCTTCAAATCTCATTGAACATTCCTTTGTCACGTGCAACTCTATATTCAAAACAAATCAAACAAATTTGACAAGGAACCCTTGAAGACTAGAGCGTTATGTCAAAAATCCGCATTCAATCAAAAAATCAATCGTGGAGGAAAAGATCAATCCAACATTCTTTCCTGATGAGTGCATCACTTACAACATAAAACGGCTTGAACCACCAATCCCTGAACAAAATATCGAAGAGAAGTTTATCCCCTTTATCACAGAAAGTTTCTATTAGATGCCTACTGTTACTTGCACTCAACGAAACAAACAAAGCAAAACAACACTAGAATCAAGCATGAATCGAAGGTTATCTAATCCTTTTGAAGGTCCACATCAAGAGGACACTAAAATTTCTGAATAACTTCTTCAAGAATGTCAAGAAAGTGCTTCATTCCAAAAACTGGTAGAAAGGCTCATAGAAAACGACAAGGAAAAATATCTACTCATGCTCTCAAGCAAAGGAGTTAAAATTCCTGAAGATCTAGACACGAACATTTTCAAAACAAGATCTCAACATTATGAATATAAATAACAACAAAGAGAGGAAGAAATATGTGACCTTGAATAGGATATCCCTTAACAAAATATCCCTAAGAAAAACATCCCTGCAGAGAACATACCATTTCACACGCCATTTTAGCCTAGAATCAATACAAGGGAAGAACTCTTCCCTCGGCAAAATAATGCACCTTTGGTTGCTCTCACTCAACAAATGCAAATGTTACAAAGACAAATGCAATACATGCAACAAGGGACAACAATATGGTATTCATTAAATGAAATTTGTCCTTATCCGTTTGACAGAAGATTGAACATTGAACATGGTGTCTTTTCCTCCAAACTCAAACATTCCAAATTCAACAAGTATGATGGGAAAAGTGATCTCTGTGATCGTGTACGAGAATTCTATACCATGAGTCTTGAATTTTGTCATGATGACACCTATTTGATGAGGTTGTTCCCAAGAAGCTTGGGAGGACAAACAATGGAATGGTTGTCTAAAATCACACCTCCTGTTAGGTCATTCGATGACCTAGTCAACAAATTCATAACTCAATATTCCTATAACATTCAACACACGATCACCATGTTAGACGTCTAAAACATCAAACAAAAGAACAATGAAACATTCATGGTATTCCTTCAACCTTGGTGGCATATGGTTTCACGATATCCTCGAGATGTGCCTAAAAAGGAAAAGATGGAGATTTTCATCGACAACTTAAATAGTGAAATGAGTTACATACTCAAACTTCAATGCATACCATCTTCCGCTAAATTTATTAAGAATGGCATACAAGTAGAAGAGGCATGTGTCAAGAAAGGAACATTGAAATTCTTCAAAGAAGGAACAAGTTCATCCAACTACAACAATCAAAACAACAATTTAGACAAATCCAGATTTTGGACCAGAAACAAAAACAATGGAAACGAAGGAGGCAATGAATCAAATGATCCAAAATCAAAACAGCCTGTGCTCGCATTATCTAGTAATCCTCAAGCTACCAAGAATCCTAAAGGTGCTAACCCAGACACTAATACCTACACACCAAAAACCAATCAAGGACCGACCAACACCAACAATGCTCAAAACAATAACACAAATCAAGGGCCTAATAACAATGCACAAGGTAACAACAACAATTTTCAAAAACATGTCTACACACCATTGGGACAATCACTAGAGTCAACATTCAGAGAAATCTTGGCAAACAAAATTATCCCTTTACTAGCAATCAACAACTTTGAACCATAAATCAAACCACCATGGTGGAATGACTCACACTTCTGTGATTTCCATCGTAACAAAGGTCATCGAACAAATGATTGCATGAGGCTGAAAAACATTGTTCAGGACATGATTGATAGAGGTGATTTAACAGTCGATGGTCTCAAAACAAATGGTGACCACGAAGCCTTCAAAAATCCTCTTCCAAACTACAACAAGGATGGAGCTTCAAGTTCAAGCAATACACGTGGAGCTCGTATCAATCACATCTACAATAACACTATCAATCACATATCAGCTACAGACAATCAAATCAATGTTATCACAATCAGAGATAAGTGTGAACATGAATTCGTCAACGTAACAACCAGAGCCCAAAAATATGTCTTGAAAGGACATATGTCAACAACAAACACTGTATCCAAGATTCAATATGATCTAGTTAGTCAATTGTGCAAAACTCCTGCTCAAATATCCATTCTAGAGTTGCTAAAACTTTCACCAAAACACAAAGACATATTGGAACAAGCGTTACTAGAAACAAATGTCCCTCAAGATCTGGATGCTGACAAATTCCAAACTATGGTGGCTCATATGACAAGGCCTCATAACCTCACTTTTTTCGAGCATGATAATATCTCATTGAGCCATCCACACAATACTCCACTCCATATTGAAGTCATTGTCTATAAACACCGAGTAAAACAAGTATTAATAGATGGAGGAGCTAGACTTAATATCTGTACCTTAAAACTTATCCGTGCATTAGGCTTCTCTGAAGAGTCTATTGATCCATGCAAAAGGACTATAAAGGCATATGATGATGAAGAAAGATCATCTAAAGGAACACTAATGTTACCAATTCAAATAGGACCAATGCAAAAAGATACTATGTGCCAAGTCTTGGACATAGATCTTAAATACAATATCTTGTTGGGTCGACCTTGGATAAATGAAATGCAAGCTGTCCCTTCCACCTATCATCAGTGTGTTAAATTCCCTTACAATGGACAAGAAATTTCTATATCAGCATATCACAATCCTTTCCAACATTGTAATACCATGGGGGCAGCCTAGGATAGCTTGGTCCCACATAATAGAGAAAAACAAAATTCCTCAGCACCAGATCTTCAGAAGGGAAAATCTACATCACTGTCTATAGATTTCAAATAGAAAATGAAAATCAAAGAACAAGGCATGGGTGAATACTCTTTGGAACCCATGTGTTTGGCCAAATTACCAACATCGCCTAAATCTCATGGATTACCTACAGCATCCACACATCAAGAAACTAAGCCCAACACCAAGTTTGATGGCACATTTATTCAACTAGGTACTCTAGCACATGAATCAGAAGAAAAGGACATCCTTAGTTGGCTGTACAAAGATGAAGAAGAAGATAGAGCAGCTATTGTGGAAGTAGCTATACCAACACACTTGTATGGAAAAGGCTACTTGATCATGCAACAAATGGGATACAATGGCAAAGGACCTATTGGTAAGCGTTAGGATGGCATCACAGAACCTTTAAATCTTCCTTCACAATTCAGTAAAGATAAAAAGGGGTTGGGCTTTGAACTCACTCTACTACCAAGGAGGGCACCACACATATATCAAAAGCCTCAGTGGAAAGCATAGAAGAAGTACACAGAAGACTCCTAGCAGGAAGCACTATTTGAGTCCACAGAGACAATACGTAAAGAACAAGAATATCAAGAAAAGTAACAACACCCAGAGGAGCCCATCATTCCAGAGGAGACAACATCTACAGAAGTACATCACATTCAAGAACCAATATCCAACAAAGAAAAATCACCATCTGATGAAATCATTCCTCCCTGAAGAGAGACAATATATGAACAAATGCAAAGAGTAGAAGCGGGCTCTAACACAGGATCAGAAAAGACTACCAAACTTGTCTCAATCATCAAAGACTTGTTCTCACCTTACAACATACCAGTTCACAGCACTGATAGAATCTGGGATGATACCTCTAAGATGGATTCAAATGAATATGAATGGGGAAACAGTTCTAACATTACTGAAGATATGTGTGAAAATGACAATAATACACCCATCTCTCAATAAGAACACAACAAAGAATTGGGACCACTAGAATTTGGCCCACAAAATATCTATGATGCCAAGGAAAATGAGCAGCTTCATTATGAGCAAGTCTATATAGAAAATGATACTATCAAAGACCTCAATGAGATCCTTAACTTTTTTAACACCCCAACCAATCACGAAGATAACTATATCCTAACAATTACAATAGCAGAACTTGATCCACCTAATGACTCCTTACCACTTGTCTTTCCTGACCTCATAGACTAGGATGAACTTGAAAACCATGACATACCAATTTTCCCAAATGATGAATCCATTATCCATTACTTGTGTACTGTTAACTCGGAAACAAACTCTACCAGTGAACAAAGTAACGATGTCTGCAACTAGGGGAGTGCCAAGTCCCTCAGTCGCAAAAATGAACAAAAGAAAAGATCTACTATTGAAAACCAATCAATGGAAGCAATAGATCACAAAAAAGTAAAAATAAAGGATGTATCTGAGGGTGAAAACCTTTTCAAGGCACCTAAAGATGGGAGACTTGACACTCTTCCTGAACACTATCATGAGCGATCACCTATATTGATTGAGCCCACTCAATCAATCAACATTGGTACTCCAGAAGCAGCCCGAAATATACACCTAGCAGAATCTTTAACAGAGGAGGAAAGATCAGAGTTTGTCAAATTTTTTAAAGAAAAGAAAATAAACTTTGCTTGGTCATATGCAGATATGTCCGAGATTGATCCACAGTTAATCATGTATCACTTATCCATTACTCCAAGAGCTAAGCTAGTCAAGCAAAAACTGAGAAAGATGAATCCTCATGTGGCACTCATGGTCAAAACTGAGCTGAAGAAACTATTAGACATCGGATTCATTCGACCTATTGACTATGCTGAATGGATTTCCAACATTGTACCAGTATCAAAACCAGATGGCAGTATCAGAATATGCACTGATTTCAGAGATGTCAGCAAAGCCTGTCCAAAGGATGACTTTCCTTTGCCCAGTATCGACATAATTGTAGACCTCACAGCAGGCCATGCAATGCTATCACTAATGGACGGTTTTTCAGGCTATAATCAAATCAAGATAGCCCCAGAAGATCAAGATAGAACAACATTTACCTATCCTTGGGGAACATACTGTTGGAATGTCATGTCGTTTGGCTTAAAGAATGCAGGAGCGACTTATCAATGAGCGATGACAACAATCTTTCATGACATGATGCATAACTTCATGGAGGACTATGTGGATGACTTACTGGCTAAATCATTCACCAGAGCAGACCATTTAAGCATTTTAGAAAAGATTTTTGACAGATTGGAGAAATATCAAGTCAGGCTCAACCCTAAGAAGTGTGTCTTCGGGGTTACATTAGGAAAGTTACTAGGCTACATAGTTTCAGCTAAGGGTATTGAAGTAGATCCAGCAAAGGTACAAGCCATTATGGAGATGTCACCACCAAAGAACATCAGTTAACTTAGATCTCTACAAGGACGACTCCAATCAATCAGGTAGTTCATCGCTCAACTAGCAGATAAAAGTCTACCATTCAATCATTTGCTACATAAGAATGTACCATTCAGATGGGAAGCCAAATGTGCCGAATCATTTTTCTAAATCAAGCAATATTTGATGAACCCCCAGTTCTAGTACCACCAATCACAGGGAAGCCACTCATTCTCTACATTTCAACAATAGACATATCACTAGGGGCATTATTGGCACAAGAAGATCACCAAGGCAAGGAACGAGCTATATACTATATCAGTAGGACATTGAATGGCTATGAACTTAACTACACATTCATTGAGAAGGCTTGTTTAACAGTGGTATTTGCCTCTCAAAAGTTTCAGCACTACATGCTAGCTCACACAATCAAATTAGTCGCAAAAATTGATCCTCTCAAATATTTACTCAGCAAAGTAGCTCTTACAGGAAGATTAGCTAAATGGGTCATGATTCTTAGTGAATTTGATATCCACTACATAGAGTGACGAGCTATCAAAGGACAAGCAATTGCAGATCGGCTAGCCAAAGCACCATTACCTGGAAAACAAACTATGGAGATTAAATTTCCAGATAGGGATGTTCTTGCTATCTCTACAAAATAATGGACCCTATACTTTGATGGATCATTCATGCAACATGGCTTAGGTGCTGACATTTTGTTCATCACCCCTAAAGGACACACCATACCAAGATCATATAGGCTTATGTTTTCGTGCACCAATAACATTGCTGAATATGAGGCACTAGTCATAGGCATCAAAATGGCAGTGGAATGGAGAATCACAGAATTGAAAGTCTACGGAGACTCACAACTGGTTATCAATCAAATCAACGATGACTACCAGACAAAGGATGACAAGCTACTACCATACAAATGAATGGTAGATGATTTCAAACAGTATTTTATACACATCACCTTCGAGCAAATACCAAGGTTGGACAACAAAGCAGCCAATGCAATGGCCACTATCGCCTCACTACTACAAATCCCAGAGCAACAAAGTCGTTATGAGTTTCTGGTAGAGCAACTGTTCTCCCCAGCCTATGATCATTCTGATTCCCATGTTATATATGCCTTAACTAGTGCTGACTCTCCATTATATGGCCTAATATATGATTATCTAAAGAACAATATCCTACCCATTGACCTGTCTCGAAACCAAAAACACAACTTTATCCGACAAGCTTCTCGTTATATGCTTACTATTGATACTTTGTATCGTCGAGGTCTAGATGGTACTCTTCTTTGTTGCCTTGATCGTAATGAATCTGACTCCACTTTATACGCGCTTCATGAAGGTATATGTGGCACACATTCCAGTGGTATTATTCTTGCTATAAAACTTCTAAGAATGGGATATTATTGGTCGACAATGGAAAAGGATTCCTATCATTTTGCAAAGAAATGTCCTAAATGCTAGATCCATGGCAATCTTATACATGCACCAACACAGGAACTACAGCCATTCACAACATCCTGGCCCTTTTGTCAGTGGGGACTGGACCTGGTTGGAAAAATTCATCCTTCATCTTCAAATGGACATAAGTTCATTATCACTGCAACAAAATACTTTACCAAATCGATTGAAGCGGTCCCCATGACCACAGTAACTGGAAAATAGATAGCCTCCTTTATCCTTAATTATCTGATCTACAGATATGGCATTCCAAGTTCCATCATCACAAATAATGGGCGACCTTTCAAAAACCAAGATGTAAGAGAACTATGTGAAAAATTCAAAGTCCAACATCATTTTTCTACACCTTACTACCCATAGGGGAATGGTCAGGCAGAGGCATCCAATAAAACAATATTGAAAATCCTAAAGAAAACAGTGGATGATGTAGGCAAGGATTGGCATGTACAACTCAATCCATCACTTTGGGCATACAGAACTAGCATCCACACACCTACGAGAGCTACACCATATTCATTGGTATATGGATCAGAGGCAATTTTACCCTTGCGAGTCAAAATTCCATCTCTTAGAGTATCTTTGAAAGGCCTAATTCTAGATGAAGAGTATCGAGTTAACAGACTGCAAGAGCTTTAACTTCTAGATGAAAGATGCCAAAGAGCCTACACTCATCTCAAAGCATACCAGCAACGCATGTGCAGGAGCTACAACCACAAGGTCATTCCCCGTATTTTAAAAATTGGTGATCTAGTACTCAAAGAAAATCCTAGAAATCAGCAAGATTGGGAAAAGAAAGGAAAATTTGAACCTAATTGGTTAGGTCCCTATGTCATCATATCAGCCTATGGATCAGGCACTTATCAGCTAACAACTTCAGAAGGAGATGTGCTCGACGAACCAACTAACAACATCCATTTGAAGAAATACTACACTTGAATAGTCTAAATGCACGGAAAAGTCAAAAAATCAAAAATATCAAACAAGGAAAAAATAAAAGAAAGGAAAATAAAAAGGTACAATAAAAGCAACTGGTGAAAACTTGGCAAATAGGCACTTTTGTGAAAGGACAGCTCCTCTATCTATCTTTTACTACCATACCATTCTATCCACAGTCAATCATTATCGGCCATCGCCCGATAGTTTTATCACAATATCCATTTAGGACATACTTAGTGTAGTCACTATCCTAATTTATCCACATATCCAAATCATATCCCACCATGGTTTGGTAATCACTGTACATATCCACATTTTGGGGCACACTCAGCTAGGAGCAATACCGATCAGAACTTACAAACACATTCAAAACATCAAAAACTTGTCGCAAAATCAGAACATCATATCCAACATAGCAAAACAATCACACAAACCACACAATTATTCACTTATCACGATTAACAAAACATGATGGATGATTTTTTGAAGTATCAAATGTTGCATCTTGCATAAAGTTTTGACTAGTTTTGCACTTAAACTTTTTGAATTATTGGATCCTCTATATTTTCTCAGCAATGCTTCAAAGCTAGAGAACGTCATGAGGACTCCAATATTTTCTTAGTCTTCTATCTGTGAGGCGATCATCTGTACTGTGTAGATACTTGTCTCAAGATGTGATTCAAAACATATCACTGAAGACATGATTCAAATGTACACATACACATGGTTTAATCTTGTATGTTTACGCAATCCGCACTCAGGTCATCCTGGTTCAATCATACCTTGACGCTTGTGCTACCTTGCAAAATAAAAAATCATGTAAATTTTTCTCAGGTCATTATGGTTCAAATTATACCATTATGCTTGTATAAATTTTCAACATATCCCAAACAAATCAATGCTCAATGATGATACATACAAAGAAAGAAAACAACATGTGGCTATACGGGGATGACAAAATGCAGAATGAGGATACTCAAAAACAATTAGACGCATATCATTTTACAATTAGTTGCATATCATTTTACAAATAGTTGCATATCATTTTACAATTGGTTGCATATCATAATCATACATCTCATTTTCAAGATATATCTCATAGCATATCATAATCATACATACATCTCACATCATTTTCATCTCATGTATCCATCTAAGCATGAATCATCATCATAAAACTCATTTTCATAGCACAAAGTCATAAAACACATCACATAAAGAATCAAAGAAAATGGTGTCATCTATATATCTCAAAAATGGATCTGTGTGGGGGAAAAAGTGACACTAAGCAAACATGCCCTAATCTCACTTTCAATCACACACTTGTGGAATACGAAAGAGCCTAGAGGTATCACACAATTGGCTACTTCTTTTTGTGGAAGAGAGAGCCACGGGCTACCTATTAGGATTTCTATTCCTTTGTTTTAATAGAAATATGAAATGATGCAAGTTCAATTCCTAACCCCAAAGTGCAAGTATGAACTAATAACAAGATTGCAGAATTGAACTTAAACAATGGAAAGTTGTAAATACAAGGACAAGACAAGAATGTAAATGCATACCCGATGTTAAAATATGAATGAAAATGTTCGGGACGGGGGCGCAGGCGCCACTGTCCTGATTCTGCCCCTGAAACTGCTCCGGAAACTGTTGTTTTGCACTCTGGAAAAGCTGTCAAAAATGCTGAAAATGTTGTCTGTCAGGAGGACCAGGGCGCCCAGCGCCCCTGTCCCAGGGACCAGGGTGCCCAGCGCCCCTGTCCTGGCAGGACCAAGGCGCCCCACGCCCCTGTCCTGGTCTTTTGCTCTGAAATTTGGTGGGAAGGTCGGTCTCAGTCTGCTTCTCCCGGATCTGCAACCTGCGGCGTCGTCCGAGTCCCGAAACCTGCACTTATATCTGAAAAGGGTATGGGCAGCTATATAGGGTTTTGCCTTAGTCAAACCCCTGCTTCGGTGATTTCCACCTCCACGAATAGCCAAGTTGTATTGTAAAATGTATTGTGTGTGTAGACCTAGTGTGTGTGCAAGGTCCTTAAATGCAAGAAAGCAAACTAGAGCAACCTAGAAAGTAAACCCTAATTGCTTGTAAATGACAATGTAAATGCTCTAAATCAAGATGCAAAGTGATCTAAAGCATGAATAAAGGATATATTGAAGCTTATGCAAAGACATGAAAACAACATGAAATCATACCCAACCCTTAAGGGAGGAGTACAAGCCAATCTTTAGTCAGTAATCTCCTATTGTTCTTCAATGTCTCCCAAGCCCTAAATGAATGAAATTGATGAATGCTTGATGGATGGATGTTGAATGTTATTGAAGTCTTCAAAGTTCTACTCTTTCGCTGCATAGAAGGTCCTCCCAAGCCAAAATTTGGATCCTTTCAAATGAAGAAAGAGAGCTCTTATATATGAAACCCTAGGTCTTGATTTTGACTTTTGGCCGACCTAGAGATTGAATATCCCGCCAATTTCTTGGGGTTAAGCTTTATTTTATGATTGGATCGTGCTCTTAAAATTTTGGGAAAAATGTCCGAGACCATGTGCACTCCGGGCGCCATGGTCCCGACAACTTTTCACCAAATTTTCAGGGCCATTGGATATGATGATTTTAGAGAGAATCCCGAAGTTACAGCTGATTTCGAGATGTTTTGACCCCCGAAATCAAGCCCCCAAGTTCAAAATAGGACCTAATTAGGGTTTTTGATTAAATGATCTATTGGAAGAATAAAATGAAAGGGGCACACTTTAATGAAAAGGGCCCAACTTTATGATATAGGAGATGATAAAATAGAACCTTAGACCTAATTAATTTAATTAATTAAGTGCTAAAGGGGAAATGCAATGCAAAATGCAAAATGCGCCAAGGCGGGTGCTAAACTAGGTGTGAAATTGTACCACCCTAGCAAGTGCGTACAATTTACGACGCTACAAGATCAATGTACAAAATATGTCCTATCTGAACCCAATACAAAAAAATGATCAAAATACAATAGAGACAACGTCTCTCAGGTATGACTATCTCCTGAGGGAGATGATCTCGTTGTAGATGTCCTAGCACCTGGATCTCCAGGAGGATCCTGTCTATGAGGCCCTATCATGCCTCTGCTCTCCGTCCTTGTCCCAATCTCTCGAGATTGACTGGATCTCGACTGTGAGAAACTCTGTACTCGATGCTCTCTAGGCACTACCTCCTCATAATGCTGCCGGTAGTAATCCGCATCCCTGACTCTCAAAGACAGGTCCCTCAGAGTATCTCTCATCGGCCCACCTGCGGCAGCTCTCTGCAAACTCGCTGCAAACTCCTCTGATCGACCCAACTGCTCCAAAGTTGTATCTCACTCTATGGTCAGCTGCATAATCTGACACTGCTGCGCCAACAACTATGTCTGCAAATGCTAAACTAAAAACTGCAACGATCTAATCTGCGTATCCTCTACATGAGTCAGAATCTACATCTGCAATAGTACCTGTGAAGGGGTAGTCCCAGTCCCTCTACCTGTCCTTGGTATTGGTGGAGGTAACACATCTGACCTCCTCCTCTGGGCCGATCATCTAAATGCATCATCACCTCCCACTGCCTCTATCACCTCTCCAACACCCCTCTCATCCCCAGCTCCGATCACCAAACCTCCTCTCCCCCTATCCCCCACAACCCATCGCACTCCTCTCTCTATTCGAAGACCTCTATCACCCCTATCTCCTCTCCTCTCCCAATCCAATCTCCCTCTAGCAAATTGCCCACCTTCTCCACCACCTCCATCGTCACCCCCTCCGTCACCACCTCCGCCCTCTATCTCCTCACCACCCTCCCCTCATTGATCATCCTCATCATCGTCAAAAGTGGGAATCATCTCCATTGGATCTGATATCTGAGCCACTACACGCGCTACAAAAAGTGCCACAAACTCATATGTCATACCTGCATCTACTATCTCTGGGGCATAGTCCCAAATCTGACCAACTAAATGGAAGAACTCCTCCACTACCGCCATACTATCAATAGTAGGCCCCCAATCTGGAACATCCCGCCTCCGTCGAGCATACAAACATGCTCCCTGAGGTATCCCCTGCTAACGACCATACTACTGCAGTACCCAACTATGCAAAAACCTCTCGATCACAAAGGGCATCCGCCCTATCAAATACCTAGACATAAATACATGAGGCATCTCCATCCCGTCCTCAACCCATACCTCACAACCTGTATATGGTCACCAAACGACCATATCAATATCATCCAGTACTCTCCTCCAGTGCTCCAGTTTTCCCAACTTATGCTGGACAACTACCCCTCGATAACCATATGCATACGGACCCCCAACAAGCCTATCCCTGTCCACCAATGGCCTGGCTATGGGAATATGCTCCCATGCCCATACCTGTAGCAGTGTCACTCCAACTGACAAATTGTTGTATCCCAAATACACCACTTGGTGTAGATCCTTGTATAAGTGAGCCAACATCGCTGACCCCCATGCATATCAGCGACCCTATGTCACCATGTCCTCCAAGACCAATCCCCATCCCACTGATAGTCCCTTCGACCTACGGTCGGGACATAGAAACCCACCAATGAAACCTGCCAGCACTGATGGTAGGGGTGCATAATCTAAATATAGGAACTCCTGCCACAGGATCTCATATCCACAGATAGTATCATCCTGAAATACCCAAAAAAGTGCCTCCATACCACCCTCCTCAGTCTGCTCATATGGTAACAATGCACCCACCACTCGAATCCAAAGAATATGATAGCAATCCTCTGAGGTCACTGTAATATCACCCGTCGCCAAATGAAAGGTGTTCATATCGCTGTGCCACCTCTCAGCCAGAGCTGTCAATAGACCTCGGTTCACAATAAACCAAGGCATATCTAATAACGACGACATACCACACCTCTCTATAATATCTCTATCTACCTGTGTCAATTGTGATATCAAGGACCATGGCCACAGAAATCGCTTACATGACTAGATCACTCCAAGATGCTCCTATCAAAAAATAAAACAAATCCAATATCAGTTCCCTCATCAAAACACATGGATATCAAAATCAAAACCATCTCAAAAACTTGAAAACTTTGAACAAATTAAACTCAAGTTCCACATCATATCAATTCATATCAACTTATAACACACCTCAAGTTTCACATTCATATCAACTTGTAACACACCTCAAGTTTCACATTCATATCAACTTGTAACACAACTCAAGTTTCACACCCATATCAACTTGTAAAACAATTCAAGTTCCATAAATCAAAATAGCTTGTAAAACACTTCAAGCTCCACAAATTCATATCAAAAATCCATATCAACACAACATATCATATCAAATCAACATCAACTCTATGTCAACTTGAAACATTGAAAATCAAATCAATTTGGATCATAACTCATATTGGAACAAACACTGACAACAAACACGCAGATCGGCACATTACACCCATCCCGACAGCACTAGCATCACTCTAAAAAATTTCTTCATTCCAAAAACACAAACTTTCCCAAAATAAATTTTCTATGCGCTAAACTATTCGGTCTACACGCTAAATTGCCTCTCATGCGCTAACATGTCCTCATGATGCGTTATTCTATCCACCCTAGGTGCTAAACTACCCCTACGCACTATCCTATTTACCCTACGCGCCATCCTATTTACCCTACGCGCTAACTAATTCACCCTAAGCGCTACAAAATCCCTATGCGCTATTCTATCCCCTCCACGTGTGACCTATTAGACCCTATGCGCTAGGTCAAACCTATGCGCTATCTTGACATACCCCTGCGACCCCCTAGAAGCCCTATGCGCTGGATACCTTCTATGTGCTACCCTTCTTTCCAAACGCGCTACCTTGTACCCCCGGTGTGCTAACTTAATCCGATGCGCTAATCTAACCTCATGATGTGCTATCTTAAAAACTTCAGCCGCTACCCTATTCAACAAATTTTTTGTATGCGCTACCCTTTCGACCCGACGCACTAAAACGTAAAATCCGCATGAAAAATTTAAAAAAAAATCTAAAACGACAAAATCAAAAAACAAAGAGGGTTCAAAAAGGTTAACTTATCGGTGCTCCATGCCTCTGATGCCTCCGAATGCACTCAAATTGATGAGAAGAATAGGGAATAGGCATGTTGTCTTTTCTCTAAATGTCGCTATCTTCAAAGTCAACACACACAAATGAAACAATAGGGATCACTTTTTCTCCTTTTATAGGGTCAAACAAATTAGGGTTAGGTAGGGGAAAGCATACACTACTCATGGTGTCTCATACAACCCTTCTCAAACATCATTATCAAGAGATGAATCAAATTTCAACGCATTCAGCATAGCCAAAATTTTAAAATGCAATAACAATTATCAAAATTTATCCAAATCAAATGTTCAAAATTTTTGATTCATCTCCCGAGGGGGCATTATCAACATTGTTTATAAAATCTGGGGCACAACATAAAAATCTCAACATAACATCACACTGATCATAATCAAAATCTGGACGACACATCATTTTTTTTGAATCAACTTGTGCACACACGTCACTTCAAAGAGGGGCAAAATGTAGACGTATAAAAATGACCATATTCCCAAATGAATATTTTATGTTCATTCCTCTATTTAGTTAAATCTAATTTAATTAAATCACCCGCATTCCTCTATTTAATTAAGTAAATTATTCAATTTATTTAGTTAAATTCACTTAAGTGCTTGCATCATTTAATTAAATAAATCAATATATTTAATTAAACCCCTTTCTATCCTTTTAATTAAATTTACATTTAATTAATAATCCACCCCAAATTGAATAAATCTAATTTATTCAATTTCCCAAATTTCAACCAAATTGAAATAAAGTAATTTATTTTAATTCTATTTTCCTCACCCACTTGCAAAATCCTACATCTCCCACTTGTCTCCTAAACCCCCTTTCTAACCTTCTTCTAGATTCTTCTAAAAACTAATCAATTAGCTTAACCCATTTCATAAATATTGTCACATCCCTAAACAAAGGGAAGTCACTTCTCAAACCTCCAAAGTCTTCCAAACCATTAATGGTTAACTCAACCCTCTTACATGGTTAGAGAATTTTTGCCTAACTTAACCTCCATCTAACCCAAGGGTCTCATCAAGCATTCATTGCTTTGACCATAGTTATCTCTGTAACCTTTGCACAAGAGTTTATCCTTTGGATAAAAGCTTTATCCAATGGATAACCCTAACCTAACCTTAACCCTTAGCCCCTAAGGTAACCATGAGGTCTTCTCAAGCATTTAATGCTTCTTACATCTCCTCTCAACCAGCCTTGTGTTGACAATTGTCACCATTTCATTGGTGCCAATTGTAAACATGGATTGATAACTTTCAATCCTGGCCCTTGTTAAGATTATCCAATCTTGAACATCCATTGCCCCGTTTTTCTTATAAATAGAGCTCTCATACCTCCATTTTGAGAGATATACAAGCTTTTAGAATCCAGAATCCATGCAAGCTTTAATCATCTCATTTATGCTCAATTTTATCAACACATTTAGCCTCTCTTTGCAATAGGAATTAATCTAATAAGCATTTTAGAGTATTTTCCTTATCATTAGCTTAAACTCATAAATTAGTATAACATGTTAGGATAGTATTGCTACTAATCTTGGCATCTTATAATCTAGTTTTTAATCATTTATAGAATCATGCATAGATAGGATGCATTTTCATAACTAAATCAATCATAAGCATCCCTTGTTCTTGCATTTGTCATCCCTAAGCCACTTTGCTCGGTGATCTAAGAGAAAAGGCATTGGCTTGAGGGACCTTGTGAGATAGAGAACCATGGAACCAACCTTGGGATGTTGAGTCATTCCCCATGACTCCATAACTTGCACCAAGAAGTCCTGTGGGTGTGTGAGCAAGCCTCTTTGAGCCTCACTTTTCACATTTTGAGTTTCATCGACCCGCTTTTCTCACACACACAAACCAATGCATTTCAATCTCTCACAAATGAAGAAAAAGGAGAAAAACCTAGTGGGAAAAACTCCTCTCTAGAAGAGAGAAAAAGAATGAAGGACTAAGAAGCCACCAAAATAATGTCCCAAAATAATAGGAACATGAAGAACATCCTTGAAGCATAAAGAAGTTGTAGACAACTGTCAAATTATAATTGTTATAATGTTGAATGAAGAACCTCCTCAAAAACCAAGATGATGATTAGGATCAAGAAGACAAGAGTCTGCATGAGCTCCCCTAACAACAATACTTGAACAAATAGATGGAAAACAAAGGCAAAAATATCTGTCAGTCAAAGATATAGATGGCACATGAATCTACACAAGTGACTTCAATGAAACTACTCAACCATGCAAGAGGAAACTATTAGTTGAAAAGATAGGTGCCAATAGTCTAAAGAACATTGATCCATTGATGATAAGTCACCTCCACAAAACTGGAATGCAAGAGTGTCTATATAGTAAAATATTTTTCCCACCAAAATACAGCCATTGCATCCAAATAGTAAATACTAAATACGTAGCTCATGCCAAAAAGAAACCACAGAAACATTAGAACCAACGGTAGAAACACCCCTATAATGATGACAAGGGAGATACATAACAAGTCCACTGAAACTTTGTGTAACCATGAAGTGCATGAAGGAGAACAAATATTTGAATGTGCACAAGAAAGTACTTGCAACTTAAAAAGGGTATGCAACCAATGCACATACTCATGGGACAAAAATCTCTAGGATTCAACGTCATTGTGGAGGGACACTCACAAACAAAGTTGTGATGGAGAAATGAAAAACACTACACAACCACCCATGGTACTTTATAATACAACTCATGTACAAAATAAGGCATGACAAAATGTGCAAAATCTCCAAAAACCATACACAATAGTGGCACTTTATCTTAGTGTGTCTACAAACAAAGAGGTGCATGAAAATATGTTGTAAATGACCAAATAGAGAAAAGTGCTAAAAATACATATAGAACAGCCTAAGAGAAGCCATCCAATGCAAAAACAAAAAGTTTTTTAGAGCCAAAATGACCAAGTAATCAGCCATAAGGTGAAAACATAAAAGAGTAAATAAAAAACTAGAATTTGTTTAAAATCTAGAAATAATACTAGTAGATATGAATAGAGCACTAAATGAGCTTTCCAACGATGCCCGATTTAAAAAAAATAAAGTTTGAATGTGCAAGATATGGCCCCAGAAGCATAAAATTAGAGGTTGACTTTAGAGACCTAGTTCAAAAAATTTAAGCATAATCTGATTATGTGACCACAACCAATACAAAGTGCTCAGAACCATCTTTCCAATGATATATGGTTTGCACAATTTTAACTCCATATGATGAAGTTATGGCTAAAAAACTAAAGTCTGCATGTCAAAATGGGCTTGGAGGCTTGAATGGGTTTCCAAACACAGAAAGTTTTTTAAAATAGAAAATTTCCTAAAATAGAAAGTTTCTAAAAATAGAAAATTTTTGAAATTAGAATCCTTCTAAAAATAAAAATTTCTAAATATAGAGAGTTGACAAAAATATTTTAGTTTCCAAAAAATAGAAAATTTTGAAAAATGGAAACTTTTTGAAAATGGAAACTTTAATTTCCAAAAAAAAAAAATTTGAAAATTTGAAAATAAAATATATTTTTTACTCATTTTGCTCCAAAAGCTAACAAAAATTACCCACTTCCAAATCCACACAAGAAGGCAAATTTGGTCACTTTGCATTGCTTTTGAGAAAATAAACCCTCAAAGCATTTATTCCTAAAACCATTGCTCATGTGCTTTCATTTATTAACTAATCATGATTTTGCTATCTCATATTGCTGAATGATTAATTGATCATACCATTGTTATATCACATATTTTAATCAATTTATTAATCAAATGCATCATTTCTATCATTTCATATCATTGGTTAATTGATTACATTTTTTTTTTTTAAAAACTATGCCTAGTAAACTTTTTAACGTGACTGGTGACACTAGCACGACACGCCCTTCGGGTCCACGTGAACGCTTTTGACCTGGAGCTATGAACCAGTGAGGCCACAAATGGGGGACCTCAACCCCACATTTCACTTTTTTCAAATCTGTGAGCACAATGACCCAGTGAAGGCACAAGGCCTGGCGAGCACAGTGGCCCAATAGGGATTTGAACCTTGGTGGCTGCTTCACCAACGAAGTGTTTTAACCGCGACACTACATGTCCAAAGACATTGGTTAATTGATTACATTATCATTGTTTACATTTTCAATTAATTTAAGGTATTGCAAGCATAAACCAATTCCTTTATGCTTGTCTCTAGCTTTCCTTTCTTGTTTTCTAGGAGCAATTTTGCATTTATAAATTTTGTTCTTGTTTCTAAGATTCATAGCTTGTTGTTTTGAATATGACATTCCTATGAGTAGAAGTTATAGACTGTTGGATTCCTCTTCTTTAAATAAAAATGATGTTGAACTTGAGTTCCATAATAACTTATTCCCAACAAGAAGCTTAGGAGAGACATCTTCCCTCAATCCAATACACATCTTACCTAAAATTCCTAGAAAACATTCCCCTCATGGTTCTCATGATGGGATGACCCTTCAATACAAGTGTCTAATGAGAAATTGAAAAGGCTTTACAAGGAATAGGAAAGTTTTCAAAAAATTGTTGGTCAAGACAACTTGGTTGAAGAGGCAATCCACTTGATGGATAATAGATAAGGAAAATAATACAAGGTTAGGCACATGGAGTAGGTGTTCTGTGTAGCATAGCTCACATAGTGGATGCAAAAACTATGGGATAATCTTGTTGAGTAGAAGTTCTTGGATATACCACTCCTAAAACCCAAGTTGATATACCAATGCCTATGTCTACAGTAATACCTAATATTTCTATGTACACATATTTTATCATGACTACCACTACACAAAATGATAATGCCATCCATATTAGTAATGGAACTAACCATATCAATCAATATGCTTATATTCTATCTCCAACCAAACCTCCTTTTGTTTCTCACAAAATACATCAATTATCTCCTCCACTCACCTACCATAATGTTTCATATACCTACCATAATATCCACTCAAATCCTCAATCACAATCAAACTTTTCACAAGACAATTCATGTACTGATGGCATTATAAACCATTTTTTACAATGTGTCATCTTTACAACAATAATTAGCCAACATCCAACCCTGGTTGGCTAAAATTTAACTTAAACGACTCTTCTAAAGGAAATATAGGTGGGGTAGGTGGGGATGAGGTCATTCATGACCATAAGGCTAATCTAATCATTTCTTACATGCCATATTTGGGTACACAGACTTTGAGTATTCTATAGGTGGCAACAATCTATTATGGCCTAGTTATTATGGATGAAAAAGGTATAATTGAATCATCATAGAAGGTGATAAAATAAATACTATCGTATTTATCAGGAATGAAACCAAACCCATCTGGAAAGGTGAATGCCTCATTGTGAGGTGTCGAGACCTTATTGTTGGGAAAAATGGTGTCTCAACCTTGCATTTACATGAGATTACTATTTATATTAAGTTTTCATTTGAGCACGAAATAGTGTGAAATTCTCCCCAAAGTTTCTGGTTGGCTAGATAAGTATTTTGTAAAAGTTTCTTCACAAGATCACAGTTAGTTTTGAAGATATGAAAGTTTCAATTTTGGAGGGATGCGATGAAAGGTTTAAATTTAATTTTGGGACTTTAGAGGATCCGAAATGACCTGAAAAGTGGGCATAAATGGTGTATTGTTTTACAAGGTGATAGAGTACTTCATGAGATTTATGATGCTTCAAACAGTTCATCAATTAGACACACAATTCACAAGTTATGGCCTCTGAAAGTCTGTACTCCTGAAATAGGAAATATAAAATGCATTAGACACCTAAATGAGCTTTAAAAGGGAGGGACACGTGTTGATGTGTGTTTTCACACGTCATAAGGCATCTGGATTGGAGATATGGTCAGCTATACTTTATTGGGTGGTTTTAGCCCATGGTTTTGTAATACTGTTTGATGGTTTCTTGTATTGTATCTCCTATATATGAGGTGCATGAGATAGAGGTTGTGTGTAGGAGTCTTATGGCTATTGAGTTACCTCTGAATCTTTGATTAGTGGTACCCCTGCGAAGAGGTTGCTCTACAAGTATATTCTAATATGTTATTGGTTGCTGAATAATATATTGGGCAACTTTTGGAGTGTGGGGTTTTTCTCCTGAAAGGGATTTCCCCATGTAAATAACTGTGTTATGAATGTTATTATGTTTATTTATGTTTATTTTTTGTAACGGTTGTAACGATCTGTAAACATTTTTGCATTATTCTCCTCTCAAGGTTAGTGTAGGAAGTTATTATGCTACTTCACTTCCTTAAAAGTGCTATCAGAGCTTGATCAGCTTTTGTTTTAGTTATGGGTTGTTGGGTTTTTTGAAATAATCCATATTTGAGTGGGAGCCTATGCAGAAGACGCTTTTTTATCTTGTTATAGAAATTTTTAGATGGTAAGTTCATCGGGGAGAATAGAGTTGGAGAAATTTAATGGAAGTAATTTTGAGATGTGGAAGCTGAAGATGAAAGATCTGCTAATAGATCGAGATCTGTGGGATGTTGTTGATGAGAATGTATCAAGACCCTTAGATCCTACTGCAGCTACTCAATATGATGTTATGGACTGAAAAGCCAAGGGTCTAATCAGATTGTGCCCAGTAGAGTCTGTTCTAATCAATATTCATGAAGAGAATATTGCAATGAGGTTATGGACGAAGCTTGATGAAATGTATCAAGTGAAATCCTTATTGAATCAGATTTTATTGAGGAAGAAACTATATTCCTTGAAGGTGGAAGAGGGTGGAGAAATTTTAGACCACTTGGAATCATTTAATATGTTGGTGGCTCAATTGGTATCTATTGGTGTTAAGATGGCCAGATCTTGATTTGTTCTTTCCTTGATTAATGGGATTCTCTTGTTATGGCTATCGGTAGTACTTCTGTTGTTTTGAAGTCTGAAGATGTGGTGGGTGCCCTACTTGGTAAAGAGATGCGGAGGAAGGCATCCATCAGTTCGAAGGAAGCCCTAACTGTTTGATGCAACCATAACTGGTAAAACCCTCAAAAGATTCAACTGGCTTATGCAGCAAGAGAGACACAATAGAAACAACAAGAAAACATAAGAAACTCACATAAACAAATCATATTAAGGCCATGGAACTTCTGAAAATAATTCAAAAATCATTATATTATCATCAAAGAACATCCGGTAATTAACTAGTTACATGCAGGCTTCAAGCCAGATACTATCCAATCATGACTCTAAGAATCAATCAAATCATAACATGCAAATCTCAATCCTTATTCTGAGTTCTACTTCCTATGCCCCTACAAATGATTACATGATAATATATTTATACCCATCGGAACACTTATGGGCCGGCCTCATTAGATTAAATTCACCAATGTAGGAAATGAAATGTGTAATTAGGTCAACCCTAAGACTTAAGAAATCTTTCCTGAAAATAACAACCAAGTGATGTAGTTCAGAAGGAAGGTTGACCACACACCAAAGAACATTGAACAAGACCCAAGATGGATCCATACACCAAGAATCACGCTGGTAATGAAGGAAAACCAACTGGTAAGCACAAGAACTGTCCCAAGAACCTAGAAACAGCCAACCGGAAGCGATAACTGGCCGGAAAAGAACCCAAATGAAGTAGAAATCTGGACTCAACCACATGAAATTGCCAGGAAACTGCAAACAAGATCTTCCACAAAGAACAAGCAACTATTGGTACATATCGATAAGAATACAGAAACTGCACAAAGAACTAAACAAGAACAAAACTCTAAGGAGATATTTTTGGTTGATGCAAGATTTCTCATTGACCAGGGATGCTCCTGCATCAAACAACCCAAGTAGAAAAAGATGTTCCATGAAAGGCAACTCATGAATATCTAAAAGGATTCAGAATAAAGATCTCATGCTCATTTCTTATCCAAACATCTTCTTTATCTGCCAATCTCTGCTCTATCTCTCCGGTGATTGAGCCAGCTTCTCTAACCTATGACTGTCTTTGTTTCTCTTTATTTGCTTCAGATCTGGACATTGCCTTTGTTACTACAATTTTGATTTGGATTGGCCACAATACTTTATCCGGTTTGTTACCATCAGCTCCCTATCATCTAGTTCCATCTGTCCATCAGACTCATCTATCAGATCCTTCTGCAAACTCATGTCACCCTCTAGTATAATCTCTACAACTGGTTCTCTCATATCTTTCTTCAAAACCTCTGGTATAACCTCTACATCCAGTTATCTCAAACCTTCTAGTATAACCTCTACCACCAATTCTTTCAAACCTTCCCGTATAACCTCTGCCACCAGTTTCCTACAACTTTTCTCAGGACTCAAATTCTTCACCTCCTTCTCTTTCTCCTTCAAAGAAATCAATGTGAACTTCTGCCCATCCTTTTCAATAGTAACTAGGTTTCTTCTATAGTTATAAATAGCTCCTCTATTATACTGCCAAGTTTTTCCCAAGAAGACATGACAAACATTCATTGACACAATATTACATAAAAATTCATCTGTGAAAGGCCCAATATTGAAGCTCACCCAACACTTCTCCTTAATCTCTATCTTCTTATCATCTTGTAACCAACTTACCTCATAAGTACAAGGATGTTGAAGCCTCTTCAACCCAAGATTCTCAACCATCTCCTCAGATACTAAATTATCAATACTTCCACTATCTACAATGACCTTGCAACACTTACCACCTGATTTGCATACCGTCTGGAAAAGACTCTTCCTTTGAGTAGATCTAGTATCCTTTCTTCTGAACATAAGGGATTCTCCTTGATCTAGTGCACACTTAAATACGGTACCATCTGATTCTTCACTTGCCATAGAAATTTTTTCCATTCCTTGCTTACATTCATAGGATCTATGTTCGGATTCTCCACACTCAAAACATTTGCCAAGAAATTCTCTACCGGTACTGCTGCTACCTTTCCTTGGTGTCTTCGGCTTTGATTCTTTACTCCACTTAGGTTTTTCCTCCTCTTCTTCAACCTGTTTCTTCATACTACCATTCATCTTGAATTTATCCTTTCCCTTATTCGGTTGTCTTCTTCCCACCTTCTCCTCAACCTTCAAATCATACTAGTAAGCTTCTTCAACTGTTGAAACCTTCAACATACTTATCTCATCTTGAATATTAAAAGCAATTCCATTGATGTACCTCACCACCTTTTCTCTGTCAATCTCTCTATTTACAGATCAGATTACCACCTTGTAGAATTCCTCAGTATATTCTTTCATAGTCATGTTTCTCTGTTTCAGGTTCTGCAACTTCTTGAACAACTCCAGTTCATAGTCTCCCAGTATGAACTTGGCCTTCAACCTTGCAACCATCTATCTCCACCAGATGATCTTCAATTAACCATTCTCCACTCTGTCTTTTTGCAACTCTTTCCACCACAAGGCAACATGCCCTTTCAACTTAGTCTATGCCAACTGGACTCTCTACGGGACCTTGACATCCTCAAACTCAAAGTAGTCCTCCAGCTCTCCGATCCAATTGATCAAATCCTCTGGGTTCAATGTTCTGGAAAAGTTAGAAACCTCAACTTTATGCATTTTACTTTCTTGTGCCACTACTCTTAGGAATATTTCCTCTCTCTCATCTTTTGGTCCTTCAACTTCCTCAAGCTCTTCACTAGCTTCCTCATATTTATCCTCAGAATCAGGGTTTCTTTGCAAACCGGGCAAAGCATTTGGGATTTCATTCCTCACTTCAATCTTGAAGTCTTCCATCATCTGTTCTACCCTCTGGGGGTTTGTCCTTCTCAGCGGCATCTCTCTTTCCATACTGGTGAACTAGATTAACTCAATGATCCGACTACCAGTTTCAATTACCTCCCCTCGATGATCTATTGAACACACACGCAGCCTGCCTCCAATCGGTGATCTGTCCACCTCAAGGAATGCCTCAATGTTCATAAACTATTCTTCCACCATCTAGTTCATAACCAGCTCTGATACCAATTGATGCAACCATAACCGGTAAAACCCTCAAAAGAGTCAACCAGCTTATGCAACAAGAGAAACACAATGGAAACAACAAGAAAACATAATAAATTCACATTAAAAAATCATATTAAAGTCATGGAACTTCCAGAAATCATCCGACAATCATTATATTATCATCAAAAAACATCCGATAATTAACTTATTACATGCAAGCTTCAAGCTAGATACTATCCAATTGGGAATCTAAGAATCAATCATAGATCATAACATGTGAATCTCAATCCTTATTCGGAGTTCTACTTCCTCTGCCCCTACAAATGAATACATGATAACATATTTATACCCACCAGAATACTTCTGGGTCGGCCTCATAAGATTACATTCACCAATGTAGGAAATGAAACATGTAATTAGGTCGGCCCTAAGAATTAAGAAATCTTTTTGGAAAATGACAACCAAGTGATGTGGTTCAACAGGAAGGTCGGCCACGTGCCAAAGAACATGGGACAAGACCCAAGATGGATCCACGCACCAACAATCCTTCATTGAGAGATCTTAGAGTTTTTGGTTGTGAGGCATATGAACATGTCCCAAAGGAGAAGTGAACAAAGTTGGAGAACAAGGCTGTGAAATGTATCTTCATCAGTTACAATTATGGTGTGAAAGGATATAAGCTTTGGGACCCTATTGCACAAAACATAATTCATAGTAGAAGTATTATTTTTAGAGAAATTATGGTGCAGTCACGATAGAAGTAAGTCTTCAAAGAGAGCAGTCTGGATCATGCAACAAATGAAACAAAACAAAAACAACTCAATGCGATGGAGGCAATACATAATCAAAATTATATTATATCATGAATTCAATCACAATTGGCCGAAAATATGCAGGATTACAAGATTTGGCACACAGGCTTGATTACAAACATGCTCAATTATAGTATTTGGGCTCAAGCAAGAATGCAAGCCAACTCTGGAACCCCTATCTCTATCTTCTTGTCAAAAACTTGTGTCTATTTTCTTGATTACATTGATTTATATGACTTTCATGGCTCAAGGAAGATCCGCGCCAGCCCAAGATGGAACAAATGTTGATGAAGAAGATGTAATGTGTAAAATAACCAAGTCGGCCTCCACCAAAGGAATCCCTCTAGAAATAACATAGAATGATGTGTGGACCCAAGGGAAGGTCGGCTAGATGCCAAGGAATGTTGAAAGTAACCAAATTAATCTCCACAAGCAATGGGAAAGATCTACAAGATTCTCCATTAGAAAATAGGTCTAGGCGGTTCCGGTGCTCTGAGATGGAAAACTATCCTAGATTTTGGAAGCAATAACCTGCCGAAAAAAGATCCAAATGTCCCGCGGACCTAGGATAAGGTAGATGAACATATCAATAAGAAAAATCCAGCCTTGCAAGGTCTGGTGTGCAAATTTAAAGAAACAAAAAAAGAAACAAAAACAAAAGAAAATGTTTTTTGGTTGATGCAAGATTGCCAAAAACTAGGGATGCTCCTGCATCTGACATTCGGGGTTGAAGATAAAAAATTGAGTCCCTCACTTTGCAGGGGTCAAAGGAAAACCAAGACAATCTACCTCTACCTAAGAAATACATGATGATTCTTCAATTGGTCTGTCCTTCCACTTCAAAAGATACTCTTTATATTGTTTGCCTCAGGTGCTACGCCCAATTCTACTATCCATAATTTCTTCAATCTGATCCGATACCTTCTTGGGCATCTGGTTTTCCAAGTCTGCTACATTTTTTCATTGAATTATGCCTCATGATATGGACGAAGGTCTGCAATATTGAATATAGGTAAAATGCCCAAATTATTCGGTAACTCCATTTCATATGCATTTTCGGAACTAAATTTCTTCAAGATTTTACAAGGTCCAAACTTCATCATTTTCATCTTATCGTAGGTTCCAATTGGAAATCTTTATTTTCTC
Organism: Cryptomeria japonica; assembly: GCF_030272615.1. Lineage (NCBI taxonomy): Eukaryota > Viridiplantae > Streptophyta > Pinopsida > Cupressales > Cupressaceae > Cryptomeria > Cryptomeria japonica. Next base: position 142,654,682 of record NC_081409.1, read on the forward strand.
AGATATACCATCACCTCATCTCCAACTTCAAATTCCTTATGTCTCCTCTTTTCATTTTCTTTCTCCTTATACTTGTTGTTAATGTCTTCCAAATGCTTCTTAACATGAGCGTGTATTGTCTTTATGTGCTCTGCAAATTCCTCCACTTTTGCACTCCATTTATCTTCAGTACTGATGTCTCTCAACTCTAATATGCCTCTAGGGTGTTCTTCTGGTACTCCTATTTATTGAATTGTTGTAGGCGAACTCTTCTTGTGCAAGGACCAAGTCCCAACTTCTGGTTTTCTCTCCAACTAAACATCTCAACAAATTTACCAAACTCCTGTTTACCACCTCTTTTTGTCCATCGATTTTTGGGTGAAAAGTAGAATTGAATTTCAAATCTGTTTTCATCTTCTTCCAAAGTGTCCTCCAAAAATATCCAACAAACTTAGAATATTTGTCAGAAACTATGCTCTTAGGTAATCCATGGTCTCACCACCTCATTGAAAAATAGGTCAGCTATATGCACTGCATCTATTGTCTTCTTAAAGTGTATGAAATGCACCATCTTAGAGAATCTATCCACCACCACAAATATAGATTCATTTCCTCTTAGTGTCTTAGGAAATCCAAGTATAAAATGCATGCTTATGTCTTCCCAAGGTCTCTCTAGAACTGTCAAAGGCTTATATAATCCAATATTCTGACTGCTACCTTTTGCAAGTTGACCAATTCTGAGGCCAAAAATTATTCTCACTAACCAAGGCTACTGTCTTATCAACACCAAAGTGTCATGCTAATCCTCCACCATGCTTCTCTTTTATTAGATTCTCCATCATAGAGATCCTAGGTATACACAACTGAATTCCCCCTAACAACATCTCATCTTGAATGAAATGTTTCTACCATAACCGGTTCTTTACAAGCTTTCCAAGGTTCTACAAAATTTGGGTCATCCTGATACAAGTTATTCAACTCCTCAAAACCCAATACCTCCACTCTTATCTCTATCAACAAGTTCCTCCTACTCAAGGTATCAACAACTTTATTTGACTTTCCACTTCTATGCTTCAAAACAAAGGTGTAACTCTGCAAGAACTCCACCCATCTCATGTGTCTCTGGTTCATCTTACCTTGACTGTTCAAGTACTGCAAATCTTGATGATCAGTATACAACACAAACTCCTTAGGCAACAAATAATATCTATATTTCTTCAATTCTTGAATTATGGCATAAAACTCCTGATCATACACTGAATATATTCTTCTAGCATCATTCAATTTCTCAATGAAATAAGCTACCAGTCTTCATTCCTAACTTAGTATTGCTTCAATTGTATTCTCACTTGCATCAGAGTCCACCTAAAATAATTTGCTAAAATTCGGTAAAGCCAACACAGGTTGCTCTGTCACCTTCTGCTTCAACAACTCAAAAACTCTTATTTTCTCTAGATGTCCACCTAAAATCCTTTCTATATCCCCTCATTGCTTCTGTTATAGGGCTAAAAATTAAACTAAAATTTTTAATGAACTTCCATTAGAAACTAGCCAATCCATGAAATGATCTTACCTCCCCAATGCTTTTTGGTGTAGGCTAATCAACAATTGCTCTTACCTTTTTAGGATCCATATTCAATCCATCAATAGGTATCACAAATTCCAAATAGACTTGCTCTTCCTTCATGAAAATGCACATCTTAATGTTTATCAACAACTTCTCTTCTCTCAATCTCTTCAAAACTTGTCTCAAATGCAACATATGCTCTTCTTTTGTCTTACTAAATATCAAGATGTCATCTAAGTACACAATAGAAAACTTACCCAAGAATTTCTTCAATACCATATTCATCAACCTCATGAAAGTACTCAGTGCATTAGTTAGTCCAAAAGGCATCACCAACCATTCATACAGTCCTTCATTTGTCTCAAATGTTGTCTTCCACTCATCTCCTTCTCTAATTCTGATATGATGGTATCCACTCTTCAAATCTACCTTTGTGTAGTATCCTGCTCCACTCAAATAGTCCATTATGTAATCCATCCTAGGCAAGGGAAATTGGTACTTCATTGTGATCTTGTTTATTTCTCTAGAGTCACTACACATCCTCCATTCTCCATTCTTCTTAGGTGCTAATACTGCTAGAATTGCACAAGGGCTCAAACTTTCTCTGATCAAACCTTTCTACAATAACTCCTGCACTTGTATATTTAACTCCTCATTCTCTATTGGTGTCATCCGGTGTGCTACTTTATTAGGAAAAATAGCTCTGGGAATCAGGTCCATGCAATAATTGATACTTCTTATAGATGATAATTCATTAGGTACATTATCTGAAATGATGTTTCCATATTCTATTAGCAACTCTTTTATCTGTTCTGGTTATTCTCCTTTGTACTCTGGATTCTCAGTCTTCTTAGTGACTAAATAAAAACACACATTCTCATGTCTCATCCCATGTAGGAATTTCCTTCCATCCACCAAACAAATCCTAGCATTGGTAGAAACTTCACTCTTAAGAGGCTCCTCCAAGGGCAACAAGGTCTTTTTCATCCCATTTGCAACAATAGTGTATATACTTTTCCTTCCATCATTTATTGTCTATCTATCATACTACCAAGGTCTACCCAACAAGATATGACATATATCCATTGTCGTGGTTGTGAAGTGTGATACCTACAGCTGCAACACAAACACTCAATATATCATTACAAGCATGGTTAGAAAATTTAAAGCAAATGAAAGATAAACCATGACAAAGTGATCTATCGCCTCCTAAGAGATGCGAGTGTGGATTTGCTCTTAGATTTGGATAAGCAATTCTATTGACTTGACTACACCTAGATGGAGGATTTGAAATGATGATGATGCAATTAAGATAGAAAAGATTGATTAAGCTACATGATTCAACAATTATGCTAGAAAATAATGAAAATAAGCTAGATCTAAGATGGAATTGCCTATAATAACAATGCTCAAATGATATGCTAAATGGATATGCCTATAGTAACAATGCCTAAGATGAAAATGAGATGGGATTGTGTGTGCTCCAACATTGGAGATATTTATAGGATTTCCAAGGCTAGGGGTGAGGTGGTAGGAATCAACGGTCAAGATTGAGTCTGAAGATATCAAGGGTGAAATTGGAGGAGGTTGGAGGAAGGGACACTTGTCATCTTTGTGGTGACAATTATCAAGGAGCCTTGCTCATGAGAGGGAAAGTGTCCAAGAGAGGAGACATGTGGCCCAAAATGCCATGTGTCTCAAGGGGAGAGTATCCATACCATAGGAGGTTAGGATAAGGAGGTTAGAATGTCCAAGATAGGATAGGGTTAGTTAAACCCAGGGTTAGATAGAATGGGATAGGTTTAGGAGTGGTTAGGTTAGGTGGTTAGAAGTTAGGAGGCATGTGGGAAATTTAAATAATAGGGAAAAGGCTAATTAACTTTCAATAACTCATAAATTGATTTGTTTTAATTAATTAGGAGATTAGAAGAAATGAATTATATGGGGGAAGATTAATTAATTTGAATTAATTAATCAAAGGGGACTATTGAAATGAACCTATTAAATAAATCCTTAGATTTATTAATAAGTAGATGAGTGGGAGAATTTAATCAAATTTCTAATGAATTCAATTAAATTGGGAAGGAGGATTACTTAAATAATTTCTTATTCAATTAATTATCTTAAGACCATTTTTAGGTGTATACATTTCGCCCCTCTTTGAAGCGAAGTGTGATGACGCATTGATTCAAAGAATAATTTCATTTTGATGATGATATTGGTTTGATAGGATGTGCCAGACATTGATTGATAAATTGTGGTATGATTATGCCCCCTCGGGACATCAATTGAGATAATTGACTTTTGGAGTGTTTGGACGATTGCGAAATTTATGTCCCAATTAGAAATGAGTTGATTTCTATGACATGAATTGATGAAAGTGCGAGTTCTTTGATCACAATGATGTTGTTCTTGATGATTGATAGAGCTTGATAAATTTCGACAATATTGACGAGTTTGATAAGATCAAGATTTAGTCTGGTTTCAGGAATGACACCTCCTGTATAAGACAAAGATGATCAAAAGTGTTTGGTTTTAGGAACGATATATCATGTATAAGACTTGATCAGAACGTCTGGTTCCAGGAAAGATACATCATGTATAAGACATGATAGAATAGATCAGATGCAATGAATTGATGAAAGTGCGAGTTCTTTGATCACAATGATGTTGTTCTTGATGATTGATAGAGCTTGATAAATTTTGACAATATTGACTAGTTTGATAAGATCGAGATTTAGTCTGGTTTCAGGAATGACACCTCCTGTATAAGACAAAGATGATCAAAAGTGTTTGGTTTTAGGAATGATATATCATGTATAAGACTTGATCAGAATGTCTGGTTCTAGGAAAGATACATCATGTATAAGACATGATAGAATAGATCAAATGTGATGGATTGATAGCATGAATAAGGTTGATTTGATAAAGAACTGACATTTTGTTGATATTAGGTTGCAGGATGATTTAGATATGTTTATGTTGGTGTGAGATAGATTTAGCCTTGGATAAGATGAGCTTGTGGGATCCCATGCAAGAATGAAATGAAAGCTAAATGCCAATGCGAATGTTAATGAAATGCAAAGCTACGATCAAACCAGTCACTAGGTTATTGTGTTTTGTCATCATTGAGATTTGGAAAATGTGGGAAGTGAGTGCAAACATCGATGGTATAACTAAACCATGATGACCTGAGCACTTATTTCCTAGATTTTGATATTGCAAGTTAGCACAAGCATTGAGGTATAATTAAACCAAGATGACCTAAGTGTTTCTTGTGTAAAATAGGCAATATTAACCATTGCTATATGCAAATTAGAAATGTCTTCGATGATACTCCGATGATCATGTCCTGAGACAAATTTGCACATAGTTATGATTAATTTATAGACAACAGACAAGAAAAATATCATGTTCCTTCCTTGTTCCTCTAGTCAAAGACATCCTGGAGTCACTCAGAAATCATGACAGCAAAAATCATTATGATATACCCAATGATCCAAACCATTGCAAGAAATCAGCTGCGATGTCTGCGTATATACAAAGGCTTACTATGGATATAGAATGCTGGTGGAAAATGAATGCAAGTAGAAAGATGCAGGAACTAATAGATGGAAGAGCTAGTTGACAGATAGTGCTTGTTTGCCAGGTTTTCACCATTTGTTTTTATTGCACTTTTTCTCATATTTGATCTTTGTTTTTTTGGATTTTTGGATTTTTTTTATTTTCCACTGTTTTTGGATTTTTTTTTATTTTTCACTGTTTTTTGGATTTTTTTTATTTTTCACTGTTTTTTTTTTTTTTTAATTTTTTAGACATAAAAGTTCTTCAGATGCATGCTATTGATGGGTTCCTTGAGCTGATCCCCATCCTGTGTTGATAGATGATATGATCCTGACCCAAATACTGTTGTGACCACAAATGGTCCTAACCAGTTTGGTTCAAACTTCCCTTTCTTTTCTCGATCTGCTTGGTTGTGTGGATTTTCTTTGAGTACTAGTTCCCCAACTTGAAATGCTCTTGATTTGACCTTGTGATTGTAACTGCGACACATTCTTTGTTGATATACCTTTAAATGATCAAAGGCATTTTGTCTTCGTTCATGAATCAATTCTAACTCTTGCAATCTAGATACTCATTGTTATTCATCTTAGATTAGGCCTTTTAATGATACTCGGAGATAAGGTATCTCAATTTCGATTGGCAATATTGCTTCTGATCCATAAACAAGAGAGTAAGGTGTGGCACCTATTGGTGTGCAGATACTGGTACGATAGGCCCATAGAGCAGGGTTCAATTGAATATGTCAATCTCTGCCAACATCATTCACTATCTTTTTGAGGATTTTTAGAATGGTTTTGTTTGATGCTTCTGCTTGTCCATTCCCTTGTGGATAGTAGGCTGTGGAAAATCTGTGTTGGATCTTGAATTTTTCACATTGCTCTTTTACATCCTAATTTTTGAACGGTCGCCCATTATTTGTGATAATGATCATGGGTATTCCATAGCAACATATGATGTAGTTCAAAATAAATGCAGCAATTTCTTTTCCTGTGATATTGATGAGAGGTACTGCCTCAATCCATTTTGTGAAATATTATGTAGCTACAAGGATGAATTTGTGACCACTGGATGAAGAAGGATTTATCTTTCCTACTAGATCAAGACCCCATTGGTAGAAAGGCCAAGATGTTTCTAAAGTATGAAGTTCTTGTGCTAGTGCATGAATCAAATTTCCATGGATCTGACATTGTTTGCATGTTTTAGCTATTTGAAAATAATCTCGTTCCATAGTTGGCCAATAATAGCCCAAGCGTATGAGTTTTTTCGAAAGGGTAAGACCACTTGAATGAGTGCCACAAATTCCATTATGGACTTCATTTAAGGCCTTCTCAGATTCTTCTTGTTTGAGATATCTTAAAAGAGTACCATCCAGACCTTGTTTAAAAAGGATATCCATGACGAGAGTATAATGGGAGGATTCACAAATAAAGTTTCTCTTTTGATTCTTTGATAAGTCTAGAGGGAGGATATTATCTTTCAGGTATGTGTAAGTTTGGCCATAGCAGGAGGAATCATTCCCAACAAGGTGACAAATAGTTTAGGAATCGGGACAGTTATGTGCAGGGTAAAACAATTCTTCCACCAGGAATTCATAATGCTCTTGATTTTCCTGTGTTTGAAGGAGAGAAGCAAGTGTTGCCATGGCATTTGTTGCTTTGTTGTCATTCCTTGGAATTTGCTGAAAAGTTATTTCTACAAAATATTTCTTGACATCATCAACCATCTTCTTATAAGGCATTAACTTTTCCTCTTTTGTTTGGTAATCATCATTAATTTGATTGATGACGAGCTGAGAGTCTCCAAAGACTTGAAGTTGTGTAATGTTCCATTCTATAGCCATTTTGATACCTATAACCAAAGCTTCATATTCTGCTATATTGTTGGTGCATGGAAAACTTAATTTGTATGCTTTTGGAATTGTATGACCTTGTGGTGTGATGAATAGAATGCCTGCTCCTAATCCATGATGTGTTCTATTATTGATGCCTGCTCCTGGACTGATATTCAGGTGATGTATTATAAAATCTGGATCCAACCCTAGAATGTTTGCATATGAGCAGGTAAAATTGATTTTCCATCTTTTGAAGGGTTCCAAATATTTCTGTACTTCATGTTTTGATAGAGAGATTGTTGGATATAGATCAGTTGTGCCAATGGTAACTACCTCTATCGGTTCCATCAGGATAGATGACCTCTCTTGATAGAATCCAGGTAAGGTGTCAAATATCCCCTCTTCCGATGCCTCGCAGAGGTTTTCACTATTAGATGTGTCCTTTCTTTTTACTTTTTCTCAGTCTAATGTTTCCAATAAATAGTTTTCACCATTAGACCTCATATTGTTTTCTTTATTTTCACTTTTGTAGCTAGGTGGCACCCACTTAATTGGAAGATACATTAGCAAAATCCTTGGTGAAAGTTGTTGCGGGTTTGATTTCATTAAGATATAAGGATATGGCATGGTCATTAGGTAAGGTATTAATGGCAATATGTCCTTCATTTCCCTAGTACATAGGTTCATGAGGGATTAAGGATAAAGGATCCCAATGTTGAATAGTTTCAAAGATATTAGGGGTCATGATAGAGATGTCAGAGCTTTCAATATGTATTTTAATGTCTAGAACAATACTCTCGTCAGAATGACCTCTTGCAAGTAGCTCCTGGTCATCCTCAATTAAGTACAAGTCAACCAAATGTGATTTTGATTCAAGTGGGCTAGTTCCTAATGTTTGTCCTACATACAAGCTACATCGACACCTACATCTGCTTCTTCTTCCCTTTCAATTTCAAGTTGCTCTTGTTTGTTTTTCCATGATAGCAAATATTCTTTGTTCCCTTGATCTCTTAGCTGCATTTTTTTTCCATGCTTGACAAAATTGATGCAAATTATTGTTCCTTGGATTGTGTGCCTAAAGATGTTGTCTCTTTGTTATGAGGAACAATGACCTTTGAGGCCAGTTTCAGATTCATACAACACTAGAATGGATTTGAGTCTACTGAGATCATGTTTTCGTGCCCATTGTAGGGAAATTTTAGGCACTGATGACAGGTTGATTGAATATCCTGTATGTCATGTATCCATGTTCTTCCCAAGAGTATGTTGTATGGTAAGTCCAAGTCTAGAACTTGGCATGTTGTGTCTTTTTGCAAAGGTCCCACTCTGATGGGTAATATCACAACTCCTTTAGAGGAATGCTCTTATTCATCATATGCTTTGATTTTTATCTTTTTCTAGGGATCAACTGCATCTTCAAAATAACCTAGAGAATGGACAAGACTCAAAGAGAAAATGTTTAAGCTAGCTATCCCATATATTAGGACACGTTTAACGAGCGTTCTATGAATGAGGACATCAATTTTCAAGGAAGTGTTATGGGGATGTTTCATGAAATCAATGCTTAGATATGAAGGAGATGGACTTTGAATAGGATCCTCTAAAATAGGTTTGATGGCCATTATGGATATCCCTTGGGAACATCATCTTTGGGACGTGTATTGTTCAATGAGGATTCTATGGAAGGTTCTTGCAATTTTTTAAGAGGTGTAGGAATAGATGCCTTTGGAGAATTAATTTTATGGAGATATGAGCCTTTGCTAGACATAGGTGCATGATTTTGATCTTCCTTAGCAAAATCCTTTAGAGATCTCTTTAAGAGTTGCATAAAAGAGCCACCTTTCTTTGAATATGTATTTGAATCCTTGTGAGGGTTTGACATAGTTGGATTTTGATTTTGGAATTGTTTGATTTCTTTGATATGTTGACTTGTTATGTCTTCTTCTTGTATTTTGATTTGGTATGCCATGTTGCTATGATTTTCAATGATTTCAAATGTTTTGATTTCTGTTTCTGTGATCTTCTGTCTTTGCACTCTAGCTAAAACGAGCATATACATACGTTGAATATTGTGCTAGGGTTCGATTGTCTAAAAGTTGTTTTGATAAGTGATCAACTGTCAAGGTAGATATGATAGAGTGATATGACACGAAAAGAGGATTCAAGTGTTTAAAAGTTTGCAAGTTTTTTGATCTTCGATTTTGGAGTGCAATGATGATTTTGATAAAACCCAAGCCCAATAGGAATGATATATCCTACGATGTGGGACAAGGTTATCCTGACCAAACGTTGTAGTTTCGTGATAGAGGATGATAGATCCTGATGAGAAACTATGTTTGAGTGATCAGTTTACCAAAGAGGGTGATAATGCACTTTGAGATGTTTTAATCTTGAACTTGTTGAGGCTGAATACTTGAAAATATTGAGGTGTCTATTTCTAGAATCTGATTTGATAGATGATAACTTGACCAAGCGAACCAAGAAGACAATACAAGCACAAAGTGACAGATATCAGGTGTTTATGCTCATTGTAAATTGACCAAGCAAAAATGATAGATCTGAAAAATGCATGCAAGGAGATAGCTCTGGACTAACAGAGACAGAAATTCATATGATAGTTTAGACAAACCTGGATGACAATTTATTTCGGCCCATCTGATAAACTAGAAATCTCGCACGACAAATGTACAAACTCATACGAGCTTTCTCAAAAAACTAGATGACAAAAGATAACACAAAAACCTCTATAAAATTGACTCGTACGACAATTCTCACTAGGCTAGATGATAAACTAGATTTATCGTACAACAAACTAGAAACTCGCACAACTGAGGACAGCACAAAGATAAATTTTGTTTGGACAGATTTTGGATCAATGAAGTTTGATGTTTTGCTTCTATTTTCCAGTTTTTTAGATGTTTGATTTTCTATTTCAGGGATGAAGACACAACAAACATATGATATGTTATGTGATCTCAAGCACAACACACTAAATCCTAAGGAAATTGGTTGCGAGAGAAAGCCTTTGCTTGTAAACTTAGGTACACACCTAATAGCTAATTAGAATATGGTCATTGAGTCCCATGCAATGGATTCTCAACGTCATATTATCTGACTCCAAATGCTAATGGGGGCACGATATGGAAAGTGCCTTGGGAGAGTTACCATCTCTCTTGCACAAAGATTATCCCCCTTTCAGAGGTGAATCAGGTAGCTTCTAATTTTAATTGGAACTATTAAGGGATCCGTTCAGTGTGTTGGGGTATAAAATCAATTAAGAGGTCTCCCAGCCATGAAAACCAAGGTTTGATATACCCAAAGGTAAGGAGGAGAGCTATTCCCGAGCACTATCATTGACTTGGTTTTCATCAAATCTCATTTATTTTATAGTGGGTTGGAGTACTTGGCGTTAGCCATTCCCACTTGGGTCATTCCCCTCTCACTGGCCTTAATGGCTTTGGCCTTATAAGCTCCTCGGGAGGGCAAGCCCACTAAAGATATGCACTATTGAAAGCAAAAGATGAGTCTGTATTTCTGATCACCTAAGAAAGGTGAGAGCATACTCTCCTATCATCAAAACACATAAGACATGTTTGTTCATTTCTTAAAATAAGTGTGCTTAGAAAAACTTAAGGAAAAGACAAAGTTTGGTTGAGTTCTTTTAGGCAACCTGCGAGACAGATACGTTAGTAGTCATGTTGTTTTGATGAAATGAATCTTTGACAAGCGTAATCTTCAACAAATCGTCTTGCAAAAACTAGTTAGGCTGTCGAAAAACTCATAAATAGACTAGGGTTAGCATTAGTAATAATCAAATTGAAGCGTGAAAACCCTAAAATGCAATCTGCTTTGAAAACACAAAAGCAGAATTTCGTATGACAATCTTTTCCTATTCGCACGAGTATTATTAAGTGGTCGTGCGAGGGAAAAAGGAGCTTGTACGAGTATTCGGTATCCTTACAAGCTCGTACAAGTATTATAAAATGCTCATCTAAGTACACAAAGGAACTCGTACGAATCTAAAAAGGAACTCATATGAGATTCTGAATCAGACCCAGCCATAAATCTGCTAGATTGAAGATTTGATGATGCTTAAGAGGCCAAAAATGAGATTTCCGACCCCACGGTGGGTGCCAAAATGTTGTGGTTGTGAAGTGTAATACCTGCAGTTGCAACACAAACACTCAATAGATCATTACAAGCATGTTTAGCAAATTTAAAGCAAATGAAAGATAAACCATGACAAAGCGATCTATCGCCTCCTAAGAGATGCGAGTGTGGATTTTCTCTAAGATTTGGATAAGCAATTACATTTACTTGACTACACCTAGATGGAGGATTTGAAATGGTGATGATGTAATTAAGCTAGAAAAGAGATTGATTAAGCTACATAATTCAACAACTATGCTAGAAAATAATCAAATTAAGCTAGATATAAGATGCAATTTCTTATAATAGCAATGCTCAAATGACATGCTAAATGGATATGCCTATAGTAACAATGCCTAAGATGCAAATGAGTTGGGATCATTTCTGCTCCAACATGGGGGATATTATAGGATTTCCAAGGCCAGGGATGAGGTGGTAGGAATCAACAGTCAAGATTGAGTCTGAAGATATCAAGGGTGAAATTGGAGGAGGTTGGAGAAGAGGTTGGAGGAAGGGACACTTGTCATCTCTATGGTGACAAGTGTCATGGAGCCTTTCTCATGAGAGGGCAAGTGTCCAAGAGAGGAGACATGTGGCCCAAAATGTCATGTGTCTCAAGGGGAGAGTATCCACACCATAGGAGGTTAGGATGTGCAAGATAGGATAGGGTTAGTTAAACCCATGGTCAGATGGAATGGGTTAGGTTTAGGAGTGGTTAGGTTAGGTGGTTAGAAGTTAGAAGACATGTGGGGAATTTGAATTTAAAAATTCAAATAATAGGAAAAGGCTAATCAACATTCAACAACTCATAAATTGATTTGTTTTAATTAATTAGGAGATTAGAAGAAATGAATTTGATGGGGGAGGATTAATTAATTTGAATTAATTAATCAAAGGGGACTATTGAAATGAACCAGCTATTAAATAAATCCATAGATTTATTAATAAGTAGATGAGTGGGAGAATTTAATCAAATTGCTAATGAATTCAATTAAATTGGGAAGGAGGATTAATTAAGTAATTGCTTATTCAATTAATTATCTTCAAACCATTTTCAGGTGTATACATCCATAGGCATAATATCATACAAAACTTCATCATGATAAGACCCAATCTTCAATTTTACCAAACATTGTTCACTTAATAGTATTTTATGATCATCTTGAATCCATGCTATCTGATAAGGCTTAGAGTGCTTCAATCTCTCCAAATTTAGCTTATTCACCATCTCCTCTGAAATAAGGTTATTTGAACTACCACTATGAATAATAACTTTCCAACACTTACCAACTACCTTACATCTTATTTTGAATAGATTATTCCTCTGCAAAGGCTCTTGATCATCTCTGGTGTGGCACAAAGCTCTCCTCTTCACCAATAATTCTCCATCTTCTGGTCTGTTAGGTGATCTAGTAGGTTCTTCTTCCAACAATGTTGCTTTCCTACTATTTTTTTCCTTCTTACATTCAAAAGCATGATGTCCTTCTCCTCCGCATTTAAAGCAGGTTCCTCTAAACTCTCTCTTACCCTGTCTTTTGTTTTCCTTTTCATAACCCTCATTCCAGTAACCCTTAGGTTCTCTTCTCTAGTAAAAATTTCTATCATCTTTCCAGTATGAACTACCATCTTTGTTATCTTCCTTGTGTTTGTTCTAATCCACATCAGGTCCTCTTCCACTGGTATAGGTCCTTCTTCCTTGAAATCTTCCTCCTCTATTTGTTTGCTTCTACTCATATCTTTTGTTCATCTTCTCCTCTGCCTTCAGGGAATATTGATAAGCTTCCTCAACACTCTGTAACTTGATTAGACTGAGTTCATCTTCTATAGACATCTGCAACCCATTTAGGTTTCTAGAAACTTGTTCGATGTCATCATAAGTGTGTCTAGGTCTGATATTCAGCTTGTAGAATGCTTCAGTATACCCCTTCACACTAGAATCCTTTTGCTTTAGGTTTTGCAACTTCCAGAATAGATTTACTTGATAATCGATAGGCATGAACTTTGATTTCAACTTGTTAAGAATCCTTTCCCAAGATTTAATCTTCTCTTTACCTCTTCTTTGTCTATCTACCTAAAAATGTTCCCACCAAAGAGATGCATGTCCTTTCAACTTAGTGCAAGCATATCTCACCTTCTTGTCTTCGACAGTGTTGTTAGAATCAAATACTTCTCCATCTTTGTAATCCAATTGAGCAATTCATCTTAATCTAACTTGCCATCATAGTCTGATGGGTTAAAATGTGGTGGTATTCGTTCTTGTCAAGGTTCTTATGAACCTCTCTTCATCTAGATCATTCGTCAATGGATTTGATCCTACTTCTCCTACTTCTACTTCTTCTTCATCCCCGCTCACGTCCTTAATATGTCGACCTCTTCTTTGGGCCATTTCAACAGCTTCCAATTGGGCTGCAATTCCTCTAAACATTTCCATCACAACAGGGTCTACATTTCTACGCCCTCTACCACCTCTAACATTTCCTCTTTGGGCCATCATTATGTCAGTCCTTTGTAGTTGCAAGCTGGATCTGCAATTTCCCAACCCACAACAAAATTCTTACTAGACTCTACAATCTCCAGAATGAAAACCTCACTCGGATACCACTTGGTGTAGTCACAGCAAGAGTTACAAGTCCTCAAAGAGAACAGTTCAGACCACACAGCAAATGAAACTCAATGCGATTGAGGCAATGTAGAATCTAAATTATATTATATCATGAACTCAATCACAACTGGACAACAACATGCGGGCTTACAAGATTCGACACATAGGCTTGATTACAAACATGCTCAATTACAGTATCCGAGCTGAAGCAAGAATGTGAGCCAACTCTAGAACCAAGAAGGTTATCTCTATCTTCTTGTCTAAAACTTGTGTCTATCTTCTTGATTGAATTGATGTATATGACTTTCATAGCTCAAGAAAGATCTGTGTTGGCCCAAGATGAAACAAATCTCGATGAAGAAGATGTAATGTTTAAAACAACCAGGTTGGCCTCCGCTAAAGGAATCCCTCTGCAAACAACATAGAATGATGTGTAGACCCAAGTGAAGGTCATCCAAACACTAAGGAACATTGGAAGCAACAAAATTAAGCTCTATAAGAAATGGGAAAGATCTATGAGATTCTCCATTAGCAAATAGCTCTAGGCAGTTCCGGTGCTCTGAGCTAGAAAACTATCCCAGATTTTGGAAGCGATAACTTGCCGTAAAAATATCCAAACATCCTTCTAACCTAGGATAATGTATATGAATGTGTCTACAAGAAAAATATAGCTCTGCAAGGTTCGGTGTGCAAATGCAAAGAAACTCATAAAGAAATGTTAAAATTGAAATCAGAAAGAAAAACAAAAGGAAATTTTCTTTGGTTGATGCAAGATTGCCAAGAACTAGGGATTCTCCTACATCAAATTAAGTCTCCTTCTATTCCACTGCAGCCATAACAAACTAAGAAGGAAGATGTGATTCCATTCCCTTCTATGTTTGAGAGAGTTGAATTGAGACCCCTTGATAGGCAAGAAGTTGATTAGAGCTCATCTAGGTCTAAATCTTCAAAAGAGGAGGAAGAACCTCCAACTCAACTTGTTTGAAGGTCTACAAGACAATTCACCTGATGATTGGAGATGTATTTTTTCTTTGAATGCTAATGTGGATGAACCTAGATCAGTAGAAGAGGCATTAAGTATGAATGATGCAGAAAACTGAAAGATTGCTATGGAAGAAGAAATGACAGCTTTGAAAAGAATGATACATGGGATCTTGTGCCATTGCCTGAAGGAAGGAAGCTTGTTGGTTGCAAATGGGTGCTCAAGGAAAAGATTGGTTTATATGGAAGCATTGAGAAATATAAAGAAAGTTTGGCTTTAAAAGGCTACTCTCAAGTTGAAGGTGTTGATTATGGTGAGATATTTTCTCCTGCTACAAAAATGACATCTATTAGATTTTTGTTTTCTATTGTTGCTGCTTATGATTTAGAGGTTGAGAAAAAGGATGTGAAAAAGTTGCTTTCTTTCATGGTGATTTGGTCTGTAAATTAAAGAAATATTTGTATGGCCTCAAACAGAGTCGTAGGATGTGGTACCAAAAATTTGATACAGATGTGTTGAGTTTGGGATTTGAACATTCCAAATCAAATCAATATGTTTATTATAAATCTGATGGTGATAGTTTATTGTACATTGCATTATATGTTGATGATATGTTATTCATTGGTAAAGGGAAAGGTATGATTTCAGAACTAAAGTCTTAGCTTGCTGCTAAATTTGAAATAAAAAATATTGGTCCAACAAAACACATTCTTGGGATGAAAATTAGAAGAGATAGAGTGAACAGAAAGCTTTGCCTAGGCTACAGTAAGTATGTGAATTCAGTTATACAGAGGTTCAACATACATGATTGTAGACCATTGTGTGCTCCTTTTATAGTTGGAACAAAATTATCTATTGCAGATTGTCCTACATCCCCATCGGAGATAGAAGACATGAGTAGAATTCCTTACCAGAGTGTAGTTGGAAGTTCAATATATGCTATGGTCTATAGTAGACTAGACTTTGCCCAAGAAGTGTGAGTTCTTTCTAGATATATTTCTAATCTCGGTAGACTTCATTGGGATGCAATCAAAAGAGTCTTGATCAGATATTTGAAGGATACCTTGGAGTATTCTTTGTCTTATCATGGTAATTTTGTTAGAGATATGATTTCCCTTGATATTCATGGTTATGTGGATTCAAACTAGGTAGGTGATATTTATAGAAGAAGATCCACCAGTGCTTATATGTTTACTTTATTTGCTGGTGCAATTAGTTGGATGAGTAAATGGTAGGCTGTGGTTGCTTTGTCCACTACTAAATCAGAGTACATGGCAACTAATCATGCTTGTAAAAAATCCATCTGTCTTAAGAGCATGTTTAGATATTGGAATAAAACAAGGAGCAGTGAAAATTTATTGTGATAGTCAGAGTGCAATCTACCTAGCTAAGAGCCCGACATTTCATGCCCAAACCAAACACATTTATGTTTAGTATCATTTTGTCAAAGATATGGTCGAAGATGGCAATGTGAATTTGGTTAAGGTAGAAACTTTGATGAATGTTTCATATTATTTAACTAAGGTTGTGAGTGCAGATAATTTTATATGGTGTTTGGAGTCTATGGGCCTCATGGCCCCTTGCAATTAATTTAGTGTGTTGATACTCTCTTTTCTCTTGCAAGGTGTTCGACAAGTGGGAGAATGTTGGTAAAAATGGTGTCTCAACCTTGCATTTACATGAAGTTAATATTTATAGTAAGTTTTAATTTGAGCACAAAATAGTGTGAAATTATCCCTAAAGCTTATGGTTGGCTAGATAAGCATTCCAGTAAAGTTTCATCGCAAGATCACAACTAGTTTTGAAGATATGAAAGTTTCCTTTTTGGAGGGGTGCGATGAAAGGTTTAAATTTAATTTTGGGACTTTAGAGGATCCAAAATGACTTGAAAAGTGGGCGTAAATGGTGTCTTAGTTTACAAGGTGATAGAGCACTTTATGAGATTTTTGATGCTTCAAACTGTTCATCAATCAGACACACGATTCACAAGTTATGGCCTCCGAAAGTCTGTACTCTTGAAATAGGAAATATAAAATGCATCAGACACATAAATGAGCTTTAAAAGGGAGGGACACGTGTTGATGTGTGTTTTCACACATCATAAGGCATCTAGATTGGAGATATGGTCAACTATACTTTATTGGGTGGTTTTAGCCCATGGTTTTTTAATACTGTTTGATGGTTTCTTGTATTGTATCTCCTATATATGAGGTGCGTGAGATAGAGGTTGTGTGTAGGAGTCTTATGGCTATTGAGTTACCCCTAAATCTTTGATTAGTGGTACTCCTGCGAAGAGGTTTCTCTACAAGTATATTGTAATAGGTTATTGATTGCTAAATAATATATTGGGTGGCTTTTGGAGTGTGGGGTTTTTCTCTTGAAAGGGATTTCCCCATGTAAATCACTGTGTTATGAATTTTATTATGTTTATTTATGTTAATTTTTTGTAACGGTTGTAACTATCTGTAAACGTTTTTGCATTATTCTCCTCTCAAGGTTAGTGTAGGAATTTGTTCCACTACTTAACTTCCTTACACTTATTAGTGTGATAAGCCACGTTCACCTTTGTCACATGCAAAGGGAAGGAAATGAAGACGCCGACAGGTTGGCTTCATTAGGCCTATTTTCCAATTTTTTGAAAATATGGATGAATATTTATGAGATCCTAGACATGGCTCGTGTTGCTATATTTGAGGATATATAGGATCATGATGGAGTACAATCAAAGGATTTCCTTTTTAATTATTATCACCACCCTTTTTGGAAGTCCTTTATGTTTTAGGTGGCAAACGTCTCTTTCAAACAACAATGTCACTTTCCTCTTCCCTTGTAAGTACTATTGCATTCATACTACTAGTTTTGGTTCTCCCTATCTAGTTTTTCTTCAAACTAAACCTTATACTTGTGATGAGTTCAAAAGTAATGCCAAGTTGTGGTAGAAGGTGGTTAAGGGGAACCTCATCAGTTATATTGAAGGCACATGCACAGGGTTTTGATCTAGAGCTTTCTAAAAAAAATTCTCAATCTTAGGAGAAGGGGGAGGTGAACATTGGGGGAGTTGCATTCAAATTCTCCTTGGACTTGATTTCTTTTACCACTAGTTTACTGTAGGAGAGATATATTTTCAAAAGAAGTTGAAAATATCATACAAGGAGGAATTTAAGAGATTTTCCAAGTGCGGCGAAGGGGTTTCAAGGCTACAAAGCGAGTATAATAGAGAAAAACTACTCAAAGTTTGGAAGGATGCTACTATTTTACTTATGAAGTACTTTACTTGGGATGGAAGGGTTAAGAGATTTCATACCCAGTTTTTCCTTATGCTAAACAACCTAAGTTATGGTATAAAAATGAATTAAATTATCTTCTGGGTTTGTTTTTCTTTGACTCAATCAGTTGCTAGAGCCAAGTCCAAAAATTCCCTTCCCCTTTATCAATGTTTAGTCTTTATGCTCTAAAATTTTCATCTGGCTTTATCCTTGTCTAGTGGGCCCCTATTCAACCCTCCTGGCCCCTTGTCGAATCCTAATTTAGTGGTGGATCTCTCTAGTGCCCCTATTACAAAACCTGACCCTAAATCTTCCTCTTCATCTAAATCCATGCTAGTTCCTACCCGCTTTAACCCTATCAAAGTTGTGAAATAAAAAATCTCCCCTAATCCACCTTTAAATGATGTGGAGTTGTTGGATACAGACAAGGAGAAATTTCTTAAGGATTTTGTTTCCTCCTCAACTTCATAATATGAACAGTCTCTTGTAGCCTCGAAGGAAGATGCCCCTTTCCCCCCCCTAAATATTATGTCCCTAACCCCAATCCTGGCCCTCCTAATTTAGTTGCTAAGGTGTCAAGGCTGGAAGATAGCATTGTGCAGTAGGAATTAGTTATTAAATGGCTCTTATTTAAAATCAATGTGGCTATTAGAAAGATGAATAGGCTTGAGGCAGTGGCTGAGGTGGGAGCCATGACTAATAAATGGTGGATGGAGGAGAAGGAGAAATGGGTCTGGGAGGTTGCTAGTAATATGGTTGGAAAGTTGGAGAAATGGGATAAGATAGAGGGAATTCTAAAGGACCTTAGTGAAAAGGTGTCTTAGAGAAATGAAAGTAAGGTATTGGTGGAGCTGAAGGAAAGCCAGGAAGTCCTAAGGCAAAAATTTGAGGAAATATCTATGTTGAACCAGGACATGGCCTTGAAGAATTTGTCCTCCTTACAATCTATTCAAGAGTAAATTGATTGCAATAAAGTGAAATGTAAGAGACATGCGATGTCTCCCTCTACCTCAATGGAACCCCCTACCTCTATGGTTAAAGTTACTCAGGATTCTGGTACTCTGACCTCTGCTAAGGACTCTAAAAAGAAATTTTCTTTCTCTAATAAAGTCATTGGTCTGTGTAAAGATTGGAAAGACGATAATGCCTCTTCCTAGTAGACCATCCCTTTGGGTCTTTGGCAAGTGGCTAGTTGGTTTTAGTTTTTTGGTTTTTGGATTTTGTCTCTAGTTGTTTTCTAGTCTTTGGGTGGTCCCTCATTGGTTTTGGTGTTTTTTTGTCTTTGGCTAGGTGTGTATTCCTCATGCGCCCTAGGTGTTGTTTTTTAGCGATTATGTAAAGGTTTGTGCCTATCCCTCTTTTAATTAATCAAAAAAATAATTAGCCAATACTGCCCAATATCAATTCACTATACCTTCATATTCCACAAGTATCCCACTTTTCGTCACCATCCTTCAAACTAAAATTGTAAAAAACTTTGAGATACCTCATTTTGATAAATACAAGAGAAAAGGTGATCCCCATACTCATGTGTCAAGATTTATCACTTTATGTAGTGACTTTTTCTTTGAATAAAATATCCTTGTAAAAGTTTTCCCTTTTTCCTTAAAAGAAACTACCTTTGAATGGTTTTTCTCTTTGCCTAGTAATTTAATTGACAATTTTCAATGATTGGTGGATAAATTTATGCAAAATTTTCAAAATACCATTGGACCACAACTTATATTAAATGATCTAGTGCATTGCAAACAAGGTGTTAAAGAGAAAGTGACTAATTTCATTGGTAGATATCAAAATTTCTCTTCAAAAATTTCCTATTCTCGTCCTGATATTGATATTCAAAAAAACTTATTGGTAATTTGTAAACACATATTAGAGATAAGATTTTACTTAGGAAATACCCATATTTCACACATTTTTGCACAACACTTTGTCACTATCAACTCCAATATAGTCAATATGAAGGTCCTTCATCTATGACTCTAGTTGATAAGTTTGAATATGCTCAGCAAACTTATCAAGTCTTTAGAAAACCAAAAAAAAGTTCATCAATATAAATAACCATTCTTCCAACAACATTGAGAGTAAAGTTGTAGCCATAAGACCTTATGTTGTAGCTCACTTTTTTTTCTAAATCAAATAATCACAACTTCACATTGCGTTTTGAATCCATAAAATTCATCATTCAATTTTTAAACATCAATTTGATGAAGCTTCCCACCATCTATCCCATAGATACCTCAAAGCCTTTGTCTCCTTCATTTAACCAAGAGCCCTTTTATCAATATTATCATACAATTGGACATGATACAAAGATATGTATGCATCTTAAATAGGACTAAGAGGGGGGGATGATTTAATCTGGAACTTAAAAATAGATTAATTGTAAAAAATAATCAACCATACAAAACACTATGAAAGAACTTACTAACCATAAACACGTGAACACCAGATTTTACATGGAAAACCCAAACTAGAAAAAACCACGGTGAGAATATAACACACAATATGAATAACAATGATTACAAAGTTTTAGGCTCACTGCCAAGGAGCAACAACACTTATCGAACTTGTAAAGATAAGGTGCACAACCTTAGGCAAGATACAGAATAAGGACTTACTCAGTCGAGGCTCACTAATTTAGGGAAAGATACATAAATGCTACTAGAAGACTCACTATCAGACAACAACTGAAGAAGTTGTAGAAATAATATGAGAAGGATCTTTGTCACTATCAACTCCAATTTAGTCAATATGAAGGTCCTTCATCTCTGACTCTAGTTGATAAGTCTGAATATGCTCATCAAACTTATCAAGTCTCTAGAAAACAAAAAAAAGTCCATCAATATAAATAACCATTCTTCCAACAACATTAAGAGTAAAGTTGCAACCATAAGACCTTATGTTGTAGCTCACTTTTTTTCTATATCAAATAATCATAACTTCACATTTCTTTCTGAATCCATACAATCCATCATACTTCAATTTTTAAACATCAATTTGATGAAATTTTCCCCCATCCATCCCATAGATACCGCAAAGCCTTTATCTCCTTCATTTAACCAAGAGCCCTTTTATCAATACCATCGTACAATTGGACATGATACAAAGATATGTATGCATCTTAAATAGGACTAAGAGGGGGGGATGAATCAAATCTAGAACTTCAAAACAGATCAATTATATATAAAAAAATCAACCATACACAACACTACTAAAACAATTACTAACCATCAACACATGAACACCAGATTTTATGTGGAAAATTCAAACTAGAAAAAACCACACTGAGAATCTAACACACAATATGCATAACAATGGTTACAAAGTTTTAAGCTCACTGCCAAGGAGAAACAACACTTGACGAACTTGCAGAGATAAGGAACACAACCTTAGCCAAAATACAGAATAAGGAGTTGCTCAGTTGAGGCCCACTACTTTAGGGCAAGATACATAAATGCTGCTAGAAGACTCGCTGTCATACAATAACTAAAGTAGTAGAAATAATATGATAAGGATCTCCTGAACATGAATTTGTCCTTGAACAATAAAATCAAGAGACAAATATCATGTGGCAAACATCTTTGTACATAATTTGTCTCTACACACTGTCATCCTGGATATATCACCTTTAAACCTCTTCACAATTTGACTTTTGCACATTCACAAACTCAAATCTTCTTGCATATCATTCTCATATAGTTCTCATCAATTCACACACATTCCACACATACTTCTACTCAACTCATTCATTCACACTCCTTAAATATAAAATAGAACATCAAAAACCTAATCAAGGATCAACCAAAATAGAATAAGCCATCTAGACTGATAATACTCAAGGCGGTCCACTCCGGGAGAAAGAGGGGACCCAAATACATCATAAAATGTCCTTTCAAGATATATCCAATGATCCACACACACTAACACATCCTCCAAGGTCAGCCATAAATAACTTGTAGATAGGTATTAAACCTTGTCAACCAATCAACCAAAAAGAATATCTTCTGATGTAAAATACTCCATGCAGATCTCCACAAACCAAGGTGAGACCCATAACACTATAAAACTTGTCAATCATAGCACATTCAGATAAAAAATATGATCCGAATAAGATAAACCAATCAGACAAAATGAACCACAACATAAGTGAATATATCACACTCAAGTCAACATAACTCACTTGAGAAGAACCAACACCACAATAGAATCATATTGAGAATACTATAAGAGTCATATAATCATGTTTTATAAACCACAACAAAAAATTCAACATATCTAGAGGCTAGTGAACACTATTTAGACTAGTCTAATAAACATTCTTCCACTCAAAATATGATAACAACTGACTTTTGTGAACCATGAACTAAAAAATCAAACCAAACTGTCAATGAGACATGCAATACTCTTTCCTACATATTTCTATAGCCAACACTAAAATATTTCCACCAACTACAACAGCAACACAAGATAAATTTGGACCAGATTCCATCCAAACAGCCAAGCTTGACATCAATGACAATAACACAAACTCATATTTCTAAAAATCTCCCCATTTGTCATTTATGTAAACAATTAAAACATTGAAACATAAATTTGAACATGTCTCCCCCTTGACATCAAAGACAAAAGGAATAATGCACTATATACCACTACTCATCTGCACCATTTCTCCCCCTAAGAGAAGCAACAAGCATCAATCCAAGAGACAAAAGAATAATCTTCAAGAAGTCTCCCTAGAAAGATGCACCATTGTCATTCATCTAGTTAGAAAAAGGAGGGGCAATATACCCTAACTTATGCCCGAGATACTCAAAAGTATCCTTTGACAATGCCTTTGTGAAAATGTCTACAACATGTTCTTTTGTAGGAATATACTCCAATCGGACTTCCTTTTCTGCAACTTTTTCCCTTAATAAATGATATTTGATTGAGATATGTTTAGTTCTTGAATGCATCACTAAATTATTTTAAATGTTTATAACATTGGTATTATCATGCACGATAGGAATAGATTCATCATACACCACTCTAATATCTCTAAGAGTATGTTACATCCACATAAATGTTGAATTGGTTGAATACAATAGAATACTGAGGGGGGTGAATCAATATTCCCACACTTATAAAACTTTTGTCTATTAACTTTAACAATCAATTTCATCAACAAAAAATACAAAATAATAAAATAACACACCCACAAACAGAATACTAGATTTTATACATGGAAAACCCAAATAGAAAAAATCATGGAGAGTGTTATCTCTCAAGATAATATAACTAGTTATATGGTGTTTACAAAAGGGGTGGTACACTGCTGAATGGCTCACTGCCATATTACAAAAAGCGGCTCACTGTCGGAATGCTCACTGCAATAGAAAGAAAGTGAACTAGGAAAATTGCATCTCCTAATGCATAAATTTAGTTCCAAGTAAAGCTAAAATTATAACTCACAAAACTCACGACCAATCCAGTAAGGGATCACTGTACCATTATCTACAATCACCTGCAAAAGGTCTTGTGAGGGATTACTACATTGTTATGTCAAACCAACTACTTGCAGTAGATCCAATATAGGATTACTGCAACACTGTCTACATTTTGACTCTTCTATTTACTCCTTCACTCATACACTGCTTCTCTCACTACAACTGATCTGTTGTCCACAACTCTATCACTCTGCTATACCACAAAAACTAGATACTTTCTTCTATCTCATACTCTTCACACACACTCGCTCTCTCTTTCTTGTCTTTTTCACACACCTTCTATATATATTAATAAGCACATATACCAAAATACTATGTCATCCAAGCATAAATGATTTACACAATAATATACTCCTCGGATCAACATGTTATCCAAAACATGCCTTGACCAAAAATAGGATAAACAAGTTGGCCTCTATCAACCTCTTACACGCTTCCTTCATAGAATTCATTTACCAGAACATATGTCTTAATAACTGAGACAAAGCAGGGGTCTACTGAACCCAAGGATACATACCCATAAGCACAAACTCCAAGCACAAAAACTCCCAAAGATTCCAAGATACAGATACCAAATATTTCAGAACATAAAACCATGCAATATAATCATCTAGAAGCAATATGATTGATATAACTTCTATGATTGATACCAAACCTCACATAGCTGATACTAAAACAGGATAAAAATAAAGATAAGCACAACTCAGGATTCTACAGATCATGAGGATCTTCCGGAAATGACTCTAGTAGATCATATATACTTCACTACAACATATCACATACATACCTATCTTCCATTGCAACTCAACCTGCAATATCAAAACTGGTTATGCCACATCTGGTCCTAACCAGATCATCGGGTTTGACATCATTGATAATATTCATGCAAATCCAACAATCTCCCCCTTTGTCAATGATGGAAAAACATCAAATCAAAAACATATCTGCATATAACTCGCCCTTAAACTCAAGTATCTCCTTATTTCTCCATTTAACTTTTTCATTTACCTTTCTCCCCCTTTGACATTAAGGACAAACAAAATAAATGCGTTCAATAATAAAATTTTCACAATTGCATATCACTTCAAAAATATTCTCAATTGTGTTTCTTCTAGAATATATGTTTATACTTGTCCTTAAGTTTCGAAAGGAGAACCTTCTAAGAATGAATGGCCAACTTAATACTAACAGATAGAATTCTACATTCCCCCAGCATATCAACAACATGAGAAAATTTGTCCAGAGCAGTAGGATTTTTCTCATACTCAATAGCCTCATTAAGAAATACTAAAAAGTGCTCTAGTTTTGCTTCAACAATCTCCTTCACCTTCCAGAAAACACTTACATAATCTTCCCTTTAACTTTTCAAAAATAGCAATTCATCCTAGAGGGATTTTACCTTTATCCTTTCATCTCCATCCTTGTCACTCATAAAATCAAATTTCTTACCCAAGGAACACAATTCATCTTTGACGAATTCATTTTTTTCTTTATGCTTCACCACAATAGCCGGCCATGAAAGACAATACCTATAAACTTTGCTAGCACTATCGATACAATCTTTCATTTCATTTATACAAATTCAAATAGAGTTCTCTATGCATCATTACATTTATCCAACATACTTTACATATTATCTGCTTCTCCTTCTGAACCTTCTGCACTAATAGGTTTCACAACCAATTTCTCTATAACTAACTCAGACAAAGATTCTAGTAACACATCACTAACATCTTCAATTTTAATATTGTTCGAAATCAAATGATCTATCAGGACATTCTCAATTCTATCTGCCTCAATAGAAGTAAGTCACATCTCACCAATCTTCTTTATTCAGTCTGCATTACCAATAATTTCTAGCAAATTAGACTCATCACCAGATTCATATACTTTTGCTTTCTTCTCTACAACAACCACTTCTCCCTTAGCCACAAGAGATTTTGGATCTTCAATCACAACAATATATTTCTCCTTCTCATCCTTCTTTTGCTTCTTAGATTCCAAAGCATTGGTAGGCATAGTTTTTTCCCTTTTTCTCTTTCTGGAGGAAGAACCCTCCTTAGCTGAACCAATAGCAGGGGATATCGGGCCAATACACCAAGCAGCTAGAAATGATTTGAAATAAACATCACAAGTTTCTTCTTTCTTTTCCAAACCACTCAAATATCAAAAGATTTGTCTATCAACCAGGACTCTAGATTCCCATATTACATTCTCCTTACCTGGAAGGGATCCAAGATAATAAATAGCCAAACAGACAAGCTCAATGATCTAAACCAAAAGGGATAACCTTTCACTCTTGTCATCTTGATTTTTTCGAGCAATAGATTCTTTAAAAATTCACACAAATTGAATACTCTATCTTCCATAACAAGCATATGCATCATATATACAACAATAGCCACGGGAGAACCTTCCCTATTTCTAAAATAAATCTTGTAAGGGATACCATATGCAACATAACTTACAATGAGACTGATAATTGTGTTGATCAACAATGCTCTTATCACTTGGCACACCGGTTAGGGCTTCAACTTCTTTTTTCTTTATAGACTTCTTAACCGGTACAGATCCTGTATCGCATAAACCAGTAACTGTAGAAATAATCTCCTTCGTGATTGGATATGGTTTATCCAACACGATGCATTCATTCTGCACACAACTTAGAATTACTCTGATCACCTCCTCATTCTCAAACTATGAAAACTTAGTACATAGATTCAATCCTTTATGCTCAAATTCCTTAATCTTCTACAAATCTGCTTCACTTAAATTCTTTTCCACCTTTCTAATCTTTTCAAGGTTAAATTCATCTAGCCATACCTTCTCCAAAATCTTAAAATCTTCGCTACTCGATTCTCTGGCAATCATCTCGGATTCCAAAACTATTAGCTCCTCTTATCTACTCTTTTCTCTTCAACTACACACAAAACTCTCCAAACACTTCTATTCGCATGATAAAGAAAAATAGTCTCAAACATCGATACTTATCTTGCTAAAAATCTTTTCTACGGTTTTGCCGCCAAAAAGTGTTCGGACTGAAATCCAAGTCTAGTCTTGTCTGAATGAGCTTTCTCCATGTTAATCAAATCTCTCTACAATTTACTACTTTTAAGAACTTTACTTTCTACCTTCAACTTCTTCACTTATTGTTCTAGCTTCTCACATTCTTCTATCTTCATCTTGATTGATTCTTTTAGGGTTTCCTCTATCTTGTTTTTCTCGTCAATCTTTTGCATCAAATCTTTAGCAGTTGCATTCATTTGCTCCAACTAATTATTAACTTCCTTATGTATCAATTCAATTTTTTGGATCTATTCCCTCAACTTCTGCACATATTCATGTACCACCTTCACATTCTCTTTCAATTCTTCATTCTCAAATTCCACACTTTCTAGATCTTCAAGAGTTGTCTTAAATTCCTCATCTAGATGATTTCTCTGGTCATACACATCAATGCCATGACTCAACGAACAAGGATCTCCCTCAATCAGTTAAGCTTTCAAGAACGGGACAAAAGCTCTGATACCAATTGTTGAATTGGTTGAATAGACTGGAATATTGACAGGGGGTTTGTCAGCATTCCCACACTTATAAAAATTTTGTCGATTAACTTTAACTATCAATTTCATCAACAACAAATACATAACAAGAAAATAGCACAGCCACAAACAAAACACTAGATTTTATATGTGGAAAACCCAAATGGGAAAACCATGGAGAGTGTTAGCTCTCAAGATAATATAGCTAGTTATATGGTGTTTACAAAAGGGGTGGATCACTATTGAATGGTTCACTGCTAGATTACAAAAAGCGGATCACTACCAGAATGGTCACTGCAATAGAAAGAAATTGAACTGGGAAAATTGCATCTCCTAATGCATAAATTCAATTCCAAGTAAAGCTCATATTACAACTCATAGAACTCATGGCTAATCTGGTAAGGGATCACTATACCACTATCTACAATCACCTACACCAAATTCGGTGAGGGATTACTACACTGTTCTACTAAACCCACTACTTGAAGTAGATCCGGTAAAGGATTATGCAACATTGTCCACATTCTAACTCTACTATATACTCCTCCACTTATACACTGCTTCTCTCACTACAACTGATCTTTTGTCCATAATTTAATCACTCTACTATAACACACATACTTTGTTTTCTTCTATCTCATACTCTTCACACACACTCGCTCTCTCTTTCTTGTCTTTTTCACACACCTTCTATGTGTGTGTGTGTGTGTGTGTGTATTACTGCACTATTTTGCCGAACCAACTACTTATAACAGATCCGATAAAGGACTACTACAAAACTGTCCATATTCTGACTTTTTTAATATACTCCTTCACTCATACACTGCTTCTCTCACTACAACTGATTTGTTGTCCACAATTCTATCACTCTACTATACCGCACAAACTCTGCTTTCTTCTATCTCATACTCTTCACATACACACACTCTCTCTTGCTTGTCTATTTTACATGCCTTCTATATATATACCGATAAGGACATACCAAAATACTCTGTCAGCCAAGTATAAATCAGTAGTGTCATAAATTGTACACCCTTGCTAGGGTGGTACAATTTCACACTTAGGTTAGCACCCGCCTTAGTGTGTTTTGCATCTTGTGTTTCTCATTCCTCTTTAAGAATTTAATTAAATCTAAGGGCATGTCTCATCACTTTACATATTATAAATTTGGTCCCTTTACCCTAAGTGTGCCCCTTTTCATTTTATTCCTCCAATGAATCATTCTCATAAAACCTAATTATGTCTTATTTTGACCGTTTAGGCCCAATTTCACAAATCAAAACATCTCAAAATCAGCTATAACTTTGGGATGCGCTCTAATATTATCATATCTAATGGTCCCAAAAATTTGGTGAAAAGTTTGTCAAACCGTGGCGGGAATACACATCATCCACGACTTTTTTCTTGAAATTTCGGGAGCAGAAACCTATGATATGATAATGCTTAACCCCAAAATATGAGCGAGAAATTTAAATCCTAGGTCATCCTAAACATGAAATTAAGATCTAGGGTGTCATACTTAAGAGCTCTCTTTCTTCATTTGAAGGGGTCTTCTTCTAAGAATCTAAGGGCATATTTTTGGAGTATTAGATCCTTCTTTGCAGCGAAAGAGTAGATCTTTTAAGTCTTCAATAACATTCAACATTCATCCATCAAACATTCATCAAGAATCATTTTATCAATTGGGAGCTTGTAAAGATGTAGAAGAACAATAGGAGATCACCGACTGACGATTGGCTTGTACCTCTCTCTTGGGGTTGGGTATGGTTTCATGTTGTTTTCATGTCTTTGCATAAGCTTCATTTTGATTCACATTCAGGTTTTAGATCACTTTGCATTGTATATTTACAGTATTTACTTTGTCAATTATAAGCAATTAGGGTTTACTCTTGAGGGTTTCTCTAGGTTGTTTACTTTCATTCTTAGGATCTTGCATATACACAAGGTTCTTGCACACATATTTTTAGTACATTATCACCTATTTGTGTAGGTGTAAATCACCAAAATGGGGCTTTACTAAGGAAAAAACCAATATAGCCACCCCAAACCTTCCCTTTTTAGTTGCAGGTGCAGAAACAGGCATCAAGAGGTAATTTCAGATCTAGAAAAGGCATCAACACAACCCAAAAGTCTTAGAAGTGCATAAATTTGTCAAGGATAGGGGCATGGCACCCTAGTCCTGCTCAAGATAGTGGCGTGGCACCATGGTCCTGCCCTCTGTCAGCGGGACTTGACAAAACAGTACTTTGCAGATCTCAGAATTCCTCATGTCAGTTGTAGCTCCAGAATTGAAGAATCAAGATAGTGGCGTAGCACCCTGGTCCTGGACATTTATGCTCAGATTTCAGACATAGACGCACCTCCAATTTTGCCTTCTAATCTGTAATTTTCAGCAGTGTATCAGTTGTTCTTTGATCTGCATTCTCATATTAGGATTTTCTTGCTTACTTGCTTTCTAGGTTAGATTGCATTGTGCATCATTAATCTCTCTCATTTACAACAAATGAATATAAAACCTAAGAGGTAATCCATGGCTCTCTCTTTCTCATAACAATTAGCTGATGTATGTTACCTCCCTAGGCTTTTTCATATTCCATGAGTATGTATGAGAGTGGGATTAGGGTTTCCATGCTTAAGTCTCACTTTTTCCCCTACACAAAATGATTTACACAATAATATGTTACTCAGATCAACACATTATCCAAAACATGTCTTGACCAAAAATAGGATAAACAAGTTGGCCTCTATCAACCTCTTACACACTTCCTTCACAGACTTCATTTACCAAAATGTATGCCTTAATAACCGAGACAAAACAGGGGTCTATTAGATGCAGGGATATAGACCCATAAGCACAAACTCCAAGCACAACAACTCCCAAAGATTCCAACATATAAATACCACAAATTTCAGAACATAAAACCATGCAATATAACCATCTAGATAGCAATACAACATATACAACTGATATAACTACTATGATTGATACTGAACCTCACACAACTGATATCAGATCAGGATATCAACCAAGATAAGCACAAATCAGGATTTCTGAGATGAGGATCTTCCAAAAATGACTCTAGTAGATCATATATACTTCACTACAACATATCGCATAAAAACCTATCTTCCACTGCAAGTCAACCTACAATACTAAAACTACTTATGCCACATCTAGTCCTAACCAGATCACCTAGTTTGACATCAATGACAACAGTCACATAAATCCAACAATAACTTGTGTACATCAACATGTTGTTGCAATGTATTTTTCTTATCCAGTAGATAAGGATACCAAATCTTGCTACTTACTTAGCCAAGAGACCATCCTGTCTCCCAAGAAATATGCACCACCACTAGTAGTTTTCTTGTTATCAATACTTCTAACCCAATCAACATCGGTATATGCCATCATCATGAAATATCCATTTTTTTTGTACACCATTGTCCAAAATTTGGAGTCCCTTTCAAATACCTGAAATTCCTCTTCATAGCTTGTTCATTAGTTAGTTCTGGATTAGCTATAAATCTAGCAACCAAGCAAACAACTTGCATGATATTCAGTCTAGAGGTAGTCAAATACAACAATCCTCCAATCATAGATCTATACCTTCTGTGATCAACATTTGGAGATATATCATCTTTGGTCAACTTATAGCAAATAACAAATGGGGTTGTAATAGGTTTACAATTCTCCATTTCAAATTTCTTTAGCATTTGTTTGATATATTTAGCTTGAGAAATAAAGATTCCATCTTCCAACTGAGTAACTTGTAGATCAAGAAAGAAATAAAAGCTCACCAATCATTCACATCTCAAATTACTTCTACAAACACTCTACATAGGTCATCACTTCCTCCAAATATAGTATCATCAACATAGACACCAACAATTAGCAACTTGATACCTTCAAATTTAAAATATAGATTGTTTGTTGTAGTACCTTTTCTTGAATTTTTTTATGTTGTAACAAATATATGTCCAATCTAGCATACCAAGCTCTAGGTTCTTGTTTGAGTCCATGCAGTGCTTGCTTCAATCTACATACCATATCTAGTTATTCTGACAATTTGAATCCATCCAGCTACTCAATGCATAGCTCTTCCTCAAGTTCTCCATTCAGAATAGCCAACTTAGCATCCATCTAATATACCTTAAAGTTATTATAAACAAATAAAGCAAGAAACATCCTTATAGCTTCCATCCTAGGTATTGGGGAAAAAGTTTCTTCAAAATCAATACCTTCAACTTGTGATTAGCCTTTACATTCCAATCTTGCTTTGTTCCTTGTGACTTGCCCTTGTTCATTTAGCTTGTTCTAAAACAACCACTTAGATCCTATCACATTCTTGTGCACTGATCTAGGTACTAGCTCCCATGTCTAATTTTTTTTGTATCTGATTTAGTTCCTCTTCCATTGCTCTTACCGAACTCTCTACTTTTCTTGATTATTCATATGATTTAGGTTCCACTAGTGAAAAAAAATAGTAATTTTCTTTATCACTTGCTTCTGCAACTCTTCTCCTTAGTTGAACTCCTTTTCTTTTACCTCCAATTATGTCATTTTTGGAATGATTCTTTTGCACATATTTGGATGGGGTTTTGATAACATTCTCAGGTTTTTCTTCTTCTTAACTTGTTACTTTCTCTTTGCCATTTTCCGTATCACTCAAGATTTCTTCT
The DNA here is from genome assembly GCF_030272615.1 of Cryptomeria japonica. Classification (NCBI taxonomy): domain Eukaryota; kingdom Viridiplantae; phylum Streptophyta; class Pinopsida; order Cupressales; family Cupressaceae; genus Cryptomeria; species Cryptomeria japonica. The sequence goes on from NC_081409.1 coordinate 142,686,336, forward strand.
GCAAAAAATGGGATGATCTCAAGTTCTGTTTCTTGAATAAGTTCAAGGGTAGTTTGATCCCATACTTCAAATACTTTCACATTCATGCTCTCCACTATTTTATTCAATATCTTGTTGTACCATCAATAGGATTTTCTATCAAACTTTCCAAGATCTTCTTCATCTCTTATCTAGCACTTGCTTCCAAATATTCTAAAATATTTCATGGTAGGAGGTCTTTCATTCCACAACTCATAAGGTGTCTTAGTATGATTCACTCTTATTTGTACCATGTTAAGAATATACACAATAGTATGCACTGCTTCCTTCCAATACACATTAGCCAAGTTAGCATCTTTCATCATAGTTTCATCCATCTCAATAATAATCCTATTCTTCCTTTCTACTACTCCATTCTATTGAGGGGTTCTAGGGGAAAACCTATGCCTTCCAATTTCATGTTTTTCACAAAAATATCAAACTCATTTGAAATAAAATCTCCCCCTCTATCAGATCTCAAGCACTTGATTTTCAACCATTTATTTGAACACACTAAATCTTTCAAAAGCTTCAGACTTCTTTCAAAAATGTAACCCGTGTCATCCTAGAATAATCATCAATAAGCAACATAAAATACCTTTCTACATTGAGTCCTCTTGTTCTTGTCGATTCACAAAGGTTTGTAGGAATCAGCTCCAGGATTCTGGAAGTCGAATACTCCTTATCCTTGAAACTCCTTTTTTTTTTGTTTTCCGGGTTGACATTCCCTACACAAAGTATCAGTAGGCTTGGTAATCCTTGGCAAATCTCTCACTACTTTAGTATTGCAAATATTCATCATGTTCTCAAGGTTGACATGTCCCATCCTTCCATGCCATAACCAACATTCATTACTTTAATTTGGAAAACATATGTTTCCACCTCTTTCCTTTGTGTAATAAACATTTCCACTTGTCTTAATGCCTTCTTCTACCAACTTTCTAGTTTTTCCTTTTCTGATTATACATCTGGTATTTCTGAACACAACTTCGTAACCTCTATTGCACATCTAACTACCACTTAAAAAGATATTTCTCAAACCTTCAAAATAATACATCAACAATTTTATAATTACCATCAATTGAGATACCTCCTATTCCACAAATAGATGCAACTTTCTCTCCTGCAAATTTCATTGATCCGCCATCATACTTTGTAAGATTAATTAGCTTGTCTTTATTGTTGGGATCCAAGAACACTGAGAGGGGGGGGGGGGGTGAATCAGTGTTATACTAGAATAAATAAATTTAACCTTATTAATACGACAACTCAACAACCAATAAACATAAAAGCATATAACAATAAGCAATAATGCAACCACAAAGATGAACACCATAACACCATAGATTTATACGTGGAAAAACTCAAAGAGGAAAAACCACGGTGGGATTGGAGACCCACAATATCTATCCACTGATCAGATGAATAAATATTACAATAAAGGGTCTCCACATGCAAGAATGACAACATCCTAGAGCACACTGCTCATCACAAAAGGAGTCTCACTGACTACAGAAAACATCGGACAACAATCTGGAATGAAGATTGAACTGCAAGTATAGCATCTCCCATGCTTGAGTACAATTCTGGTTAATCTCAATACTGGAGGCCTTAAACCTCTTCCACAAACCCAATTTGATCACCTATGATTGACCAAAACCTCTGCATATGATTACAACATTTTTTTGCATACAGATAATCCCATAACCCATACCATACATGATCTCATCGATCTACAAAGAGATCTTACATCATATTTATACCAACTCAAAACCTAAACAATTAGGTCGGCCACCTAAAGGATAATACAATAAATTTATAACTTAAACCCACAATCTAATGATCAACCAAGTCGTCCTAAGATCGAAACAACATAATCCAATCAATGAATCCAATTGGTGACACATTGGGAGCATCAACCCACACGTTACATAAACTGGTCCATAACCTAGCAAAATAACCACCAAACCTATAATAGGTCACCATAAGACAAATGAAACACCATGAACAACTGGAACATGAACATGACAACCATCAGCATCTAGATAACCTTCTAGAAGCCTCACCAACACCACTTATCATATTCATCAAAAGATCTTCAACAAAGCTTTGTCGGTAAAACCCTTACCGGTAACCAAAAGGCTTACTAGAGCAAGTGATAGCTTCCAGACCATCAAATCCTGAACCAACTGAATGTGATACACATAAGGAACACATGAATAACCAATCCAAACCAATTCCATAGACCAAGGTATACCGGAGCTTACCAGATCAACAGGAAACCAATCATCCTACTGGGACCAACTGGATACCAGTAAACAACCAAAGAAGCTAGTGTTGACATCAATGAAAACATCAATGCAACACATAATCAATTCCTCCAAATTTACAACAATATCCCCCTTTGGAATTGATGGCAACACTAGATGTGAAAAACATCCAAGTGCCAAGAAATGCCAAACAAGTCTCCCCCAATGGAAGACAACCAACAATCTCCCACAAAATGATATGACAATGAGGTTCTGAACCAAATATCTCTGTACCAATTAGCCATCCATAGACCTAAACTAAACTCCCCCAATGCGATACAACCAATTTGAATTTCACTTCCTCCTCCTTGTGCCAATAATCTCCCCCTTAGGCTGATATCTCTGTTAAGCATTGTTTTTCACATTAATATCTCTCCCCCTAATGTATATAACTCCTTAAGTTTTTCACATGAATATCTCTCCCCCTTTGATATCAATGCAAGAAATTTGACATAAACATCAAAGAAAAATCATAAATCCTCTGAACCATACAGCTGACTACTCCCTCTGAGTAGTAGCACCAACACATCAATCTGAAATGAATGATAGCTATGATCATGCATACCAGACTGATGCCAATCAACATCACTCAGGTCTCTATCGGAGGGTCAGAAACCCCAATCTATCTCTGAAATGCTCAAATGATTCCTTAAACTAATCTGACTTCATTTGCTTCCACCTACTCCTTCAGAAAATTATACTTGATAGAAATACCAGATTCTTTGATATGTCAATAGCAGCAGAGTTATTGCAATGAATAACTACCGGTTAATTACAATCCAGCTTTATATCCTTCAACATTTTTGTTCATCCATAGAACCTGTGTACAGTTAGTAGAAGCGGCAACATACTCAACTTTAGCAGTAGATAAAGAAGTACATGACTACTTCTTGTTGATCCATGAAATAAGATTCTTTCCAAGAAAGAAAGCTTCACCAGATGGTCCTATCCAGTTACCTATATCTCTAGCCCAATCCACATCTAAACATGCTCAAAATGTAAATTCATCGTAAAACAAAAACCATAGCAAAAAATCCTTGAAAATATCTAAAAATCCTAGCTACCGGAGCAAGGATTCAACATAATCAATTCCTTCCTTCTAAGAATATCCATTGCAAACCAATCAAGCCTAGTTCCAATAACATCTAAGTTCATGTGTTGTCCTTTTCTAACTGATTCAATTCCTCTTCCATATCTTTCATCCAACATTCATCCTTACAAGCTTCAATAACTGATGTCGGTACAATTAAAGAAATTAAGCATACCTCATCAACTGCCAACCATCTTCCTGTCCAATTATCCGATCTTCTGAATGATTTAGCCTTACATACCTAGGAATCTTCTGACTTTTTGTTCCTCTTCCCTGGTCCTCAATTACTGTGTTGGGTCTCAAATCAACAGATTGGATGGGTTCTAAGGCAATGCCAACTCCTATGATTAAACCCTCCTATTGACTTGGCCAACTTATAGAGTGAACCTATTAGTTACTAACTCTCTCTCTTTAGGCTCTACAGGACCTAGGCGGGTATACCTATTCACTGAGTGTCTCCAATAAACAGTGCTTTTTATAGCAGATATGTTATCCTATTCTGATATCCCCTGATCTTGAAATGGCATGAGTTCCTTGAATGGAGATATTGTAGACGAGTTCAAGATTGTTATTTTGTTTTGTGTTTCTTAATTACTCCTGTAGTTGTCAAAAATAACTAATTGTGAAAATAAACGATGAGTATGACTTGAGATTTAGGCCAGTGCCTTCTTTATTGCATGGGTTACAGAGTCATTACAATTTTCTTCAGGGCTTATAGTGCAAATCTGTGAGACAGTTTTTTAACTCATCCCTTATGAACCTGTCAGTTACTATTTCTTTCAAAACCAAATGAATGCTTATATTATGTGCTGATTGAATGAATTTAACCCTACCCTTAAGGGACCAGTCAATTAAGCTTTGCAGGGAACAATTACAATCCGCAAGCAAAACTTTTGTTACAACATTATAACATAAAGCATAGATTTGATCTTAAGAATATGAATAACCCTATCTTTATCAGATAATATCACAGACGATTGCCAAAAGAAAATGAAATAATCCACAACACATATGCAGGGAAACAATTGATCAAAATTTGTATTCCATTGAAGTTCGTACACGAAGACTTACAGGCTGTTGTTCTTTTTCTCATAATCCTATCTAATATATATCCCTTACATTACAAAAAACATTCTCATATATATATGAGGACGCAAGCTTTTCATGAAGAGACACGACTTTTCAAAATATTAGTCGTCAACTCGAGTGTTTCTAAACTTAAGCAAAAAGAGATTCAAAAGTCCCAAATGATGAATGTAATCATCGTCTTTGAATGTTTTGATTCGAGGCATTTGCCTTTTTAATTCATCCCCTAGCGTCAGGTACTTGAATATCATCTGGTTGACGGTGGGGGCCATATCCTTACTCCGATCAATTTCTGACAAGGCCCAATCCTTGACGCTGACAAGCTCCTTTCGCAAATCCTCCAAGGTTATTACTTCTCCTTCCTTGTAGACGGAAGGCATTCCAACGGGTCTTTCATCATCTAATTCTTTTAGATCTCTTCTCAGCATATCTTCGAGTTTGACATGATTATCCATATACGCGTTACCCTCAGCCTTTTCTTCTGGCGTCATGGAATCGTTATTGCTTAGCACCCCCTGCAATCGTGCTCTTAACCGCTCATGCTCTGTTAGCGCTTTTATGGTTCCATGGTAAACTATCCAATATGGTTCAACGTGTAAGAGCATGGTGTTAAACCGATGTCCTATGATGTCATTGACCAGTTTGTCCATTTTTTGCTGGATATTGTCTACGCGTTTATTGGCCTTCTCTGCCTGATATTTCCAGTACAGGGCATCAGAGACGTCATCCAAGCTGCGTCCTGCAGGGTATGAGGTGTATTCGCTGATAGGAGTCCCCGTTTCTAATTGCAATACCTTTGCCTGCAGCTTCTGGTTTTCCTCCTTGGATTTTTCATATAATCCCTTGTATGTAATGTTTTCTCTGACCAGAAACTCTGTCTGGTCCAAGTTTAATCTTGCAACATCCAGGTTGAGCTTCGCAGTGACCCTGGGATCGGTCTTTCCAACCTGATGAACCATGAGGTGCCCAAAGGTTTCTTCTATATCCACAATGATTGGCCTCTTCCCTTTTGGATATAGTGCCCACTGTAGGAGAGCCTTTTTGTCTGGATCATATCCAGAGCCTAGGAACAGTTTATCTACCTCCTGGGGCAGTACCTGCTGATTCAAATCTTGCTTTTTCAAAAAACCATCAAATAAGAGTGCTGAGTTGATATCCCAACCAGAGAAGATGATCACACCGGCCTCTTTTAATAATTTCCTCCCTTTTTCAGGAGTCATATCTTTCATGAGGACATCAATTTCATCCTGCAATCTCTTCATCTGTTCTTCCTCTGGTTTTCCAGCCATGCTTCGTTTGACATGAGCCCCTTTGTATTGGTATAGAAATGAGAGGAATTCCCTAGAGGAGGCGAATCCATCATCAGCAATGAAGTCCTCATGCTCAGTCATTCTTATGTCAACAACATCTTTGATGTTGATTTCTCCTGTGTCCATGTTCATTTCTGTTTCGAAACCAGGAGGATAATCCTCTCGAGGAGAATCAGGTGGGATACTACTGGCGGTTGATTTTGGTGACATGTGAGCTAGGGGCTGACTGTCTCTTTCAGTATTAATGAAGCGAAGGAATGGTGAAGGAACTCTGTGCATAATTTCAGCTTCATGTTGAAGTAGCCTTTTAGCTACCTCCAGAGGATCTTGGATATTTCCAATTAGGTCCCCGTCTATCATTCCCCTTGCCCTTTTCCATTTGTAGGCCTCCCAGACTAATTCACTCTTTCCTTTCAAAACTTTGGCCTCCTCTCGCTCAAGGTTCTTAATTAGGTCGTCTGGCATTTTGGCCATATGTATCCCAGCTTTGAGTTTCTGTGAGGCTCTGGCAGTTTTTATATATCCTTCGGGATCAAAATTCTCCCTAGGCTCACCCAGAGTCATGCCATAGTAATTTAACTTATTCTGTAATAAATGATAACTCTTTGAACTTTTGATAATGAAATCAGAGAAAACTAATAGACCTGGAACAATAGATTGTTTACCAAAATCAGTTAAATGTTTAGCACTGGCAATAGACAATTGCCTTACAATCTCCAAGCTAGCCACTCTGTCTGGCACCGTAATTGGAAGCATGTGTGGTTGCCCTTCATATCCAAATACCCTTATCTCCATGTGATTATCATGGCAATACCAATCACCCCAATTGTGTTCAATCTGTGATTCTGGAGAGAAATCCTTTGGCCTGAGGAACTTCTTAGTTTCAGAGGACAAAGTATAATCCCTGCGTTGTCCAAAAGCTGCACTGAGAGGTTTCACAAAGTATTCTTGAAAATGCCAATATTGGTTGTTTATAAACCTCTGGTCCCATGCTGATACCCACAACTGAACCGGCTTCTTTAGACCATTCTTATCATAAGACCTGATGCTGAACTCATCTGGCCAGAAGTTAATTTCTTGTCCACAATAAAGAAGAATATGCATTAACATGGAGTATAATGAAAAGTGAACATTCACAAGGTCTCCTTTCATCTTTTCCAGCCCATGATTCAAGGTATCCGCAACATAAGTAGCAAAATCAAATGACCTAGGGTCTTTTGATTGAATATCAGCACACAAAACCATAATCCCAACATCCATGAGTGGATGAGCCTCTATACCTAGTACTTGGGCTGCAGTGTAATATGTATATTTGAAATATGGATGGAAGTGGTTGACATCAAATGGCACCTTGTCACTTTTGCCAAACTGAACAAATGACCCACCCACTTTTGGCCTATGAACAGGTAGCCTCCAAGTCCTGTAGATATTTTCCAAACTAAAGAATTCCTGTGAGAGTTTCTTCATATCAATGCTTTCCTCGACTTCCCAGTCTAGATCAAAGACCATATCAATAGTCTGCTTGTTGATTACTACTAATGTATTCCCTCTGTAATCACATATGGTTTTAGTTCTTGGGTTGTAGCAATTTACCAGAGCTTTCATTAATTCTACGTCTACAAATACATTTGGAACTGCTAACTTGCCTAAGTTCCTCTTCCACAGATTACTAATGGGTTCGGGTGCATCCCTTCTTTTGTAACCAAACAAAAATAACTCATGCCCTCGTATCTCAGTCCAGATGTCTCCTAGATTTTCAAATTTGTCCTCTAATCCTTCTTCTTCACTTTTAATCTTTTTGGACCTTACACTAGACGATGGACACTGGTCTAATAAGTCCTGAGTCAAAGCTCTCCCTTCTTTCTTCTGTCTCTTGGGCTTCTCTTCAGGGTTTAACTCTTTTCCTTTCCTACTCTTTTTAGAAGAAGAAGACGAAGGTTCCATAGTTACAGCAAATAAGAGAGACAATACTTACTTGGTAAAATGCTCAACTCTTCTGGTTATCGTTTGCAAATCTCTGCAAGTTCTTCACAGCTTTCAATCTCTTAGCATCGGTCTGATTCTTACGAAAATTCACTCAGCTTAACTGTAATTGAATGGGCAACTTGCGTATAGTTAATGTTCTGCATCTGTAACGGCTACTCAAGTGTTTTAAATTTAATTGCAGATGTGACACTTTTCAACTGGGCCTTTAATTCCTTCGCGGGAAGTACAGTCCGCTCAAAGTGCGCGCGTTTCAAATTATCGATGAAACCCTTGCCTTCGGCCGAGTGTTTGAATATTCCATCGAAAGCTCATTTTCTTCGATAATACTGTTTCGGTGAAAAACTTATGTCGAGAGGCCGCTTTCAAGACTCATCGAAATTACTTTTTCATCGATAGTCTCCCTTTTCGACAAGTTGCTCGCGAGTTTCATCGATGCCATACTTTCGATGAGTTTCTTTCTTCGATGAAGGCTTATGAGTGTTCATCGATATCTCCTTTTTCATCGATATCCTTTTTTTTTCGATGAAACATCTTCTCCTTTGTTCGACGCCACGTTCATCGATGAAACTTGCATTTCGATGAATGTCTCTTGAGTTCCCTCGGTAACGACATTTCTTCGAAATCACCTTTTGCCTTTTCGCCTTTTCGATGAAACATGGGGTATCGATGAGCGGTTTCTTGCGTTCATCGAAGGTAACTTCTTGCCGAAACACCTTTGCTTAGCGCTTTATATGCCCTGCGTCGATGAAAACGCTCTTTCGATGAAACCTCTCCTGCGGTGCTCGACACAGCTTATTGGCCGAAATATCCATTAGTCTTGATGCTTATGGAAACATATAGTATTATTTTTTCATTTTTATTATATTTTTTCTTTTTTTAAAAAATAGTATTCAACAGCGGCTCTGACTGAGGATGAAGGCATTCTGAACTATGCCTTCAAGAATCCAGAATCTCTGGTTTCGCAGATATAATGGTATTTACAATGGAAACGGATCCTACCCTACTGTACAGGTGATGCGGAGTGCTTCAGGAGAAGAAGTTCTTTAAGAACTGCCCATGTACTGGCAATTCTTGGACCTCCCCTGTCGCGTTTTGGAGCAAATAAGAATCCTCCCCCCCTTTGTCTATGATCACATATGGGCCGATCCATAAGGCTTCGAATTTACCATGCTTGCCTTTGTCTTGACTCCTAGCATTCCACATTAAAACCCAGTCTCCTACACAAAATTTCCTGTGAGATGTCCTCTTGTCATACAACCTTTTCATTTGATTTTGAATCCTGATATTTTGCCTTTGAGCTTCTGCCCTGACTTCATCAAGTTCTACTAGCTGCATTATTCTTTCTTGTGATGGATCTTCAACATCTATTTCCTCTTGAATCATAAACCTATGTACAGGTAGAAGATTATCCAAAGGTAGTCTGGCCCTTTTGCCATAAACCAATTCAAACGGGGATTTTCCTGTGGATCTTTTCACAGTTATCCTGTCTGCCCATAATGCAAGATTCAACTTTGAGTCCCATGCCTTTTTGTTCTGCCCCAGCATCTTTTTAATGATCTTCAGGATGTTCTTGTTGCTTGATTCAGCTTGCCCATTCCCCTGGGGGTGATAAGGAGAAGAATGTGATATCTTAATGCCATATTCATCACAGAAATTGTTGAATTCCTCTGATCTAAAAGACATGCCATTATCTGAGATGATTCTTGCAGGAACACCAAACCTAGTAATAATGTTCTCCATTAAGAATTTTATCACCACCTTGCTAGTGGCCTGTTTGGTAGGTATTGCCTCCACCCATTTGGTAAAATAATCTGTAGCAACCAATATCCATCTGTGTCCTCCACTGGATTTTTCTGATATTTCCCCTATAAAGTCAATTCCCCACTGTTGGAATGGTTCCTCAGTCAACATTGGTCTCAACGGGAGTGATCCTTGATACTTTGTTTTGCTTGAGAACTTTTGACAAGCTTCGCATTTTCTGACATATCTATAGGAATCATTGAAGACACATGGCCAATAATATCCGGCTCTCAATATTTTATGTGCTGTAGTCTTAGCTGAGAAATGGCCACCACAAACCCCATCATGCATTTCATGAAGAACCTTGTCTGCCTGGTAATTGTCCAGACACAATAACAATATCCCATCTCTATTTTTCCAGTATAAGTCCCCATTTATAATCACATACCTTGCTGATTTTAACTTCAAAGCTCTCTTCTGACTATCGGTCATAGCATCTGGACACTTTAAGTGCTTGAGGTAATACATGATATCAGTGTACCACGATGTTTTTTCAATACTGAAATTAGCTTCTTCCCATCCAACCTGATTCACATCAGACTCTTCAATTTCAGTTCCTGTCATGAGTTTGGCCAGTCCTTGTCCTTTGATAACCTGTGAAATCTTAAGCTCAATGTTAAATTCTTGTATCTGATTGATCCATTTGCATCTTTTGCCTGTGACCTCAGTTTGTCTGAAGATATCTTTTACTGCTGCATTGGGAACATAAGCAATAACTTCGGCCCCTACTAGGTATGGCCTGAATTGTTTTACTGCTTTGACCAGAGCATAGGCCTGTTTTTCATTTATCTCATATTTTACTTCTGAAGGGCTTAAAGACTTGCTAAAGTATGCAATGGGCTGCTCATATCCCTCTGAATTTTTCTGTAACAACACTGTTGCTATAGTATGACAAGAGGCAAATGAAAATATTATAAATGGTTTGCCAAAATCTGGGGAAATTAGTACTGGTGCCTCAGAAATTGCTCTTTTAATAGCCACAAAGGAATCAATTGCATCTTCAGTCCAGTCAATTTTTGCCTCTTTCTTCAACATCCTTACTATAGGTTTCACTATATCTGCGAAATTCAAAATGAACCTTCTCACAAAATTAATTTGTCCCAAAAATGACTGGATGGCTTTGATAGTTCGGGGGATGGGAACCTCATTAATAGCTGCTACCCTTTCAGGGTCAATTCTCACCCCCTCCTTGGATACTATGTGTCCAAGTAGTTTTCCCTCTTCAACACCAAAGTGGCATTTCTTGGGATTCAAGGAAATTCCATATTCTAAAGCTCTTTTAAATATCTTCTCAAGGTGTTCACAGTGATCATCAGCTTTCTTTGAGTACGCAGTCAGATCATCTTGGTATACTACCATGATTATGTCAATCAATTCTGAAAAAGCCACATCCATTGCCCTTTGAAAAGTAGCTCCAGCATTGGTCAATCCAAATGGCATTCGTGCATAGACATAAGTGCCCCATGGAGTTGTGAAGGCTGTTTTATATTTTTCAGTTTCTCTAACTTTCACCTGATTGTAACCCGAAAATCCATCCATCATGGACAGCAACTCACACCCTGTTACCTTCTGCAGCATATTATCCATGTTTGGCAATGGATAGTTATCCTTTAAAGACGATATGTTTAAATTCCTAAAATCTACACATAATCTAATATCCCCATTTTTCTTCCTGACTGGTACCAAGTTAGAAACCCAAGTGGAATATCTGCATGGTTCTATTATTCCCGCATCTTTCATCTTTATAATTTCTTCTCTCATTTTTGGTAGCAATGTAGGATTAATTGGTCTCTGTTTTTGCCTAAATGGCTTAGCTTCTGGCTTAAGTGGTATCTCATGTTGAAAGAGATCTTCCCTGTAAGCTTTGAGATCCTCATAAGACCATGCAAACACATGTCTATATCTTTTTAACAAGATTATCAGTTGTTGCCTCATAGTAGGAGTCAATTTTTTTCCAATAAAAACATTCTTGGGGGCTTCTTCATTTCCTAGATTGATTTGCTCAACATCACTTTCTTTAACAGCTGACCCTTTGGTTTCAATTACATCTTGAGCATTAAAAGTTCTCTCTAATGCTACCAGGCCTCTTGGTAATTTATTTGACTTCAATTGTATAATTTCATGTCCAAATAAGGTCTCCTTACCTTCAGTTTGTTCCACAAAGTCATTAAAATTTATAGCTTGAGCCTGATAATGATCAGCACACTGCAAGAAGTTCAACAGATCTGCATCATCTTGAAACACTTGCCAATTATACAAGTTGTCAGGAACAGATGGTCTCACTTTCATCTCCACTTCAGATATCCCAGTTAGCGTTATATCATTACCTTTTAGTGCAATATTTGCTAGAAAATCTGCCATGATGTTCTTTGATCTATCTATCCAGGTTATCTGAAAAGCGTCAAAAAGCTCCATGGTATCCCATACAGCATTTCTGTATTGTTTCAGTCTTAAATGCTTCGAGGCATATCTCTCCTTTACTTGTGAGACTATTAGTTCCGAATCTCCAAAGACACTTATCAACTTGATTCCATGTTTGACTGCTATGTTAAGACCAGTGAGTAGGGCTTCATATTCAGCAATGTTGTTTGTACATTCAAATAACAACTTGAAAGAATACTTGTAAGTTTCTCCTGTAGGTGAAATAAAAAGGATTCCAGCCCCACTCCCTTCTTTACTACAAGACCCATCAAAGAACATCTTCCATATTTGACCATCATTTTCAGTTAGACATGACTCAATGGGGATCCACTCTTTAAATTTAGGTTTTGTCAACTGTACCTGGAAGTTGTCCATATCAGTTTGTAAAAAACATACCTGGTTCACTGTTCCTTCCATGTCTTCTATGATATATGTGGACCGAGGCTCCCTGTCAATTTTTATTTCCTGTCCATTTATTGGAATTGTAGCATAAGACAAATCCAGCTGCACATATCCACCAATCATATTCGACCATTGTCTAGACAACAACATTCCATAGTTTGGTGGAACATCTACCACCGTGATATCTGTCTTATATGGTGCTTCTGGACAGGCTGCTAATCTGAACTCTACATTCTTCATGATACCAACCACTGGGACTGATCTATTGTCCATGGCATAGCATTTCCCAAAGGTAGTATCAACTTCCAATCCTAATTCTTTCATCACCCCAACAGGCATGACGTTTATGGCTGCTCCTGAATCAATCATACAATTTTTGACCCTTTTGTTGTTTATCACCAAAGTGAGGTAAAATGGGTCCACTTGTGTTGGATTTTTAGTTATAGTGGACCCTAAGTATATAACTGGAGCCATTTGTTCATTACTGCCACCTGTTGGGACTTCTCGTTTCTGTTCATTAACCTTCCCTTCTTGGACACCTGAAATCATTTCCAAAGTTTTTTCCCTATATTCAGGAAACCTCATGATTTCCATTAATGGGACAGAAACTTTTAATTGTGTTAGTGCAGCTGAGATATCAAACGAGGTAGATTGCTGTGATGAAAGAGTTTTTACCGTTTCTTTCTTTTGAACATCAGGACCCTGATTATCATCTTGCTTAGTCTTACTTGCCTTATTCATTCGCTTAAGTGCTTCATTGTTTTCTTTCATGAAAAGACTAGCAGGTTTACCTTGTTCTGGATTCACCATCCTGTTTCTTAAATCATAAGTCCTTTTTGCTTGTGCAACAGCATAAGCTGTAATTTTTCTTTTCTCTTCTTCAGTAGGGACTCTGAGTTTGACACTTTCATTTTTGCTGGTGGTCACGGGTAAAACAGAGTACTGATCAATATTTATAGAGTCCGACCTTCCTTCCTGACTAAATGACATCATATTAATAGTTGAATCATCCACATGATCTTCATAGCCATCCTCCTCCTCTTGCAACCCTTTTGCTACTGCACACAAAGAGGAAGCGTGCGGCATATTGCAAGCATAGCACCACATGTCATCGTCTTGAGTGTAATTTACTGCTCTTTTTAAAGGATCTGGTATTTGTTGATTGTCTCTGTGGTTCCTTTCTACCGGTTTTCCATCCTTCCATGTAGTGTTATAAGGCATGTCATGTAGTCTAGGTCTCTCAGGACGGTAGTATTGCTGCTTCTCTATTTTGTTTACTCTTACAGATAGATCTTTCAGGGCATTTAAAACTTTGTCAAGCTTATCTTCATCCCTATTAGCCTTAGGTGCTTTAGGATTGTACAATCTTGCATCCTCTCTTTTTCCAATCTTACCAGCAGCCTTTCTATTGTTCTCTATAACAATGGCATCTTTCATAACATCTCGGAGATCTCTCGGGTTTCTGGTTCTCAACTCATAGTTGGTTTTGCTGTCATAAGCATTGATATAGTACAGAATGCTCACTTCAGGTACTGGTTTCATCCTATTAGGGATTTTGTTCAAAACCCTATTGAATCTTTTGTTAAAGTCAATTACTGATTCATTTTGCTCTTTCTTAATGCTGATGATTTCATGTAAAGCAAACTCAGGACTATTATGGTCTCCATATTGTTCCAGGAACATTTCTTTGAATTCTGCAAGATTTCTAATGGACGCATCAGGCAACGTTCTAAACCAGTCTCTCGCATCTTCTATTAATGACTGCATAAACAACCTGATCTTGACATCCTCATATGGCAAACCAAAATCCTCAATTACTGCATCAAATGCTTTGCAATGAGCCTCACCTGAAACTGCATTACTTCCTGTGAACTTTGGTATTGCTGTCCTGATCTCATTTGGGATGGGATATGGATACACCATCATTCCTGAAAAATCAAACTGCCTCATTTGTTCCATATTTATTAGTCCATGCCCTCCATGAGGATTCACAAAGTTTTGGTTCATATTACCATACAAGGGCATTTGGTTTTGATAAGGAGGAGGGTATTGATTCTGGTGTTGATACTGAAACTGATTAGGGGGTGGATGTTGGTTATAAAATTGACCAGGAGGAGGATACTGATTGTGAGGGATGAAGCCTGTATGTGAGTTTTGCTGGACTGGTGGTGCACTTGATTGCACATGATCATCCCTTTTGTTACCAAACAGAGGGTTCTCATAAGCTTTGAAATCATTGCTCTTTGTTCTACCCACTCCCTGAGCATATGTTTTCTTGTAGTTGTTTACATCTTTATTAAAGTCATCCTCACCAAAATTTATGCCCAACTTGGCACACAGTTCCAAACATTCCTGAGTCCTTCCTGAATCTCTCATTTCAGCAGCTGCCTCCATCATTTGTCTGGTTAAATCTGTAAATCTATCTGCAGGATCTGCCATACCTGATCTTGATGGAGGTGGTGTGTGTTGTCTGGACTGTGCTTCATGATTTTCAAAACCAGGGGGAATTTGGCATCGCCCCTTTTGAGCTTTATATGCCGCAACCAAATCTTCGTTCATCGGGCTTGAAGTTGTTGTTCTATCTTGTTCCTTTGAGGGCGAGTGTTGGCTACTTTCATGTTTATACTGGTTGTATCTTTCTCTCATGGAATCATTCATGGGTTCTTTATTTTTGTTTCTTCGTTGAGGGAAATCTAATTGGGATAAAGATTGTCCTTTCGCAACCGATCTTGTCCCGTGCATTTGAAATTCTTATTTCAGAGTCGCCACCTCTTGTCTAGAGGACATGAATTGTTTTTATTTCTTCTGAGCTCTTTCCCACAGCAGAGTTCTTACAATTTCCCCAGCAGAGTCGCCAATCTGTTGGGTCTCAAATCAACAGATTGGATGGGTTCTAAGGCAATGCCAACTCCTATGATTAAACCCTCCTATTGACTTGGCCAACTTATAGAGTGAACCTATTAGTTACTAACTCTCTCTCTTTAGGCTCTGCAGGACCTAGGCGGGTATACCTATTCACTGAGTGTCTCCAATAAACAGTGCTTTTTATAGCAGATATGTTATCCTATTCTGATATCCCCTGATCTTGAAATGGCATGAGTTCCTTGAATGGAGATATTGCAG
Source organism: Cryptomeria japonica (assembly GCF_030272615.1). NCBI lineage: Eukaryota > Viridiplantae > Streptophyta > Pinopsida > Cupressales > Cupressaceae > Cryptomeria > Cryptomeria japonica. The sequence goes on from NC_081409.1 coordinate 142,701,881, forward strand.
ACGAGTTCAAGATTGTTATTTTGTTTTGTGTTTCTTAATTACTCCTGTAGTTGTCAAAAATAACTAATTGTGAAAATAAATGATGAGTATGACTTGAGATTTAGGCCAGTGCCTTCTTTATTGCATGGGTTACAGAGTCATTACAATTTTCTTCAGGGCTTATAGTGCGAATCTGTGAGACAGTTTTTTAACTCATCCCTTATGAACCTGTCAGTTACTATTTCTTTCAAAACCAAATGAATGCTTATATTATGTGCTGATTGAATGAATTTAACCCTACCCTTAAGGGACCAGTCAATTAAGCTTTGTAGGGAACAATTACAATCCGCAAGCAAAACTTTTGTTACAACATTATAACATAAAGCATAGATTTGATCTTAAGAATATGAATAACCCTATCTTTATCAGATAATATCACAGACGATTGCCAAAAGAAAATGAAATAATCCACAACACATATGCAGGGAAACAATTGATCAAAATTTGTATTCCATTGAAGTTCGTACACGAAGACTTACAGGTTGTTGTTCTTTTTCTCATAATCCTATCTAATATATATCCCTTACATTACAAAAAACATTCTCATATATATATGAGGACGCAAGCTTTTCATGAAGAGACACGACTTTTCAAAATATTAGTCGTCAACTCGAGTGTTTCTAAACTTAAGCAAAAAGAGATTCAAAAGTCCCAAATGATGAATGTAATCATCGTCTTTGAATGTTCTGATTCGAGGCGTTTGCCTTTTTAATTCATCCCCTAGCGTCAGGTACTTGAATATCATCTAGTTGACGGTGGGGGCCATATCCTTACTCCGATCAATTTCTGACAAGGCCCAATCCTTGACGCTGACAAGCTCCTTTCGCAAATCCTCCAAGGTTATTACTTCTCCTTCCTTGTAGACGGAAGGCATTCCAACGGGTCTTTCATCATCTAATTCTTTTAGATCTCTTCTCAGCATATCTTCGAGTTTGACATGATTATCCATATACGCGTTACCCTCAGCCTTTTCTTCTGGCGTCATGGAATCGTTATTGCTTAGCACCCCCTGCAATCGTGCTCTTAACCGCTCATGCTCTGTTAGCGCTTTTATGGTTCCATGGTAAACTATCCAATATGGTTCAACCTGTAAGAGCATGGTGTTAAACCGATGTCCTATGATGTCATTGACCAGTTTGTCCATTTTTTGCTGGATATTGTCTGCGCGTTTATTGGCCTTCTCTGCCTGATATTTCCAGTACAGGGCATCAGAGACATCATCCAAGCTGCATCCTGCAGGGTATGAGGTGTATTCGCTGATAGGAGTCCCCGTTTCTAATTGCAATACCTTTGCCTGCAGCTTCTGGTTTTCCTCCTTGGATTTTTCATATAATCCCTTGTATGTAATGTTTTCTCTGACCAGAAACTCTGTCTGGTCCAAGTTTAATCTTGCAACATCCAGGTTGAGCTTCGCAGTGACCCTGGGATCGGTCTTTCCAACCTGATGAACCATGAGGTGCCCAAAGGTTTCTTCTATATCCACAATGATTGGCCTCTTCCCTTTTGGATATAGTGCCCACTGTAGGAGAGCCTTTTTGTCTGGATCATATCCAGAGCCTAGGAACAGTTTATCTACCTCCTGGGGCAGTACCTGCTGATTCAAATCTTGCTTTTTCAAAAAACCATCAAATAAGAGTGCTGAGTTGATATCCCAACCAGAGAAGATGATCACACCGGCCTCTTTTAATAATTTCCTCCCTTTTTCAGGAGTCATATCTTTCATGAGGACATCAATTTCATCCTGCAATCTCTTCATCTGTTCTTCCTCTGGTTTTCCAGCCATGCTTTGTTTGACATGAGCCCCTTTGTATTGGTATAGAAATGAGAGGAATTCCCTAGAGGAGGCGAATCCATCATCAGCAATGAAGTCCTCATGCTCAGTCATTCTTATGTCAACAACATCTTTGATGTTGATTTCTCCTGTGTCCATGTTCATTTCTGTTTCGAAACCAGGAGGATAATCCTCTCGAGGAGAATCAGGTGGGATACTACTGGCGGTTGATTTTGGTGACATGTGAGCTAGGGGCTGACTGTCTCTTTCAGTATTAATGAAGCGAAGGAATGGTGAAGGAACTCTGTGCATAATTTCAGCTTCATGTTGAAGTAGCCTTTTAGCTACCTCCAGAGGATCTTGGATATTTCCAATTAGGTCCCCGTCTATCATTCCCCTTGCCCTTTTCCATTTGTAGGCCTCCCAGACTAATTCACTCTTTCCTTTCAAAACTTTGGCCTCCTCTCGCTCAAGGTTCTTAATTAGTTCGTCTGGCATTTTGGCCATATGTATCCCAGCTTTGAGTTTCTGTGAGGCTCTGGCAGTTTTTATATATCCTTCGGGATCAAAATTCTCCCTAGGCTCACCCAGAGTCATGCCATAGTAATTTAATTTATTCTGTAATAAATGATAACTCTTTGAACTTTTGATAATGAAATCAGAGAAAACTAATAGACCTGGAACAATAGATTGTTTACCAAAATCAGTTAAATGTTTAGCACTGGCAATAGACAATTGCCTTACAATCTCCAAGCTAGCCACTCTGTCTGGCACCGTAATTGGAAGCATGTGTGGTTGCCCTTCATATCCAAATACCCTTATCTCCGTGTGATTATCATGGCAATACCAATCACCCCAATTGTGTTCAATCTGTGATTCTGGAGAGAAATCCTTTGGCCTGAGGAACTTCTTAGTTTCAGAGGACAAAGTATAATCCCTGCGTTGTCCAAAAGCTGCATTGAGAGGTTTCACAAAGTATTCTTGAAAATGCCAATATTGGTTGTTTATAAACCTCTGGTCCCATGCTGATACCCACAACTGAACCGGCTTCTTTAGACCATTCTTATCATAAGACCTGATGCTGAACTCATCTGGCCAGAAGTTAATTTCTTGTCCACAATAAAGAAGAATATGCATTAACATGGAGTATAATGAAAAGTGAACATTCACAAGGTCTCCTTTCATCTTTTCCAGCCCATGATTCAAGGTATCCGCAACATAAGTAGCAAAATCAAATGACCTAGGGTCTTTTGATTGAATATCAGCACACAAAACCATAATCCCAACATCCATGAGTGGATGAGCCTCTATACCTAGTACTTGGGCTGCAGTGTAATATGTATATTTGAAATATGGATGGAAGTGGTTGACATCAAATGGCACCTTGTCACTTTTGCCAAACTGAACAAATGACCCACCCACTTTTGGCCTATGAACAGGTAGCCTCCAAGTCCTGTAGATATTTTCCAAACTAAAGAATTCCTGTGAGAGTTTCTTCATATCAATGCTTTCCTCGACTTCCCAGTCTAGATCAAAGACCATATCAATAGTCTGCTTGTTGATTACTACTAATGTATTCCCTCTGTAATCACATATGGTTTTAGTTCTTGGGTTGTAGCAATTTACCAGAGCTTTCATTAATTCTACGTCTACAAATACATTTGGAACTGCTAACTTGCCTAAGTTCCTCTTCCACAGATTACTAATGGGTTCGGGTGCATCCCTTCTTTTGTAACCAAACAAAAATAACTCATGCCCTCGTATCTCAGTCCAGATGTCTCCTAGATTTTCAAATTTGTCCTCTAATCCTTCTTCTTCACTTTTAATCTTTTTGGACCTTACACTAGACGATGGACACTGGTCTAATAAGTCCTGAGTCAAAGCTCTCCCTTCTTTCTTCTGTCTCTTGGGCTTCTCTTCAGGGTTTAACTCTTTTCCTTTCCTACTCTTTTTAGAAGAAGAAGACGAAGGTTCCATAGTTACAGCAAATAAGAGAGACAATACTTACTTGGTAAAATGCTCAACTCTTCTGGTTATCGTTTGCAAATCTCTGCAAGTTCTTCACAGCTTTCAATCTCTTAGCATCGGTCTGATTCTTACGAAAATTCACTCAGCTTAACTGTAATTGAATGGGCAACTTGCGTATAGTTAATGTTCTGCATCTGTAACGGCTACTCAAGTGTTTTAAATTTAATTGCAGATGTGACACTTTTCAACTGGGCCTTTAATTCCTTCGCGGGAAGTACAGTCCGCTCAAAGTGCGCGCGTTTCAAATTATCGATGAAACCCTTGCCTTCGGCCGAGTGTTTGAATATTCCATCGAAAGCTCATTTTCTTCGATAATACTGTTTCGGTGAAAAACTTATGTCGAGAGGCCGCTTTCAAGACTCATCGAAATTACTTTTTCATCGATAGTCTCCCTTTTCGACAAGTTGCTCGCGAGTTTCATCGATGCCATACTTTCGATGAGTTTCTTTCTTCGATGAAGGCTTATGAGTGTTCATCGATATCTCCTTTTTCATCGATATCCTTTTTTTTTCGATGAAACATCTTCTCCTTTGTTCGACGCCACGTTCATCGATGAAACTTGCATTTCGATGAATGTCTCTTGAGTTCCCTCGATAACGACATTTCTTCGAAATCACCTTTTGCCTTTTCGCCTTTTCGATGAAACATGGGGTATCGATGAGCGGTTTCTTGCGTTCATCGAAGGTAACTTCTTGCCGAAACACCTTTGCTTAGCGCTTTATATGCCCTGCGTCGATGAAAACGCTCTTTCGATGAAACCTCTCCTGCGGTGCTCGACACAGCTTATTGGCCGAAATATCCATTAGTCTTGATGCTTATGGAAACATATAGTATTATTTTTTCATTTTTATTATATTTTTTCTTTTTAAAAAAAATAGTATTCAACATACTGTTGAATAAACTGATATTGCCAAGGTAACTGGTTCTTCATTCTATTCTGGTATAGGTGTTATTAGTTTAGTTAAGACCATTTCCACTGGCAGTTTTCGCTCACAAATTCTGATTTGACTTCTATTATGCTCATCCACCTTGACATTAGTGCTCTCCACAATTCTCTGTAATCTCTTTTTATAACATCTATATGCTTCGCTTTCATTAGAATAACCAATAAATATCCCTTCATCAGATCTAGGATCAAACTTCCAATTCACTACCAGAGATTCTAAAATACTTAACTATAGATGTATGACCAAACCATAACTCATAAAGTGACTTACTGGTAAACCAAACTAGATCCAAGATCCAACAAATCTTAGTTGGTTAACCTTCAAACTAACTTCCCAAGAACTAAAACAGGATTTCATACCACTATCAGGGGCAATGTAAGATATGTCATCAATTTTCCTCCCCCTAAGGCAAATTACTTAGTTACCAGATGAGTTTCCTGCCAGTGCAGGAACATTTTTCTCTATCGGTTGAGTAACCGAGGTATATCCTTCAACCAAATGAACATCTGGGGCAATTTATTATGTCAGTTGAGCCTCAAACTTCATAACCAACTTCTTCTCATGCTCCTTTTGAATTTCATCAACCTTCTGCTTTCCCTTCTCATTAGATTTATCACTTTCTATCGGTAGGTTCTTACTTCCGCAAAATTTAGCAATATGTCCTACTTTATTGCATGCATAACAAGTGACATGGTTCTTTTGAATTTCTTTACTGTAACCTTGACCATTCCTTGACCTGCATTGACTAGCCATATGTCCAAACTTTCCACATGCATGAAATTTCACATTCATTCTAAAATATTATGTCCTATGACCATACTTCTTGCAATTTAAACATTGTCGGGGAACTGCATTATTATTCTAATTTTCTCTATTTCTACAATGTCTTTCCATATGACCAAATTTATTGCAAAAAAAGCATCTACCATTAAATTTATGTGCATTGGGTTGCCTTATCGGTGACCTCTTATTCCAGTTTACCTTCTAACTGTATGTGTTATCCTGATTTGCAGTACCAAAGCTTTCTCCATGCTCAAATCCAAGACCTCTAGTGTCTCCTGTGTCCCTTTGATCCTTCATTAATTCATCAAGCTTAACATAACTAACCTTGAACTTATCTTTGTATTCATTTGCAATAGTCAGATCATCTCTTAGGATTATTACCATTCTTTCTAGTTCTTGCTAATTATTTTGTGATTGCACCAATTCAGTTCTCAACACATCATTCTCATGCACCAACCTAATTCATTCCTTAGATCTGTCTTTCAGAGATATAGCAAGATTTTCTTCATCCTTCTTCCTGTCTTCAATCTCCTTGGACATCCTCATAGTTAGGGCTCGGATTTCATTCTTCATGACAATATTCTCCTAACACAACTTCAGACATTGTTCCTTAAGGGCATCCTTCTCTTCATCATCCTGATTTTGTAAAAGTTCCTTCTGTTTACCTTGGGCAAATAACAACCTATCCTGCAAAGTAAAAATTAATTCCTTTGAAGATCTCAACTCATTTTCCAACTTCATGTTCCTCAATCTTTCAACATCATAGTCTTCAAGTGCTACTTGAAGTTCCTTTCTTAAACTTATCTCCATAGATTCCGGATACAGGATCTTCCTCAAGATGTTAGACTTACTCCAAGGCACCGAGCTCTGATACCAATCGTTGGGATCCAAGAAGACTGAGAGGGGAGGGTGAATCAGTGTTCTACTAGAATGGATAAATTTAACCATATTAATACAACAACTTAGCAACCGATAAACATAAAAGTATATAACAATAAGCAACAATGCAACCACAAAGATGAACACCATAACACCACATATTTAAACATTGAAAACTTCAAAGAGGAAAAACCATGGTGGAATTGGAGACACACAATATCTATCCACTGATCAGATGAATAAATATTACAATAAGGGGCCTACACATGTAGGAAGGTCAACAGCCTAAAGCACACTGCTCATCACAAAAGGAGTCTCACTAACTATAGAAAACATCGAACAACAATCTAGAATGAAGATTAAACTGCAAGTATAGCATCTCCCATGCCTGAGTATAGTTTCGATTAAGCTCAATACCAGAGGCCTTAAACCTCTTCCACAAACCCAATTCGATCACCTATTATCAACCAAAACCTCTGCTTATGATTACAATATTGTTCGCATACATATAATACCATAACCCATACCATACATGATCTCATCGATCTACAAAGAGATCTTACATCATATTTATACCAACCCAGGACCTAAACAATTAGGTCGGCCACCTAAAAGATAATACAATAAATTCATAACTTAAACCCGTAATCTAATGATCAACCAAGTCAGCCTAAGACCAAAACAACATAATTCAATCAATGAATCCAACTGGTGACACATCAGGAGCATCAACCCACACGTTACATAAACCATTCCATAACCTAGCAGAATAACCACCAGACCTATAATAGGTCACCATAAGACAAATGAAACACCATGAACAACTGGAACACAAACATGATAACCATCAGCATTTGGATAACCTTCTAGAAGCTGCACCAACACCACTTATCGGATTCATCAAAAGATCTTCAACAAAGCTCTGCCAGTAAAACCCTTACCGGCACCCAAAAGGCTTACTAGAACAAGTGATAGCTTCTGGATCATCAAATCCCAACCAATTGAATGTGATACACATTAGGAACACATGAATAACCAATCCAAACCAATTCCATAGACCAAGGCATACTAGAGCATACTGGATCAAGCAGAAACCAATCATCCTACGGGACCAACCGGATACCGATAAATAGCCAAAGAAGATTGTGTTGACATCAATGACAAACATAAATGCATCACATAATCATTTCCTCCAAATTGCCAACATTTATCACATGTGATTTGAACATTCGGAGTTAATGATCTAGTCTTTTGGTTCCACCTTAGAATGAAGTGTAGTCTTCTCATCATTACTCTTTCCTTCTAGTCTCTTGGATATATCCTTATTCTTCTCCTCTATAGCCAAAAATAGGGATTCTTTGAATTCGAAGCTTCACCTTCTTCATCCACTGATGAATGTGTCTTGATAGAACATAATCCTTTCTTCCCTCTATCATTTGTCTTCTTCTTAAAGTCATATTTTCTAAATCTACTCTTCTTCTCATCATCATCAAATTTTGTGTAATCCTGTTTACATATACATTTAGAAGTATAATGACCAATTCCACCATAATTAAAGCATTTCAAGGGTAAGTTACCTTTTTATTTTTTGGTACCTCTCTTCAATCTTCTTACGAAGTTTTCTTCAATCTCTTCCAGATTCTCACTTCTTTCAGTCCATCTTTTGCTAGCCTTGAAACATTAAATGCAGCGTCCCTTAAATTCTCTCTTTTTACTTCTTCCATCTCTAAAATCTCAAGGTCAATAGTGTTCCAATAAGATGGATTGAGTACTTATCTAGATCATGATTTTCATCTATAACACACTTCTTAGCTTTCTAGGCTCTAGGAAAGGTTAACAGAATCTTCCCTATAGCATCCCCTTCTTCAAGATATCCACTAATAACTCTAATAGAATCTAAAAGATCATTCATCCTATTTATCTAGTTCTCAATACCTTAAACTTCAACCATTCATAGATGCTCATAATTTTATTTTAGATTCATCAACCTAGCTTGCTTTGTCTTCAGATCTCCTACATAGGCTTGACACAATCTATTCCAAATCTCTTTAGCTTCTTTCAATCTGTTTACTTTCCCATGTTGGCAACAACAACGAGACAAAATTGAGAGGGGGCGGGGGTGAATCAGTTTTCTACCAGATCTACAAACTCAACCACAAATACAAATCTAATAAACTGCAGTTGTTTATGGTGAAAGTGGAAACAACAATATTGAAATACTAAATGAATTCAACCACAAAACCCTAGCCTAACAACAACAAAGATCCACCATAACATATGAAGATTACCTAAGACAATGCAAATCAAACGAAATCACAAAGATTATACCATCACATGTCCAATAGGGCTTGAATCTCCATTCTTCCTATCTCCATTGATCTTGCTTGATATATTTGCTCTCAAATTTTATGTGTGCACAAGAGCTCAACAAAGAACAGAAATGTGGTTGCAAGTAGACTTGATCGCATATGAAAGTCTGAATGCTAGAATTCTTGATTAGAATGATTAGTTGATTAGTCGGGGGGGTTGATAATGAAGGAAGCATCTCCTTATTTAGAAGACACTATAAGAAATGAAGGGATAAGATTGAGAGGTGTAAAAGATAAATAGTCGACTATGATTAGAGGGTAGGTAGAGAAAATAAGAAAATAATGAGAGGGTAGGTAGTGTAGGAATTAAGAGATGAATGACATGTGTCATAGGTAGAAAAGGCTAATGAATTAATTAAATAAATAAAGATTTATTTAATTAATAGAGGAAGTGGGATCAATTAAATAAATAAAATATTTATTTAATTTAGGAAAAGGATAATTTAAATAAATAAATGTATTTATTTAAATGAGAAATAAGGCTAGAAGAGGATAAATGAATTAATTAAATAAATAAAGATTTATTTAATTAATAGAAGAATTAGGCTTAAAATAATTAAATAAATAAAGATGTTTATTTAATTAGACAAGACAATTTTAGGTGTCTACAGCAGCAACAACAAAGATAAGAAAATCCATAGCACAACACCAATATTTTTACGGGGAAAACACGGTTAAGGGAAAAACCACAGTGGGAACCTACCCACAATAAGATGATACCTTGCAGTAGTATGTGAAAATATTACAATGGGGAATGCACATGCATTCAGGCACATTGCCTAGAGATTACAGCTCAAGATATAATAACCTGGAAGGCTACAACCTTAAGGGAAGGTTCACTACCTTACAAGGAAGTCTCATTGACTTACAAAATGATCACACAACAATTCGAGAGGAATGAACTGCAATAATAGCATCTGCAAATGCCTGATCACAGTTCCAGTTAAGCACAACTATTTTCTCTCCACCACCAATCTCTTCTCAATCACAATGTTGAAGGATGAATCACTTGCTCACACATACATCACTCTTTGATAATGCAGACACAACCATGATACTGAAATTACATGACAATATCACCTATTTATACAAATCATTAACCTTAACAACAAGGTCAGCTAAACCTTCAAAGCATAATTACAAAATTACATCACACGATACAAAGATCGACCAATGGACCAATATAATTATATACATGACATGAAATGGTCCTAAATCAAATTCCCAAACACTCATCACCAATGTAAATCATGCAAAGATCAACTGCAATACGCTACACCACTAGGAAAATTGCATAACACAAAGAACATCACCAGTTCAACAAAATCACCAAGAGCATGCACAAGGATCAATGAAGATCATTAAAAAAAAGGAAATACTTAAGAAACACCAAAAAGAATGTTAGAGTCATCAGCACCAGTTGTACCAACACCACTTATCAAATCTTCATCAATCAACATCTGAAACTCAAGAACACTCAAACAATAGCAACTGTCATGACAAAAAGATAACTTGCAGACCACCAAATCATGAACTATCTGAAATGAAGATACACAAGACCATCCCAAACAATCTCCCAAGAAATCAGCTCAAGATTTGATCACATCGGAAGATACCAGAGGAAATACTAAACTTTACAAAGCACTGATCAGATAAACAAACTGCACAACTGGATCATCTGATATGATCAATTAAGCTTTTGGATCACCAAAACCAATATAGAAGAATAAAATTATACTAGAAGTACTCCATACACCAAACCATGATCCCAATAAACCAATCAACAATAACTGGAGCAGGAATATGTTGACATGAATGACAACAACATATCCTAGCAATAGTAAAGTTCGACAATCTCCCCCTTTGGCATTGATGGCAACATATGAATGTGAAAAACAATCAATGCAAAGAAAGAAAATATCTCCAACAAACTCCCCCTAAGATAAAGTAGATAAAATATTTTTTCACATTGTTCTCTCCCCCTTTGACAACAATGCCAAAGATCTCAAAATAAAAAACTAGACTTACTCTCCCCCTTAAATAAACAAATCATAATTCTCTCCATCATAAATAGATAACCAATCCAACAAACTACTCCACCAGAGGAGCAACACCAACCCATCAATATGGATAAAAGGATAAGATTGTGAAGTCCACCAGATTGATGCATCTCAATGCATCTAGTTCTCATCACAAGGGGTAGATACCCCTAACTTGTCTCTCAAATAGAAAAATGTATCTGCAGGCAAAGGCTTAGTGAAAATATCAGCAATTTGTTCCTTTGTAGATACATATTCCAACTTAACTTCCTCTTCATTGACTTTTTCTCTCAAGAAATGATACTTGATTGACACATGTTTAGTCTTTGAATTTTGCATCGTATTCTTTGACATATTAATAGCACTAGAATTATCACAATATATGTTAGTAGGCTCATCATAGATAACTCTGATATCCATCAACATTTGCTTCATCCACACTACCTGAGTGCAGTTACTAGCAGCAGCAATGTACTCAACTTCAACAGTAGATAAGGACACTGAATACGGTTTCTTATTCGCCTATGAAACCAAATTCTTACCCAAAAAGAAAGCACCACCAAGGTACTCTTCTAGTTATCAACATCACTAGCCCAATCAACATTAGTGTAAGCACATAACATGAAATCATCATTCCTCGAATACCACAAACCATAATCCACAGTCTCTTTCAAGTATCTGAATATCCTCTTTCACAACAATGAAATGAATCTCTTTCGGATCAGCTTGATATCTGGAAGCCATGCGCATAGCATGCATAATGTCTGGTCTAGTTTGAGTAAGATATAGTAGTCCACCAACCATAGATTTGTAAAAAGACTAATTAGATTTCAGAGATTCATCATTTTTAGACAATTTGTAGCCAATCACCATAAGAGTTCCAACCGGTTTGGGGTCATCAAATCCAAACTTCTTCAACAATTCCTTCACATACTTAGTTTGAGATATAAAAATACCTTTTCCAGTTTGTGAAATCTGCAAACCTAAGGAAAATTTCATCTCTCCTATCACAGACATCTCAAATTCTTTCTGCATATCACTAGCAAACTTCATGCTCAAATTATCATCTCCTCCAAATATAATATCATCAAAAAAAGGTTCAATAATTAATATGTTATCATTCTCAATCTTAAAGTACATATTACTATCAACAATACCTTTATTAAATCCCAACTCAAATACTTATCCAATCTTACATACTAGGCTCTAGGGGCTTGTTTCAATCCATAAAGAGCTTTCTTCATTTTTCCTATCATGTCTCCATCATCTGATAATGAAAATCCATCATGTTGCTCAATATCGACTTCTTCCTCTAGATCACCATTCAGAAAGGAAAACTTGACATCCATCTGATATACCTTGAAATCCTTATAGGCAGCATATGCAAGTAATAGTCTAACAACTTCAAGTCTAGCTACAGGAGCAAAAGTCTCCTCAAAATCAATTCCTTCTTTCTGTGAATATCCTTTGCATACCAATATTGTTTTATTTCTAACAATTTCACCAGCTTTATTCAATTTATTCCTGAATACCCATTTAGTACCAATCACATTCTTGTCTTTAGGTCTAGGCACAAGCTCCCATGTGTTATTCTTTTCAATATGATCTAATTATTCTTCCGTAGCTCTCAAATCAAATTCTCATCTTTGCAAGCTTTAACAACATCTTTAGGTTCAATTTTAGAAATCAAACATACCTCTTCAGCAACTAGCCTTCTTCTAACTTCATCACGCCTTTATTTTTATCTTCAATAATCTTATTTTGAGAATGATTGAATCTTGCATACTTCATATTCTTCTGATTATTTTGATTTTCAAGTTCCCGCACCTCTCCACTGGCAACAACAATATCCGGATTAACTATCTCTACCAGATCATCCTGCTTCAATTCTTCATTCTGAATAAGCATTATAACAACATGCTGACCATCATCATATTCGCATGCTCTAATCTATTTTCCAAGGTTCTCATCAACTTTCACATTTGCACTTTGTTAAGTGCACAAAGATGGTGGTAAAAAAGGGGGGTATAAGTGGACACTTTTTTTCAAAAATCAGGTGAACCTGAACTTGGAGGCAAAATTTCAAAGTCATCCACTCAAGATATGAAGATAATAAAAAAAACAAATATTGTAGTACTCATAATCTAGTTTCCAAACTACTAATATTTTCAAAATTGGATAAGATTAAGGGGGTCAAATCCTCTGCGCACAAAAAACAGACCCTGATTTTTTGTGAAAAACATAACATAGTGTTTGAAAAAGTCATAGTTTGATTTATTATTTTGAAAAATCCTTTGGTAGAAAGATATTTAAGAGTGAGCACTAGAATATGTGTATTATTTTGTAATTTTTTGTTGAGTATTTTTTTTTAATGATTTTTCCCATCGAGCACATCCTAAAAATTAGGTACTTGTTCGTGCGCGAAACATAACTTGCACCAAAATAAATGAAAATACAATTTTATTTTTTTTAAATTATAAAAAATCAAGTGCACTACAATAATATATAAAGTTTTTTAAATCTGGATAAGTAGATCAAAAGTTATTAAAAAAATGGTACATGTATGTCTGTGAGAACTATGGAGACACTAGTTAAAGAAATTCAATTATAATATGTTATTGTTGTTCAAATTTTAAAAAAAAATATATGGTTAGAAAGCTCAGAAGATGGGTGAAAATATGGTAGCAATTTTAGAAATATCCACTTGATGAAGTGTAAACCTGATGATGACAAATTTGAGAAACCAAGTTGATAAAATAAAACATGTCAAAAAGGAGGCAAATGGAGGGAAATCAAACTTCCAACCCTTCTCCCTTCCTCCATACCACATCTCTCACTATTCTTCTCTTGCTCTCTCTATCTATCTATCTATCTCTCTCTCCCTCTACCTCTCTCTCCTTCTCTCTCCTTCTCCCTTCCTCCATACCCCGTCCCTCTTCTTCTTGTAAAGACGTCAATCTAGGATCTAACCCTAAACTACTCTTTATTCATAAATAAACTTAAATTTCAAACTTTAAGAATATTTTATACAAGATATAAGAAAACATCGAATATGGATATAAAAACATTCATAGATATATCATTATAATGCAAATGAATAATACAATTTCTCACTTAGAAGTTTTTATTTCCTACTTAGGCTTCCAAATTGCCTTAAGAATATACAAGAAGATGCATCTGTCGATCTTTAGTCTGAGTCACTTCCTTCAGTCCTTTGAACGCAGACGAGAACAAGAATCAAGCACTTTTTCCACCCAACCTTGAAGCTTACGCTTCCCCAGAATTCTTGGTCAATCAAGAATACCCAACCCTACATGAATTGGTTTAACCAAAGAATTCGAAAGCAAGAGGGAATCTGGTGCATGCCTAGATAATATATGCATTTTCATTTTTCTACTTCATTATAAGAAACAAGCATTCACTATCATACTAGGATGTGGTAGAGAGCATAAATAAGGAATTTCCATCATTTTCTATGGATAATTCAAACAATAACTTGGCCAAGTATAATGCCATGCACAACAAAATAATAGTTGGAAAAAGCAACTATTCTCCCTAAAAACATCCACATTCGGCAACCGTCCCAAAAGGTAATTTTCTAACTCAAGCTTAACCCTAGCTTGGTTCCCTCAAACACAGATTCCATTGAGAATACAATTTTTCTTTTAAAACAAAAATAGAGATATCATTTTCTTTACTAATCATTACTTGTCTAATATATCTATCGAAGACAATCTTTCATATTTTGGAAAATGATAAACTTTCATAAGTAATAATCTTAAAATCAATCTTTCGACTAAATAAGGTACATGCAAAAGAAGGTGTTATACATGTATGAATTTAATCTCATATATAACCAAAAAAAATACGCAAACACATTCTTAAAATAGAATTAGAACTAATTATTTTGGACAAAATACGTCATTAACAATTAGTTAACAGCTTTTCTCTATATTCTTTTCTTCTATTCTAAAATGATTTACAATGCATTTTAAATAGGATAATGACATATCAAACAAATTTGGATAATCATACCTAACATCTAAAGCTTCTAATTCTATGCATTCTTAATACCAAATCATAACAAATAACAACCATAAACAAAGGAATTCTGACCTTTTGTAAACTTGGTTCGGTTTGTGCGACCTTGACGTTCTTTCGTCCAATAGTTCCGCGCCTTCTTCGCAAGTCTCTCTCAATACTATTCCTATCAAATCTATCTCTATTTCTTTCTTTGATACTATAAAATTATCTTCTTCTCTCTTGGAATCTATCCTTCCCTTCAAGAGTTTATTGCCCTTCTCTGCTTGTGAAAATGATTGAATGAATGTCTTTTCCTCTCATCCTCCATCTCTATTTATTCACTTTTTCCCTACGTTTACTCCTTTATTAAGGGCTTGGTGATTGCAAAGGTTTAGAAATCTTTTACCTTTATCTCCTCTTATTCTTCCACGTCTAAAAGATATGACATTCTTTGATGCTTATTGGCAATCAACTAGCTTCTACGGTTGACAAGTCTCTCTACTACCACCGTGAGATAGGGAATTTATCTGCTGATTTAATATGGCAAGGCACTTACGTATATGTTATCTTATGTTTACTGCAGTTATAAATCATTCTTTTACTGCAGTTGTTTACTACGATAGAGGTCTATCTCCACGTGATCTCCACTACAACATTCCATTCCTATGTTATATGTGGCTTCTACTCTCCCTTATCATGATTGTAGCAGCTTATCGTTGAAAATGGAGAGGTTGGTAAAGTGTAATAAACACTTATGTGTTTGTATTTCACAGTTTCATTGCTATATCTACCAGGTCTACGCCTTACCATACATGTTGAGGCTAACTATGCTTAGCTTATGCCACGTATACCATGTCTTCCATGCTAAACCTTTGAGTTCGGTATTAAATCGTTGGTCTTTGCATTACTAATGTTATCTAAAGTCTTTGTTAAGTTCAAATTTTTTGCATGCCATCTCCACATTAAAATCCTCCAATTTCTGCATTAAAACCTCTATCTTCTACGTTTTAACTAATATATTTGTTTTATGCCATGTCAATCGACTCATAGTAGTCGTTGTTTTTAACTCCAAGTTAGTTGATATGTATTTGTCAACTGGAGTCTAATCAGTCTTCCTTTGGTTATGTGACATAGTCGCTTTTCAAATTAAAACTAAGCCGCCACCTTTTGTTAAGTTATAATTTAACATGCGACTTTATGTAATATTTAACTTAGACATTTAAAGTTTATAATATATATTCCTAATTTAATATATACTTATATTTATAAATATATTTTATGTAATCATTTTTATAGCATATGACAACTTCTGTATTGATTAAATTTACAATTTCACCTAATATATATATGTAATCGATAAATTCAAGTTGTCTATCATCTATATAACAATGACTAATCATTTTATATACTAGGTCATAGAATTCAATTTATTTCAACTACTAATTAATCATATTCAATTATTCAAATAAATTAACATGAACTATATTCACTTTTGAAAATACAAGTTTGTAATTTATTCCTAATACGTACAACTAAAATGTAATTCCGAAAACCAAACATAATCGATAATTTCACACAAAGCAAATGAAATCATGGAATCGCTATATAATTCAATCATTAATAAATTTTTCATCCTATATGGTCAAATTTAACATAATATTTCATTCATAACTGCAAAGATAAATGTATATGCAAATGTGGTGTGTGAGATTCCCTTTTTCCATCGAAGTCATTTAGTTAAAATCAACTCTACCCGATTTGTGTTCTCGCCTTCGACCTCGTTCACCTGATCCTGCGTCACTTGCACTTGAAAGTTTATCAGCATTGACAAACCCAAAAGAATATTAAATGTCGAATTTCATATCAATTACAGGAGTAAAAATGCATACAATATTTCCTCACACTAGATTATGAATAATCTAATCTATTTTAATTTCAAAATCACATTAAATCTTTAAATTGCACATTATTAAATAAAATGATTCGTGACATCCTTCCCCTCTTGGAAGAGACATCGTCTCGATGGCTTGCCACTCATCAATAATCACAAAACAATAATATCTCATAAAATGTCAATCATACCTCAAATTCAAATAATAATACCAATAGCATACAGGCTATCCAAGTTTACATCATAAAATTTAAATAATTTTTTCAAAATATCCAAAATTAAATAGTAGTTATTTCCTAAGAAAGCAAATGAGGAAAATGACGGTCAATCGTCTCAGCATCCTCCCATGTAGCACTATCCTCATAATATTGGTCCCACTGAACCCTATACTAAGTGAAATCTCTGCTATGTAGCTTCACACTACGCTGATCTAGGATTCGGATGGGCTCCACTAGCACCACCCCTGGATCCTGAACCTGTAAGGATTGCCAATCAAGAATATGAGATGCATCAGCATTGTAAAGTTTTAGTAAAGACACATGAAACACATTATGGATTCAAGCTAGAGCAGGGGGCAAAGCTAATCTATAAGCAACTGGATTGATAACCTCCAGTACATCAAAGGGTCCCACATATCTTGGAGCCAATTCTGATGATTTTCCAAATGAGATAGAGCTCTTATGAGGTTTGACTCTCAAAAAGACTTTATCTCCTGCAATGAATTGTCTAAAAGTTCTATTTCGGTTTGCATAACTCTTCTGTCAGTCAGCTGCTTCCTTCAATCTACTCTTAATCAATACCATCTGCTCATCCATTTCCTTGAGTAAATCTGGACCAATAATGATCCTATCCTCTAGTCTATCCCAGCTGATAGGTGTGCAACATTTTCGCCCATAGAGTGCTTCAAAAGGTGCCATCCCTAATGATGCATGAAAGGAGTTGTTATAAGCAAATTCAACTAAGGGCAAATACTCCTCCCATTTGTACTGCTGATCCATACAATAAATTCTCAAAAGATCCTTCACTACCTGATTAACCCTTTCTATTGGTCGTCAGTCTGAGGATGATATGCTGAGCTAAAATTTAGCCTTGTTCCCAATGCTGCATTAAATGTTGTCCAAAATCTAGAAGTCATCCTGGTATCCCTATCAGATATTATAGTTTCTGGAACTCCATGTAACCGAAAAATTTCTTGCACAAATTTCTTGGCAAGAACAAATGATCCATCTTTTAGATTACTAGGTATGAAATGTGCAACTTTAGTTAACTTGTCCACCACTACTAAGATAGTGTCATGCTTATTCTTACTCATCGGTAATCCTTGGATGAAATCAATACTGATTACCTACCACTTGTATTCTGGTATAACATGTTGGAATAGAAGTCCTGCTGGATGAACATGTTCAGCTTTTACTCTTTGACATTCTAGACATTGTGCTACATACTCAACCACTTCTTTCTTGAGATTAGGCCAGAAATACAATGTTTTCAAATCAGCTACCATCTTTGTTATTCCAGGGTGTCCTAAATAAGGTGTATTGTGCATCTCATGTAAGATCAACTTCCTCAACTCTCCCCCTTCTGGTATGTACATCCTTCCTTGGTATCTCAAAATACCCTTTGGTTCTATCTCATATCCATCATAACGATGGTCTGAAGAGTCTCTTTCCAAGGCTTGTTTAACTCTTAAATAATGTTCATCTTCGGAAAGATTCTGCAACACTTGTTGCTTCAAATTTGTCCTTGTTGTAACCATAACAGATAGGTGTCTTCTTCTACTGAGAGCATCAACTACTCTATTTTCCTTCCCTTGGATATATTCAATACCAAAGTCATACTCACTTAGAAATTCAAGCCACCTTCTTTGTCTTGCATTTAGGTTAGGTTGTGTAAAAATATACTTCAATCCTAAATGATCCATTTTAAGCTCAAAAGGCTTCCCTAAAAGGTAATGCCTCCACATTTGTAATGCATGCACAATAGCTAGTAGTTCTAAATCATGCGGAGCATAATTCATCTCATATTGCTTTAGCTTTCATGATTCATATGCAACCACCTTTCCTTCTTGCATCAACACTGCTCCCACACCTTCACTCGAGGCATCTGTAATTACTACAAAATGTCCGTTGGGATCTGGTATTGTTAATACTGGTGTTGTTGTCAATTTTTGCTTCAGGAGTTGAAATGATTCCTCACACTTCTCAGTCCATTCAAACCCTTTTTCTTTTTTCTGAAGTGAGGTAATTGGTGCCGCTATCTTGGAAAACCCTTCCACATATTTTCTATAATATCCAGCAAGTCCCATTAAACTTTGAACTTCTGAAACATTCTGGGGTGTTGGCCAATCTACTATTGCTTCTATCTTTGCAGGATCAACTAAAATTCCTTCGGCGGATATGACATGACCTAAGTATTGCACCTTTTCCTGAAAGAAGGCAGACTTAGAGAATTTCCCATAAAGTTTACGATCTCTCAATCATTGCAAAACTATCCTCAGGTGCTTCTTATAATCTTCCTCATTCTTAGAATAGATCAATATGTCATCAATGAAGATTAAAACAAAGTCATCCAAGTATTCTCTGAAAATACTATTCATGAGGTTCATGAATGCTGTTGGGGCATTAGTTAAACCAAATAGTACAACTGTGAATTCATAGTGCCCATACCTTGTTTAGAATGCAGTTTTAGGAATATCTTCATCCTTAATCCTTAACTGATGATATCCGGATCAAAGATCAATCTTGGAGAATACAGATGCACCTTTCATTTGATCAAATAATTCATCTATCCTTGGTAGAGGATATCTGTTTTTGATGGTTACTTTGTTCAACATCCTATAGTCAATGCATAACCTCAAAGTACCATCTTTCTTCTTTACAAAGATCACTGGTGCACCCCACGAGGATACGCTTGGTCTAATAAAACCTTGCTTAAGCAATTCTTGCAATTGAGCCTTAAGCTCATACAGTTCTGTTGTTGTCATTCTATATGGAGCCTTTGATTGTGGCTCCGTTCCAGGTAAGAGTTCTAAAGAAAAATCAAACTCTCTCTTAGGTGGTAACTTGGTAAGATCTTCTAGAAAGACATCTAGAAACTCTGCAAGGATAGGATAATCTGTAGGACTTTTCTCTACATTATTCAAATCATTAACCATGACGGAAATGGTGGAACATCCTTTTCTTTGGGCCTTCTTGAGTTGCATCGCCGAAATGTATCTCAATTCAAGAGGATTTTGAGACCCGAAAATTTCAATGGAATTCCCAAAATCATCCATGCAACTAATGACCTTATCTTCACAGTTCACTATGGCTTTATGTTCAGTCAACCAATTAATACCTAAGATCACAGCATATGATCCTAATGGTGCAACATAAAGGTTAACTTGGGTTTGGAAACTAGGAAGTTCTAATTCACTGCAAAATAGACAAGTATCTACCCTCTTTTCTGCTCAATTTCCATACTGAACCATCCATGAATTTGAAATATAACCAAGTTTAATAGATATTCTAGACACTACTTGTGGATCAATAAAACATTCAGTAGCTCCCATATCTATTAAAATAGAAACTGTTTGTCCAAAGAGCTTACCCGTAATCTGGATAGGTGCAGCTTGGAAATCAGCTTGGTGATTGTTGACCGCAGCATGAATCTGATGTTGAGGGGCTCCTTGCTAATATGCTCCTCTCTGTGCTAGGGTACATTGTGGACAATTGGAGGCATAATGACTCCCTCCATAGTTATAACATCCATCCCTAGGACCAAGATGGCCACCTGACCTTCCTCTATCCATATTCTGTCGAGCATTGGTGTTATTGTTTGCTTTCTTGTTTCCATCCCAATTCGCTCTTCCTTTTTCTTGGGTGTTGGGTCCCCTCTTAAGATTTCTTATCTGCCGATTGTTGCCATTGTGGTTCCTTTGGAAATTTCTATTCCCAAAATTCGGTCAGTTGTTCTCATTCTTTCGGAGGTTCCCCAACTGCTGCAACTTCTGCTCTTGCTTAATCGCCTTTTCAAATACCTCCACCATAGTTAATGGATTATGGATATCCACCTCCGCTCCTATATGGGTTCTTAAACCCAAAATGAACTTCTGAATGCGGAATCTTTCATCCATCTAGTATTGCGGAACATACTTAAGGAGATTAGTAAATTTCTCCTAGTATTGTATTACTGACATATTACCTTGAGTAAGGTTTTGAAATTTTGTCATCTTCTTGTCGAAGAATAACTGTGGAAGCCACCTTTTCCTGAAGGATTGTAAAAACAAATCCCAAGTGATCTCTCTTGGTTGCAGTTTCCTTTCTGACTTTTCATTGTCCCACCAAGTAGCAGCTTCACTAGACAACTGATAAGCAGCCCAAACTGCCTTAGTTTCATTTGACATGTTGCGAAGACCAAAATATTTCTCCATTTCAATTACCCATGCCTCTGCACCATCACCAATTGTTTTTCCATCAAACTTTGGCGGGGCTATCCTTTTTAAATCTTTTGCCAGCTCTTCTTCTATTCTGTCTTGGTTGTTGGGTTGCTCCTCAACCCTTGGGGCTTCCTGTCAGACTTCTCTGGCCCTTTGAACCTCTTGTTTGAGATCATTCATCCTTGCACTTTTCTGATTGAGTAGGTCAAGAATTTGATCTAACCTTTCATTTCCAATACTTGGTCTTGCCCGTGTGGTTCTTGAGGTCATTTTTAACAATTCTGCATTAGGGAGATGTTGATAATTCTTAGCGAAAAAGAAACATATTTGCAATGTTATGTTTTTCGTAACTTCTATCATGCTCCCTAATATCTAGCCTTATATTACAACTACAGAGATTTAATACTCTTATTGAATATTATAGGAAAACAATATAAATTTATAATATAGCAGTATCAAATAATTTTCAATCTACTTCATTCAAATTTATAACAAAAGTTAGGTTCAAAATATATATAGATATCATTAAGAAATACACAATTTTTAACTCAAAATACAAAAGAAGACATCTTTATTTGATAATAGAAAGGAATACATCTTTATTTGATAAAAGAAGGAAAGACATTTTTGTAGAAGTGTTGTAACACGTTACATCACTCATCGGTAGGAGTCAAGGGAGTGGATTCTTCCGACTCATTAGGACTTCAAGGGGTATATCCTTCTGATTCAGTCTCACTCAGAGGGGTATAGCCCTTAGATTCATCATCACTTAGAGGAGTATACTCCTCGGATTCTTCAGAACTTATCACTATTGGCCTTATAGGTGAGTATTCTAACTCAGGCTCTTTTTCTTTTACAGGAATATTCTTCTCAGAAGGTATTACAACACTTTCTTCTGGGATTGGTTTCACTTCAAAAGAGGCGTCATCCAAAACCGGCTTGACAGGAGATGGAGGATCCTTCTTGACCCTCAGGTAATGGGCATACCCAGCTACGGATTTATGGGCTGTCTGCTTGGTATGCACCATTTCTGTAATGTTTAAACATAAAGCTATTAATTTCCAAATTTATCTTAGCGAAGTGACTCATATAGGTCCTAGAGTTATAAAACCTAGAATCTGATACCAAAATGTAAAGACGCCAATCTAGGATCTAACCCTAAACTACTCTTTATTCATAAATAAACTTAAATTTCAAACTTTAAGCATATTTTATACAAGATATAAGAAAACATAAAAAATGGATATAAAAACATTCATAGATATATCATTATAATGCAAATGAATAATACAATTTCTCACTTAGAAGTTCTTATTTCCTACTTAGGCTTCCAAATTGCCTTAAGAATATACAAGAAGATGCATCCGTCGATCTTTAGTCTGAGTCGCTTCCTTCAGTCCTTTGAATGTAGACGAGAACAAGAATCAGGCGCTTTTTCTGCCTAACCTTAAAGATTACGCTTCCCCAGAATTCTTGGTCAATCAAGAATACCTGACCCTGCACGAATTGGTTTAACCAAAGAATTCGAAAGCAAGAGGGAATCTGGTGCATGCCTAGATAATATATGCATTTTCATTTTTCTACTTCATTCTAAGAAACATGCATTCTCTATCATACTAGGATGTGGTAGAGAGCATAAATAAGGAATTTCCATCATTTTCTACAGATAATTCAAACAATAACTCGGCCGAGTATAATGCCATGCACAGAAAAATAATAGTTGGAAAAAGCAACTATTCTCCCTAAAAACATCCACATTCAGCACCTATCCCGAAAGGTAATTTTCTAACTCAAGCTTAACCCTAGCTTGGTTCCCTCAAACACAGATTCCATTGAGAACACAATCTTTCTTTTAAAACAAAAATAGAGATATCATTTTCTTTACTAATCATTACTTGTCTAATACATCCATCGAAGACAATCTTTCATATTTTGGAAAATGATAAACTTTCAAAAGTAATAATCTTAAAATCAATCTTTCGACTAAATAAGGTACATGCAAAAGAAGGTGTTATACATGTATGAATTTAATCTCATACGTAACCAAAAAAAAATATGCAAACACATTCTTAAAATAGAATTAGAACTAATTATTTTGGACAAAATACGTCATTAACAATTAGTTAACAGCTTTTCTCTATATTCTTTTCTTCTATTCTAAAATGATTTACAATGCATTTTAAATAGGATAATGACATATGAAACAAATTTGGATAATCATACCTAACATCTAAAGCTTCTAATTCTATGCATTCTTATACCAAATCATAACAAATAACAACCATAAACAAAGGAATTTTGACCTTTTGTAAACTTGGTCCGGTTTGTGCGACCTTGACGTTCTTTCGTCCAATAGTTCCGCGCCTTCATCACAAGTCTCTCTCAATACTATTCCTATCAAATCTATCTCTATTTCTTTCTTTGATAATATCAAATTATCTTCTTCTCTCTTGGAATCTATCCTTCCCTTCAAGGGTTTATCGCCCTTCTCTGCTTGTGAAAATGATTGAATGAATGTCTTTTCCTCTTGTCCTCCATCTCTATTTATTCACTTTTTCCCTATGTTTACTCCTTTATTAAGGGCTCGGTGATTGCAAAGGTTTAGAAATCTTTTACCTTTATCTCCTCTTATTCTTCCACATCTGAAAGATATGACATTCTTTGATGCTTATTTGGCAATCAACTGGCTTCTACAGTTGACAGGTCTCTCTACTACCACCGCGAGATAGGGAATTTATCTGCTAGTTTAATATGGCAAGGCACTTACGTATATGTTATCTTATGTTTACTGCAGTTATAAATCATTCTTTTACTGCAGTTTTTTACTACGATAGAGGTCTATCTCCGTGTGATCTCCACTACAACATCCCATTCCTATGTTATCTGTGGCTTCTACTCTCCCTTATCGTGATAGTAGCAGCTTATTGTTGAAAATGGAGAGGTTGGTAAAGTTTAATAAACACTTATGTGTTTGTATTTTGCAGTTTCCTTGCTATATCTGCCAGGTCTACGCCTTAGCATACACGTTGAGGCTAACTATGCTTAGCTTATGCCATGTATACCATGTCTTCCACGCTAAACCTTTGAGTTTGGTATTAAATCGTTGGTCTTTGCATTACTAATGTTATCTAAAGTCTCTGTTAAGTTCAAACGTTTTGCATGCCATCTCCACGTTAAAATCCTCCAATTTCTGCATTAAAACCTCTATCATCTACGTGTTAACTAATATATTTGTTTTATGCCATGTCAATCGACTCATAGTAGTCGTTGTTTTTAACTCCAAGTTAGTTGATATGTATTTGTCAACTGGAGTCTAATCGGTCTTCCTTTGGTTATGCGACATAGTCGCTTTTCAAATTAAAACTAAGCCGCCGCCATTTGTTAAGTTATAATTTAACATGCGACTTTATGTAATATTTAACTTAGACATTTAAAGTTTATAATATATATTCCTAATTTAATATATACTAGTATTTATAAATATGTTTTATGTAATCATTTTTATAGCATATGACAACTTCCGTATTGATTAAATTTACAATTTCACCTAATATATATATATGTAATCGATAAATTCAAGTTGTCTATCATCTATATAACAATGACTAATCATTTTATATACTAGGTCATAGAATTCAATTTATTTCAACTACTAATTATTCATATTCAATTATTCAAATAAATTAACATGAACTATATTCACTTTTGAAAATACAAGTTTGTAATTGATTCGTAATACGTACAACTAAAATGTAATTCCGAAAACCAAACATAATCGATAATTTCACACAAAGAAAATGAAATCATGGAATCGCTATATAATTCAATCATTAAATAAATTTTTCATCCTATATGGTCGAATTTAACATAATATTTCATTCATAACTGCAAAGATAAATGTATATGCAAATGTGGTGTGTGAGATTCCCTTTTTCCATCGAAGTCATTTAGTTAAAATCAACTCTACCTGATTCGTGTTCTCGCCTTCGACCTTGTTCCCCTGATCCTGTGTCACTTGCACTCGAAAGTTTATCAGCATTGACAAACCCAAAAGAATATTAAATGTCAAATTTCATATCAATTATAGGAGTAAAAATGCATACAATATTTCCTCACACTAGATTATGAATAATCTAATCTATTTTAATTTCAAAAGCACATTAAATCTTTAAATTGCACATTATTAAATAAAATGATTCATGACACTTCTCTCCCTCCCTCTACCTCTCTCTCCTTCTCTCCCCTTCTCCCTTCCTCCATACCCCATCTCTCTCTCTCTCTCTCTCTCTCTCTCTCTCTCTCTCTCTCTCTCTCTCTCTCTCTCTCTCTTCATACCCCATCCCTCTCTCTTCTTCTCTCCCTCCCCACTCTTTCTCTCTCCCTCTCCCCCTCTCTCTCTCTTCCCCCCCCCCTCTCTCTCTCTCTCTCTCTCTCTCTCTCTCTCTCTCTCTCTCCCCCTCTCCCACTCCCTCCCTCCCTTTTCCTTCACATTTTCTTTACTACAAATAGCACGTATGGGGTAATGAGCCTATTAGTTTGCTGCCCTACCATAACATTTTTAAGGCGTGGGAGCACATACGCACTAATTATGAGTTCTAAGCACATACATGGTGAAAAAAAATATTGTTGGGCTTGCCAACATTTTAGGGACTAACAGCGCATATGTGGTTATTAGTATACTGTGTACACAATACTTAGACATAGTTTTATTTTCCCAAGAGCCTCAACGACCTCAAAAGAAGTTTTTGAGGTCATTGAAGGCCCCACTGCAACTGTGTCTACACTTCTATCACTATTTTATACATAGAAGTAAGTGATTTTTTTGTTTTTGCATGATTTCAAATGATTGAATTGTTTTTCTTATTAGTTTTGTCAATATTATTGTGATTGTTTAATAGTTTTGATTCAAAAAAATAATGATAAGATGCATATTTATGGTTATTTATTTGTTTATGAACTTTTGTTTACATATATATGTAATATGATTCCATTTAGGACAACCGATATCAACCATGGGAAAGAACAAACGAGGAGCGATGGAACAATGAGAGGCTGAAGAGGAAAGACAAAGGCAATGTATGAAGAAATTACATGACATAAGAACAATGGGAGAAGAATGTATGTCATCCTCAACATCTCAATTCGATTTACCAAATGAACATATTGCACCTAATGCAATTGAAGAAGAGACATTTGATTTATCATATGAACCTAATGCAATTGAAGGAGAGACCACGTTGAATAATCAATTAAATGATGAACATACACCTACTCTATTTGATGAATTGAATGTACACAATGCATCGATGTTAACACCTCCTAGAATCATTCATAGGAAACCAAAGTATCTAATTGACATTGATGAGAATATATTGAAGCCAATGCCTGATAAAATGAATGAATGGACTTGTAGGAGAATGGTTAAAAGAATATTGCAAAACTATTTTGAAAACTTAAATCAAACTCAAGATGTCAATTAATTATTCAAATGATTAAAAATTTGAATTTTAGAGAGACAATGAAAATTCTAGGCCTAAGATCATCTGAAAGTAACAGCGAAAGAACTATTGTGAGAAATATATTTGATGCATATCAGGCTATTGGTTCAAAATCATGTACTAAATATTCTAATGCTACTTAGCGTGTCATTACATCAACCATAATGAGCAAGAAAATAAAAAAAATAGTGTTTGATAAGCAAAATAAGTAAGTCATTAAACGTTAGTAGAACAACATTTAGTAAAGCATTACAGAGGCAAGAAAAAATAGAGGAACTTAACAATAATTCTCTTTGGGCATTCTCAGGTAGCCTACCACGCAAAGACAAGGTTGTTGTTGATGCACTAAGAACATTAATTGAAATTTTTTGGCATGACAACACAAGAGTTTCTCCCAACCAAAGAGATGTTGTTAGAAGGAGAATCGGGTCTACAAATTGTGAACCACATGTCAAACACTATTTGGATATGACTCAAACAAAATTTTATGAAAGATTCCTTGAAAAGTTTCCTCAAATAAGAATTTCTCAAAGATTTTTTGAAATGGAAAAACCTTTTTATATTAAGATTAATCATGTACACACCATGTGTTGTTGTAGGATGCATATTCAATTTTCCATGCACTATGATATTTTTCATCATATTTGTTCTACTTGCACACTTAAGATGTTTTGCAGGAATGCAATATACAAAAACCTCCTAAGTCGGTAAGAGAATTTATTTCAAGTGTGCTATGTAATAGACATGATGGTTGCATTTATTATAAGCTACCTTGTTTGGAAGGTTTTTGTGATATATGTGGTGGTTTGCAACATTTACCAAGATGTGTACATTTAGAGAGCACACATGAAATTGGTAGGAAACTAGTTTCTTTTGGAAAATACAAGACAGCCACATATGGAGTTAAACATGGAAAAGATTTGAAGAGATGTGAGCTAGTGAAAAATGATATGTGTAGCTGAATTTATGAAAATGTTTGAAGAGAAACTATTTTATGAGTACATAATGCATTCACATTGATCTTGATGGTTAGATGAGAAATTCAATTATGTAAGGACACATTTCCTCTTGGTACCATTGTCTATCATTGATTTTTCTGAAAATTATACACTACAACCTCAAAATGAAGTGTAATCTATGTATTATCATTCTACACAAGTTTCTAATTTTGTGCACATAACATTCATGCATGCAGATGATAGTACAAAGGATGATAGAAAGGTTGGAAGAGAGTATCACTTTTACATAAGTGATGATTGTACTCATTCATCAGAGTTTTTACAAGGATGCTTTAAAGTTTTGTATGATAATTTAAAGGAAAAAAACATACAATACAACCGACACTTAATATGGTCAAATAATTGCACCACACAATTCAAGAATGCAAGGATGTTTTATTGGTTGACAAGGATGCATGTGAGAAGCGGTGTACAACATTTTTAAAATTTCCTTGAGGCTGGATATGGTAAGGGAGAGCACAATGGTGCAGGAGTATGTGTAAAAAGAGCCCTAGCTAGAGAAGCATTGAAGTACGAAGGTAGAGCTGAGTTGATAGATGCAAAAACAATTATGCAATGGTGTAACTCTATGATGGGTCCAGGTAATCTAGGTACATCAATGTTTCGTAGATATTTTTGGTTGATCACTGAATCTAACATTGAAAACTATCTAGATTGTTGTATAGTTGTAAGATCGAGTGACATGCACTCATTTATGAGTTCAAATGCAAGTTCCCTAGTAATTTATATGAGACAAATGGTCTGTTTTTTCTCTTCATGCATGTATTGTTTGTGGGAAGAATGTGAATCACAAGAGTGGGTTGACAAATGGTCTTGTAGACCGTTGGTTCCCATTGATACATATGAAATTCCCAAAGCACTACAATTGAGCTAGATGGAGACATTAGTGGATTTTTACCATGTATCTGACCTAGTAGATTCAAGTGACTTTTTGAGTTAATTTTTTTGCAAGTATTCTTTTTGGTTCATTTTGTTGTACATCACACTTTATTTTTGGTATTAATTATCACTTTATAAAATGCAGGTCATGTGTATGCAGTTGTTGCAGAAGAGAATAATGAAGGAATGGATTACTATTTGTGTCATTGTGTTGAGCCTAAAATAAAATTGACAACCACAATTATTGATGGAGAGGGTATTGAATACCTAATAGAGTCTATTGTCATGACAGGAACATGACTTAGAAGATACCCTATCAAGAATTCTGATGTTTGGTTGTTCGAGGACTTTGAAACATACAGACATATTCTTCATTTCTCTAACCTTGTTGTTGCAATAAATATTCATTTGATGAAGTATTGTGGTAGACCTCATAACAAGATTTTATGGAAATTTCATGAATCTGACCACGAGGCAATACTTGACACAAGACGCGTTAAGCCAATCCTGAAGGCTCGCTTGATTGATTCTACGGTTCAGAGTAGAATGATTTTGAGTATTTTGTATATATCATCGACGAATTGTTCTATATTCCGTTTTTGTAAATCTAAATGCCCATGAGCTAATTTGTATATGTTTAGGGGCATAATTTTATATATTTAAATGGCAATGAGCTGATTTGTACATATTTAGATGCCAAATTTTGTATATTAAAATGTCGATGAGTTGAATCGCACATATTGTAATGCCAAATTTTGTATAAAAGCCTATCAGATTATTTGTAAGAAATTTTTTTGTATATTCAAATAGCCAAGAGCTAATTTGACCATATTTAGAGGCAAATTTTTGAATAATATGCGACAATGTTTTGTAACTATTTTTTGTGTCTATGTTTTGTGACTATGTTTTAAGTTTATGTGATGTGATAAGGTCAATCATGACCATTATTGATAAGTTCAATCCTAAGCATTCTTGATTCTTGTATAATCATGGATAATTATTTGAGTCATTATCAGGTCATAGGAGTTATAGATTGAATCTAGATACAATTTGAGCAAAAATTGTCATTATTGTCAAAAAAATTGTCAAAAAAGTTGTCAAGCAACTGACGGTTCTTGCAGCAAATGAAAAAATGCTACCAATTGAAAATAGATCTGAGTTGTCAAAAATAGAGATAGGCCATTGTAGAGGAGCCTCACACGACCCCACAGGTTCAAACGGATCGATCATGTGTGTCCTGGATTAGAAGAAACATTCCGTTAAAGTTTGACAATTTTTTCGGACTTAGGGCACTTGAGACATCACACCAGTAGGGTATGACTCTTGACATTCTGACGCTTTGGGATGCATGAGAGGAGAATTCCTAGCGTAAACCTACCCACTAGGATGTCCTCATGATGTTGGTTTGTGCACACGATGAACCGAATAAATTCTAGCCTATCTCTCAACTTTGCATTGCATG
Organism: Cryptomeria japonica; assembly: GCF_030272615.1. NCBI lineage: Eukaryota > Viridiplantae > Streptophyta > Pinopsida > Cupressales > Cupressaceae > Cryptomeria > Cryptomeria japonica. Next base: position 142,731,925 of record NC_081409.1, read on the forward strand.
CAACTGATGGTTTTTGCAGTAGGCGAAAAAATGCTACCAATTGAAACTGGCTTCAAGTCATCAAAAACTGAGATAAGCCACTATAGAGGAGCCTCACATGACCCCAAAGGTTTAAATGGATCAATCATATGTGTCCTGGATTGGAAGAAACAGTCCATCAAAGTTTGATAATTTTTTGGACTCAGGGCACTTGAGAGGTCGCGCTGGTAGGGTATGACTCTCGATGTTTTGATGCTTTGAGATGCATGAGAGGAGAATGCCTAGTGTAAACCTTCCCATCCAAATTCACTCATGACATAGGCTTGTGCTCACGATGAACCGAATCAATTCTAGCTTATCTTGCAACTTTGCATTGCATGCAACTGATGGTTTTTGCAGCAGGCGAAAAAATGCTACCAATTAAAAATGGCTCTAAGTCGTCAAAAAATGAGATAGGCCATTGTAGAGGAGCCTCACGTGACCCCAAAGATTCAAATGGATCAATCATATGTGTCATGGATTGGAAGAAATAGTCTATCAAAGTTTGATAATTTTTTGGACTCAGGGCACTTGAGAGATCGCGTTGGTAGGGTATGACTCTCGATGTTCTGACACTTTGGGATGCATGAGAGGAGCATGCCTTGTGTAAACCTACCCACCTAGATGCACTCATGATGTCGTTTTGTGCACATGAAGAACCAAATCAATTCTAGCCTATCTTACAACTTTGCATTGCATGCAACTAACGGTTTTTGTAGCAGGAAAAAAAATACTACCAATTGAAAATGGCTTTGATTCATGAAAAAATGAGATAGGCCATTGTAGAGGAGCCTCACGTGACCCCACAGGTTCAAACAAATTGATCATATCTGTCCTGGATTGGAAGAAACAGTTCATCAAAGTTTGACAATTTTTTGGACTAAGGGCACTTGAGAGATCACATCGGTAGGGTGTCACTCTCAACGTTTTGATGCTTTGGGATGCACGAGAGGAGAATTCCTAGCATAAACCTGCCCACTTAGACACACTTGTGATGTTGGTTTATGCACACGACGAACCGAATCAATTCTAGCCTATTTTGCAACTTTGCATTGCATGCAATTGATGGTTTTTGCAGCAGGCGAAAAAATGCTACCAATTGAAAATGGCTTCGAGTGGTAAAAAATAGAGAAATTCCATTGTAGAGGAGCCTCATGCAACCCCACAGGTTCAAATTGATATATCATATGTGTCCTGGATTGGAAGAAATAGTCCGTCAAAGTTTGACAATTTTTTGGACTAAGAGCACTTGAAAGATCGCGCCAGTAGGGTAAGACTCTCGACGTTCCGACGCTTTGGGATGCATGAGAGAAATATGCCTAGTGTAAACCTACCTACTCAGACGCGCTCGTGATGTCAGTTAATGCACATGATGAACCAAATCAATTCTAGCTTATCTTGCAACTTTGCATTGCATGCAACTAACAGTTTTTCCAACAGGCAAAAAAATGCTACCAATTGAAAATGGCTTTGAGTCATCAAAAACAAAGATAGGCCATTTTAGAGGAGTCTCACGCGACCCCACAAGATCAAACAGATTGATCATATGTGTCCTAGATTGGAAGAAACAATTCATCAAAGTTTGACAATTATTTGGACTCAAGGCACTTGAGAGATCGCGCTGATAGGGTATGATTCTTGACATTCTGATGCTTTGGGATGCATGAGAGGACTTTGCCTAGCGTAAAACTTCTCACTAGGAGGTTCTCGTTACAACTTTTCACACAACAAACTGAATCAATTCTAGCCTATCTTGCAACTTTGCATTGCATGCACTTGACAATTTTTACAGTAGGCAAAAAAATGCTACCAATTGAAAATGGCTCTGAGTCATCAAAAACCAAGATAGGCCATTGTAGAGGAGACTCACGTGACTCACAAGTTCAAACGGATCGATCATATGTATCCTGGATTGGAAGAAATAGTTTGTCAAAGTTTGATAATTTTTTGGACTCAAGGCACTTGAGAGATCGCGTCGGTAGGGTATGAATCTTGACGTTCCGACACTTTTGGATGCATGAGAGGAGCATGCCTAGTGTAAACCTGCCCATCCGAATGCACTTGTGACGTTGGTTTGTTCATACTATGAACCAAATCAATTCTAGTCTATCTTGCAACTTTGACAACAACTAAGCAACTTTGACAACAACTAAGAGACTTTTACATCTTTTATCCAAATGAAGCCAAACTTTGATAACTTTGTCAACTTTGACGACAATTGAGCAAATTTGACAACTATTGAGCAACTTTTACATCTTTGATCCAAATAACCCCAAACACGAGAACCAAAATTTGACCATTGCGAGCATGAGGGTGCTCTCGCACCACACATATTGTTGTTTATATTCATATTGTCGATTTTTGTTGTTTATATTCATATTCTTGATTACATAGGAAAATATTCATTTAAATTTATAAAAGGGCAGCCACCAAATGCAACGAATACATAATAATGAACTGAATACAAGGAGTTTTGTAGGGTTAATTCAACATTTTAGAAATTTTATCAAATCATATTCCATGATTGCAATGTTTTGTATCATAGATTTTTGTTGTTTATATTCATATTGTTGATTACATAGGCAAATGATCAATTAAGTTTATAAAAGGACAACCATAAAATACAAGGAATACACAATAATGAACTCAATACACATTTATTGGATCGAATATCAACATTTATATATATATCAAAAAAGGCATGTCTCCCAAGTCAATACAAGTATTACAAAAATGTGGCATATGCCATGTCCAAATCGATATACAATATAAATGTAGAATAAATCTACATGTATTGGTCATTCTATGACCACAACTAACACTATATGATCCTAAACCTATGGTGGATCATCAAAATTGAGCCTCTTCGATGCAGTATGAGACTCTGTAGATGGCTGCAAAACCACAATTCAAAAGCCAAGTCAGAATTCTTTTGTAGAAAATAGTTCACAATTAACAACATAACTATGCATTTAACTATAATTCCTTTGAAATTGAAATGTAGATTACCTCATCGGTTGATCTCGGAGCTAATGTCTTTTCTCTCCTCTCCTTGTCACTCTTACGATTTTTCTTGAAGACAAACTTAAAAGGATCCACATTATGGCCGAACCACGAAGGGGGATATTGTAGATTAAATGTACAATTAATACAATGTACTAACATAAATACATCAAAAACACTTAAAATATATAATATAGAGAACAATGACGTATCGGTGCCTGAGATGCTTCTCCAATGGACCGAGGATGGCTCACCATCGATGGAGAAACTGACGCTATTACTTATACAAAAAATGATCAAAGATTAAATATAATTAATGTAATGATAAGTATTGTAGGTTAAAAACAATTAATGTAATATATCAAAAAAAAGTGTATCGGATCCTGAGATGCTTCTCCAGTGCACGGAGGAGGGCTCGTCATTGATGAAGCAACTATGGATATTTCTCGTATGAAAAAATTATAAGATTATAATTTATCACAAGTTCACATGTACACGTGCATATAATCATGAAATCAATAAAATAAAGTAGAGATACATACCTCCACCCTATCTCGATCCACGAGTGAATCAAGTGCATTCAACAAATCCACATAGCTCAATGGTCATTGTACATGTAAAATAGACAAAAAACACTAAACAATCTATAAATCCCAACTAAGACAATTTCAACATTTTCAAACAATTGTACAACTAAAAATATGTTCAATTACCTTCTTCCCATGTTTTGGCGTCTTCGAGGAATTCTTTTGCTTAGGACGAGGCCTAGACGTGGAGGGGGTACCCTAAAAAAACAAAATTAACATGAGATATTAGTACAGATAATATATTAAACATAATTTTAAAAATCTAAAATGAAATGACTTGCATATTCCATCAAAATAATACATAAAAAAAGGGTGTACAAAATATGAGACCATTTAGCCTTGTAGGCCAAAATCGATCGCTGAGAGCGTGATATCATCAATCTAGGACATTTGGTCTCTTGTCAACACCTACAAACCAAAAATTGGACCAAGAATTAAAGATAGTTAGTATATCTTGTAATTTCTTTTAATTCAAAGTGTACTATTCTATTTTAACATGTTACAAAATTTATACCTCAGGCATCGAAGTTGCAGCCATAGTAACTGCGGGAGGAGTATGGGATACCACTGTTGCATCCTGAAATGCATATTATTTATATCAATTTAAATTGATGTATAAATAAAAATTCATTTATGTAATTACAAATTTAAAGTGATTGATAAATAAAATGCTGTGAATTCAAATCAACACACCTGTGTCTATGGCTGATGGGCAAGCAACATCTCCATCAACTCCTATGCCAGTGCCACATCCTCAGTCATGCAGGTCTGACATCTACTCCCACAAATCATGCATGAATGAGATGTGGATCCATCTGCAGCGATCGTGTCATCTGTCTCTAATCATATCCTCGAGCAACTGACACACACATGCTGAATGGGCTCTATGTCACCACCTGGAGAAACTAAAGGCTCATCATCTAGTACAAGAGGGTGTGCTAACTGTGTCCCATGTTGGATGATGGCACCAGTCAATGATGTGGCTGCCTGAAGAGTCTGTAGCTCCATTGACTCTTTAAGCTCTACTGGGACAGCCTGATGCACCTTGGGTTTGGGTTCTAGGGGGCGACGACTCTCCAGGGCTACTCGCCTACGGGCTCTAGGTCTATCTTGGTCAGAGCTGCCACCTCTACCATGGAAATATCTCATGTCAAAATAGTTTGGCCACACATTGAGGACAAAGTCATAGTATACTTTTCTCAAAAAATACAATGGCACCTCATAATTATTACAAGGTGGATCATCAAAGACCATCCACCCCCTCTGCCAAAAAAAATTCTTCATCTGCACATTGGTACACCAATGTATGGGAAACCTCTTTGCATTAAGAGGTAATGACTAACCAATTTTAGGATCAACAAAAAGGGCACATATTTGTTGTTTACTAATATTTTTGTTTTTCACTCTCTCGTATGATAACCCACCAACATAGTATTGACGACACATATACCTAAAGTTTCCCCATTTTGTAATTTGTGTGGAAACAGTTGTGGCACCACTAGATAATGTTTCTAGGCTAGTGGCAAGGGATTTATGATGCTAAAGCTCAGATGTTTTCAATTTATTAATCAGTCTATTTATTTTAGACGTGTTTTGCCCTAACTGATTAATCAATTGCTCCTGTGTTTCAGGTGTATGGTCAAAAGAAGGAACTGGAGGTGTATCTTGTGGGTTTTATTCAGGGTTTTTAGGAGGTGCATTTTGTTGTTGTTGTTCTGGATTATCAAAATCTAGTTTTTGAAACAAAAAATAAAAAAAACTAATCAAAATAAATTAAATTAAATTCAAAATGTAAAATAAATTGAATAAACGAGAAAGAAAGACAAAAATTAAGAGAAACTAACCTTGATTCATAGCATTTGGTGGAGAAATGTGGCAGCTCGTTCGCGGTTTCATGGAGGAAAAGGAGGAAAAAATGTCGTTGTCAGGAAAATAAGACCCGGTCCTTTTTTAAAAAACTTTTTTTGATAGGTACCATGTACGATTTTTTTAGGGCTTATGAGGACGTATGCACTCACTTTCCTAAAAGCAGCGCATACGTGCTCACTTTCCTAAAGACAGCACGTACGCTCTCACTTTTCTAAAGACAACGCATACGCAGTATCTTTGTTTAGGCTCGGGAACAATGAACCTAAGCGCGTACGCGGTGATTTCAAATTTTAGAACCGCGTACGTACTGCTTGCTTTTTCATGTTTTTTTGGCTGGTGTCCACTTTTCTGACCACCATCTTTGTGCACATACCCCTTTCTATTATCTTTCTCAATCTCTTACTGTAGCACGGGTAGGCTTTGCTCTTTGTTGTGTATCCCAAAAAAATTCATTCATCACTTCTTGCATCAAACTTTTCTATATCCTCATCTCTCTTGATATAACACTTGCTACCAAAAATTCTGAAATATATCACACTAGGAACATGACCAAACCATAGCTCATAAGGAGTTTTATCGATATCACCTTTTATATGAACTCAATTGAATGTGTAAACAAAAATGCTAATAGCTTCTCTCCAATAGAGCTTTGGAACATTCCCTTCAATCATCATAGTCCTTGCAGCATCCAAGACAGTCCTATTCTTCCTTTCAACAACTCCATTCTATTGTGGCATTCTAGGAGCAGAATTATCTTCTAATCCCATGCTTCTCATAGAATGAATCAAACTCACTGGAACAAAATTTTCCTCCTCTATTAGATCTCAAACATTTCACCTTCAATCTTGTCTCAGTCTCAACCTTTGCTTTGAATATCTTGAATTTGTCTAATGCTTTTGATTTCTCCTTCAAAAAGATAACCCACATCATCATGGAATAATCATCAATTAGTAACATAAAGTATATGTCACCTTTCACACGTATAACATTTGTAGGTCCACATAGGTTAGTATGCACAATATATAGAAATTCATCAGATGTATGCATCTTTCTCTTGAAAGAAACTTTTGTTTTTTTACCCATTTGACATTCTTTACATACTGGATTAGTAGGCTTAACAATTTTAGCCAAATCTCTAACAGCTTGAGTAGAATTGATCTTGATCATTGAATCAAAATTAATATGACACATTCTGCTATGCCATAGCCAACTTTCATCAATCTGAGCAATCAAGCAACTTTTCTCACCCGCATTCAAATGAAAGATATTACCTTCAGTCTTAATTCTAGATGCAATCTCTATACCAGAGGCATTAATGATCTTGCATTTCTATTCTTGAATTGAAAATCATAACCTTTGTCAACCACCTATCCAAAACTTAAAATATGATGCTTCAAACCTTTAATGTATACAAGACATCATCAGTGTTATGCTTACCATCAAAGGAAATAGAACCTCTACCACAGATCACACAAGCTTTGTCATCTCCAAATCTTACTATTCCACCATCATACCTTTCCATATTCATAGATTTTATTTTATCACCAGTCATATAATGTGAACAACCGTTGTCAATCACCCAATCATCTTTCTCTTCAACTTTAGCAGTTAAAGCTTTCTCCTTAATAGTTCAGCGTGTGGAATCAATAGGTACCATTCCATCTTCTTTGATAACAATAAACACAACTTCATCTCCTTTTGATTCTTCATTTGTAACACCTTCATCAGCAGCATAATAACAGTTCTTCTAATGCTTATACTTCTGGTTAGGCTTGTAGGGTTTATCATACTTCTCATGCTTCTCATATCTATCATTTATATCATGCTTATCAAATTTGTCATCCCTATCATATTTAGACATTCTCTCCGAGCATATAGAAGAAAAATTTCCTACCTTATTGCAAGAGAAACATTTCAAAGGCAATTTTCCATTATACTTACCGGTTCCCTTAGGCAACCTTCAGGCAATCAATGCTTCAAGCTCTTCCAATTCTCTTTCTTTCTCTTCCATTTCTCTTCTTTCTCTTTCATATCTGGATATTCTACATTCTTTAGGATCATATTTTTTCTTTCCGTATATAGATGCTCTAAATGTTGTCTCAAACTTTCCATGTGATTCACCAAACTCGCTTAGTTCAAATGGAACAATCTTTCCAACCAACATATCTCTTGTCACAGTATAGTCACACTTTGGATCTCATCAATATTAGCTACCTTATGTTTGTAAGCAGGAGGCAATGATCTCAACACCTTAGCAATAATGTCATCTTCTTCAAGGTTTCCATCGACACATCTGATACCTAGGACAAGTTCATTCACCTTAGCCATAAAGGAATTTATGTTCTCATCTTCTCCCATTCTCAACATCTCATACTTCCTTTTCAAACTCTGCAACTCAGCAACTTTGACTTGTTTATCTCCTTCATACAAGGTTTCAAGCTTCTCCCATATCTCATGTGTAGTTTGAATTCCCATTACAATAGCAATCTCTGAATCAATCAGGGCGCTCAGCAATGCTTCCTTTGCTCTAATGTTATTTTCAGCTTCCTTGATCTCATTAGGAGTAACTGGTCCATTCTAAGGAACAGAGTAGGCATTCTTAGTAATCTTCCAGTAATATTCTCCAAGACATCTTTGGTGCACTTCCATTTGATTCTTCCATATAACATAGTTACTTCCATCAAATCTTGGACTTTCCTTTTTAAAGATAACACTCCCATTTCCAGTTGACATCCTGGATCTCCTCAAGTGGTTAAGCTTCTTCCAGAGGATCTATCTCTGATACCAATTGTTGGCAAAAACAAGGAGAGAAAACTGAGAGGGGGGGTGCTAAATCATTTTTCTAGTGGATCTACAAATTCAATCACAAATACAAATCTGATAAATTGCAGCAACAATAAAGATAAGCAAATTGATAGCACAACACACACACTAATATTTTGACATGGAAAACCTAGTTAAGGGAAAAACCATGGTGGGAACCTACCCACAATAAGATGATACTCTGCAGTAGTATGTGAAAATATTACAATGGGGAATGCACATGTATTAAGGCACATTTCCTAGAGCTTAAAACTCAAGATATAATAACTCAAAATGCTACAACCCTCAAGGAAGTTTCACTACCTTACAAGGAAGTCTCACTGACTTACAAAATGATCGGACAACAATCCAGAAGGAATGAACTGCAGTAATAGCATCTGCAAATGCCTGATGACAGTTTTAGTTAAGCACAATTATCTTCTCTGCAACATGAATCTCTGCTCAATCACAATTTCAAAGGATGAATCACTTGTTCACATATACACCACTCTCTGATAATGTAGACACAACCATGATACCCAAATTACATGACAATATCACCTATTTATACAAATCATCAACCTTGACAACAAGGTCGACTAAACCTTCAAAACATAATTACAAAATTACATCACACAATACAAAGATCGACCACCAGACCAATATAATGATATACATGACATGACATGGTCCTAAATAAAATGTCCAAATGCTCATCACCATCGAAAATCACGCCAAGATCAACCGCAACATGCTACACCACCAGGAAAACCGCATAACACGAAGAACATCACCGATTCAGCAAAATCACCAAGAACACGCACAACGATCAATATAGATCATCAAAACAAATAGGACATACTTAGGAAACACCATCAAGCACGTTAGAATAATGAGCAACATTTGTACCAACACCACTTATCAAATCTTCATCGATCAACATCTGAAACTTGAGAACACTCAAACAACATCAATTGTCACAATGAAAAAGATAACTTGTAGAGCACCAAATCACGAACCATCTGAAATGAAGATACACAAGACCATCCCAAACAATATCCCAAAAAATCAGCTCAAGATCTGATCACTCTAGAATATACCAGAGGAAATACTGAACTCTACAAAGCACTGATCAGATAAACAAACTATAAAACTAGATCATCTGATATGATCAATTAAGCTTTCCGGATCACCAAAACCAATATAGAAGAATATAATGATACTAGAAGTACTCCATACACCAAACCATGATCCCAATAAACCAATCAACAATCACCAGAGCAGGAATATGTTAACATCAATGACAACAACATATGCTAGCAGCAACAATGTCTAACATCCCAAATACTGCATCACTCATGCAACTGAATAATATTGTTCTAGATTTCGTATTTGTCTCATGATTCTTAACTTCCTTTGGGATTTGAGGTCCATTTTGTGGAGGTTTATAACTGGACATCACAATATCCCATCCATTATGAAAAGTCTCCAAATAAGACTCCATCGTATCCTTACAGTAAGGAAAAAATTTTCCATCGAACAATAGAACTGTAATATGTAGTTCTTCCAACATTTCAAATCTACCTCAACCAATTAAGCTTTCTAAATCTAGGAACCTTTCTTTGATACCAATTGTTGAACCCAAGGCAAGACTGAGAGGGAGGCTGAATCAATCTAGAACTTCAAAATAGATTAAATATAAACAATAATTAACCATACACAACACTACTGAAAAACTTACTAACCATCAATGCATTAACACCAAATTTTACGTGCAAAACCCAAAATGGGAAAAACCATGGCAAGAATATAACTCTGTTAGAATCAATGAAAGTCCCAAAGACACTAAGAGCGGGGGCTGAATCAATGTCTAACCAGTTAGTAGAATATTTAAACTTATTAAGAACTTTGTATCCCAAAAATAGTCTACCGGTAAATAAGAATTAATTTAGCAAATAAGAATAATAGAGACAACATAGAGAACACACCATAACACAAGATGTTTAGCGAGGAAACCCAGTGTGAGAAAAACCTTGGTGGGATTTGTGACCCACAATATTCACTCACTGGCCAATGAATAAATATTACTTACAATGAGGGGTCTGCACATGCAGGAAGGCTAGCAACCTAGATATCACTACTCAACTACAAAATAGAAGTCTCACTGACTTACATAATGGATTATCAAAATACAATACAATGCACTGCTTCAGATCAGTATCAGCTATGCCAGGTTCAGTACTGGTTTAAGCTTAGTCTATAACCAAAACCTTCGCTATCAACAATATCACCTTATACAAAATATCATCTATCCTCTCGCTCTCTCAACTCATTCCACCTTCAAAATGACCTATAAGATCTCATACATATATGAGTCTTTTACAATATGCCATGTCAGATTTTAAAAGAGATAATTATATTATAAAACAATAAACAAAAGTCTATTGCATGTTGGCTTGAGTGTCAATATGCATTATTGTCATTGTCGGTGAAGTGTTTATTGATGTATGTAGAAGTCTATTGCTAGTGTCGGTAACTGTCGGTGAGTTGCCAGATGATTTCCAATTGGTTTCCAGTTGGTTGCCATCAATGACAACATCAACTATTCTCATAAGAGTGTAGAATGCCAACAATATCCCCCTTTGGCATTGATGGCAACACTCGTGAGAAAAATCCAAAAACTGAAGTCCAAAAAGTTTTCCAAAAAGGTGTGCTCCCCCTGAGCAAATGATCTCCTCTAAATAATCATTTTTCTCTCCACTACTCCCCCTTTGACATAAATGACAAAGGTTGTCAAAAATAGTCAAACGAGTGTAAGAATTTCACCTCAAAGTCTATAACCGGTTGGTTACAATCTGAAAAATATCTGCCAAAACTAGATTTAGACTCTGCATGAACCTTTTTGTTGTCATTCAAGGTTGCCTCAGTCTGTTGGATTGTGCCAGTGAGATAATGCATGTGATCTTCCGATGATCGTTCTCCTTGAAGTAATGCCTTAGATATTTCTATTCTCTGAGAAATAAGATTTTCCAACTTGGGACCAAGTTTATTTTTAAGCTCTCGAGCATTAGACCTTATCCTTGCCTTTTCTTTCTCAAGTTTCTCTAATTTTTCCTCATAACCTACCATTTCCTGCTCAAAAACTGATATGTGACCGGATGAACCGATTATGTTATCAACTACATGTCATCGATTTCTTTTTGTGTTCTATTGATCTCCTTGTCTATGTCCTCTATCAAACTGTGTGGTTTGCATGTTTCCCTATAAATCTCTTTGTACTCCAAAATTGTAGAGTTTAGTGTCAGTAATAATGTATTCAGGTGTTTTGTGCACTTATTTATGGTGCCTTCAAATAATTTATCCTTCTCTTTTTCAACTTTCTCCTTTATTGTATCCTCATTCACTTTATCAATGGTTATAACATTGTCAGCAATAAATTTGGACAATGTGTCCAATTTACCTAAAGAATCCTTAATATGATCTGTGTTACAATTTGGTGCAATCAATTCAAGAATAGGTACAGTGTTATCAATTGCCTTGTAGGCCAATGCATTGCAATCCCTTATCTTTTGATTGAATCCAAAAGTACCTCTGTAATACTAGTAGGTATGAATTCACTTGCTGATGTTTTGGATGTCTGACCAATTGCCTTTACTACCTTTGTGTTTCCATAAGTTGTAACCATGTTACTTGTATTTTCCTCTAATGGATCAGTCTGGGTTTGCATCTCAACTTGCAAGGGTTTCACAGACTGTTTTGATGTCTCAGTGATTGTTGGTTTCTCTATTCCATTGTGTACCTCTTCCTCAGATTGTTTTCCTGAAAGTTCAACTGTCGGTATTTCTGTCTCTAGTGGCCCTGCGCCAGCATCTTTTCCTTCAATAGGTTTCTCATTTTCAGACGGTTTCTCTGTTTGGGTTGGGATCTCAAATTCAATAGTATCTACCGATGCCTCTTCCATGTTGCCACTGTCAACATTGTCTTCCTTAACCTCTGAACTATCCTTATCCACAACAATATTTACTTCCTGAGTATCTACATTCATGGTAAAGAGTATCTCAAATTCAGGATTTGTGTCATCATATGTAACACCTTCAGTGTCAATAATCGGTGGATCATCTGTGTGTACCCGTGCAGTATCCAAAGGTGGTGGTAGATTGTTAGTAATCTTGATGTTTGGAATACCACCAATTTTTCCTTTGCCCTTGTCCTTGTCCTTCTGATACACTTTAAATGTCTTTTTCGATCAATTCATTTCCTCTCATTTTTTCTTCTCCACAAAGAATATATCCCAATTATCTACAATCTCTTTTACTCTTCCTACCATTAAACTTACTTGCCAGTGTCCACTGGAAAAAATGGATCAGTTAGCCTCAAAAATCAATTCTTCAATTTCCTCTTTTGAATTAACGGGGTGTACAGTTAGAAGTTTTTCAATTTTCAGCTTCTTGTCTAATTCCATCACTGCTATCCTTTTTGCCTCCAATCTTCTATAGAGTTCATTTGGTAAGTCATCATCAACTTCAATTAAAACCTTTTTATATATGTCTAAGTGTAGAATTATACTATTTTCAATGCTTTCCCTGTCAAAATCATTAAATGTGTTATACAGTTTTTGTACATTAGCCAAATTTCCATCATCAATTAACTCATTCAACAAATCATTCAAAGAAGGGGTAACAGGTTGTTGTTTCTTCTTTGGTGTTAGTTTTCGAGGTGGTTCCCTTATTGCCTGTTGTTTCTTTCTCAAAGTCTTTGTTCTCTTAGGTGAAGGAGAGGGTACCGGTGAAGGTTTTCTCTTCCTCCTTTCAACTCTTTTAAACTCTATTGGTTTCTCATTGTTGGTTCCAAGAGATGTGTCAACCGGTGAAATATGTGCCTCCGGTTGAAGTTCTTCAAGCTCACTAGCCGATATGCCACTAATGTTCATGACATTTTCCTTTATTTCCTTTACCTTTTTAGAAGCATCTCTATTGTATTTTTTATTTTTTTTCCTTTTCTTCAACAAATTTACATTACTCTCAATAGTTTTGACACTGCCAAAGACCTATTTTGATGGTTCTCTTGGTGCATCCAGTAAAGCTTTAGCAAATATCTCCAAAATATTAAGATCTACTTCATATCCTATTTCGATGACCTAATTTATTCTAGGGAGTACAACATCCATCCATGTCTCATCTCTTTTGATAACAAAAACATATCACTTTGTCATATTTGTCCACTACACTTTATGGTAGCCTTTCTCTAGTTCTCATTTTAGCTTGGAAAGTTTTAAAGTAATCAATTATGTTGTTGTCCCTAGCAGTTCCCATGCTAGTAAAAGCTTCCTATAATTGTTTTCCTACCGATATATCATAACCAAAGTCTTTAGGTCAAGTATCGAGGATCTCCTTAGTGAAATACAAAGTCAAGCATACCAAGAGATTTCCAAAGTAGAATGTCCCTTTCTTATCTCCTTTAATCTTTTTCAATTTTTCAATGAGTTCATCTTTTAGCCATTCACACACATCTATCATTGTATTGTTGTTAACCATCTCATAAGCATTGTTTATACAGAGACCAGAAATGAAATTTAACCTGTTTGCATGTGTAGTCTTGTATCCTAGCACCATACTTACAAATCTCACATTGATGTCCTTGATATCATTTACTCTCAGTGATCTATTGTCAAATGTTTCTCCAATTAGGCTCATTACTTTGTTGTTAGGAATCTTCTTAGTTTTATCAAGTCTGTTGTTGGTTGAGGGTAAACCAATTACTGCCCTAATCACTTTCCAGGTTATTTTGCAAACAGAATCCAACCATAAGAATTCTCCATGTTCTCTACTTAGTACAATTCTTACTACTTCCTCTGGAAATTAGGGAATGTTGAGTACCTCCACAAAACCTAGAGTTTCCACAATTTTATGTTCGGGTTTAACAACACCATTTTCATCACAAATTACCTTAGTAAACATTTTCATCAGTTCTTCAGAACCTAGTTCTTCTATATTGTAATCTATATAAATCCTAGGGTCTTCTGCAAATGCTACACCTTTAGGAATTTTCGAAAATGCCCTTACAGAGTCATCTTGCTTAGCAATTTTGGGAATAATCTTAAATACGGGCCTAGGGCATTTCACATTTTCCACAATGGTAGAGTTCAAAATAAACTCGGGAGTAGAAGAAGAAGCCATTGAAAAATACCTTTTATTGCTTGAAAATATTCTGAATGCTTGAAGAAATCACTTCGCACCTTCGTCTTGAATGCCTTCACTCTGTTTTCATGCTCTTTACTAATTTGAATGTTCAGTGAGTCAAAAATCAAGGAAATAAGATGATTTATAATGACTTATCTCTCACCAACCACATTAAATGCTTTCCGATTAAGTGAAAACTTAACACATCTGTCGGTAAGGAAGAAATCTATCTTCTCACCATCGACCGAGGGTAATCTGCATGATTTTCAACTTGCTGCAATACCCCCAAAGGGTTACTTCTCAGTTGGATGAAGAATCTCCTGCCGGTGGAGGATTACTCTGTTCTACTAGTATAGATACAATTTCATAAACTTTCTAAACTCTCTTCCTAATCCATTGTTTTGAAAATTCTTGCTTTACCTCATCTACCTTTTCTTTGCCTTTCAAATTGGATCCTTTATTGTTTGCCGGTGAAGTCTTGCTTCTACAAAATTTAGCAATATGTCCAATCTTGTTACAAGCATAGCAAGTCATATTATTCCTCTGATTAGCCTTTCCATATCCTACATCGGTTTGTGTTCTGCATTGATTAGATAAGTGTTCATATCTTCCACAAACATAGCATTTCACATTCATTCTGTAATTTTCTAAATTATGACCAATTTTGTTACATTTGGAACATTGACCAGTGGATGCATTAATATTCTGATTGTTTCTGAATATACACTGATTTTCTCTATGACCATATTTATTGCAATTGAAACATTTTCCATTAAACTTATAAGCATTAGGTTGTCTTACCGGTTTGTTCTGATCTAGATTGTTTGCAGTACCAGAACTTTCTCCAACTTCAAATCCAAGTCCATTAGTATCTCCATTAGGTTTCTGACTTTTCAGCATGTCATCAAGCTCCTCTGAACTTTTCTTGAATTTGTCTTTGTGTTTATTTACATTAGCCAACTCATTTCCCAGAATTCCCATTTGTCTCATAAGCTCAATTTTATCATGTTGCATGTGAATCAGATCTAACTTCAACATATCATTTTCATGACTAAGTCTTAGATTTTCATTTCCAACATCATTGAGTCTCCTAGTTAAGTCTTCTTTATTCTTCTTTCTGTCTTCAATATCTTTACATAACCTCATAGTCATATCTTACATTTCATTCTTCATATTATTGTTTTCTTGTCTCAACATGTTTGCAAGTTCTCTAAGAGTTTCCTTTTCATCATCATCTTTTTGCATCTTCTCATTAAGTCCTTGAATGAATTCCTGTGCAATCCTCAGATCATCTTCAAGTTTGATATTCTTCACTTTCTCCGCATCATAATCTACAAGAGCTCCTTCCAATTGTTTTCTTAAGTTCTCCATCTGTACCGATGGCAGAATCTTCCTCAAGCTGTTAGGCATTTGAAAATAGAGGATCGGCTCTAATACCAATTGTTATAATCAATGGTAGTCCTAAAGACACTAAGAAGGGGGGTGAATTAGTGTCTAACCAGTTAGCTGAATATTTAAACTTATTAAGAACTTTGTATCCCAAAACAGTGTACTGGTAAATAAGAATTAATGCAGCAAATAAGAATAACAGAGACAATATAGAGAACACACCATAACACAGGATTTTTAGTGAGGAAACCCAGTGTGGGAAAAACCTCGGTGGGATTTGTGACCCACAATATTCACTCACTGACCAATGAATAAATATTACTTACAATGAAGGCCCTGCACATGCAGGAAGGCTAGTAACCTAGAGCTCACTGCTCAACTACAAAATAGAAGTCTCAGTGACTTACAAAATGGATTATCAAAATCCAATACAATACTCTGCTTCAGATCAGCATCAGCTATGCCAGGTTCAGTACCAGTTTAAGCTTAGTCTATAACCAAAACCTTCGCTATCAACAATATCACCTTATACAAAATATCATCTATCCTCTCACTCTCTCACACTCATTCCACCTTCAAAATGACCTATAAGATCTCATACATATATGAGTCTTTTACAATATGCCATGTCGGCTTTTACAAGAGATAATTACATTATAAAACAATAAACAAAATTCTATTGCATGTTGGCTTGAGTGTCGGTATGCATTATTGTCGTTGCCAGTGAAGTGCTTGTCGGTGTATGTAGAAGTCTATTTCCTGTGTCAGTAATTGCTGGTGAGTTGCCAGATGATTGCCATTTGGTTGCCAGTTGGTTGCCATCAATGACAACATCAACTATTCTCATAAGAGTGTAGAATGCCAACAAACTCACAATATGAATAACAATGATTACAAATTTTTAGGCTCACTACCAAGGAGAAACAACACTTGATGAACTTATGGAGCTCAAGAACACAACCTTACACAAGATATAGAATAAGGACTTGCTCAGATCAAGCTCACTACTTCAGGGAAAGATACATAAATGTTGAACTAGAAGGCTCATTGTCATACAACAACTAAAGAAATAGTAGAATTGATATGAGAAGGATCTCTTGAACATGAAATTGTCCTTGATCTAAAGAATTAAGAAACCAATATCATCGCAAACATCTTTGAACACAATCTTTATCTCTGCACATTGTCTTCCTGAATATATCACCTTCAAAGCTCTTCATAATCTGACTTTCACACATTTATGAACTTAAATTTATTTTCATATCATTCAAATACACTTCTCATCAATTCACACACATTTCACACATACTTCTTCTCAACTCATCCATCTACACTCCTTAAATATAAAATAGAACATTAAAAACCTAATCGAGGGTTGGCCAAAATAGAATAAGCCACCCAAAAAAAAATTACTTAAGGTGTTCCACTCCAAGAGAAAGAAGAGACCCAAACACATCATAAAACATCCTTCCAAGATAAATCCAATGATCCACACATGCTAACACATGCTCCAAGGTTAGAACCAAAAAAATTACATGTGGATAAGCATTAAAGCTTGTCAACTAGTCAGCCAAAAAGAATATCTTTCGATGCAAAATACTCCATGCGGATCTCCACACACTGAAGTGAGACCCATAGCACTATCCCAACTTGTCATCCATAGAATATTTGGATAAAAAACATGATCCAAATAAGATAAACCAGTCAAACACATCGAACTACAACATAACTGAATATACCACACTCAAATCAACATGACTCACTTGCAAAGCACCAACGCCACAACAGAATCATATTGACCTAATATTGTAAGAATCATATAATCATGTCCTCTTAACCGCAACACAAACTTTCGCATATCCGAAGGCCACCAAAAACTTTCTAAACTAGTCTAATGTTCAGACACTCTTCCTATCAGAAAACAGTAACAACTAACTTCTGCGAACCATGAACTAGAAAATCGAACCAAGTTGTCATTGAGACATAAAAAAACTCTTTCTTGCATATTGCCACAACCAACACAAACATAAGATACATCTAGACTAGAATCCATCCAGACAACCAAGTTTGACATCAATGACAACAACACAAACTCATATTTCCAATAGTATGCATCTTAAAAATGAAATTCAAAACCTCATTGACTCTAATACCATATAAATACATCATGTGAATGATAAAGGAAATAAACTTGTAGCACCACCTAATCGAAACTCGTAAATCTTTACCAATTCTTTGCCTTCCCATTTGAAAAATGTTGTCGAGTATAACATTGATAGTTATATATCCATTGAGGATTTATCCAACCAATCTTATGATTTTGTGGATATAATAGAACAAGAGAAACATAAGCCTAAACATGAACCTAATATCACCTTTAGCTCGAGTGATATCTTGAATGTACCTGAAGGACTATTATACATTATTATTAGAATCAATAACAAACCCACACGTGGGTTGCTTATTTATTTAATAATCATGGTGAATGTGGTTACAAAAAAATATCTTTAAGCACATGAATTATATCAAGACACTTATGATAAACCTGAAGTCTTGATTAAGGTGCATGATTGTTTCACCAACCCCACCATTGGTTCAATCACACTTCCCGTTGAAGTTGGTTCTAAGTACTTAGGTTTTCCTTTTACCATCATCCCTACTTCAAAAAAAAATCATGTAAAGTTGGGTTATCCTTGGCACACATCCATGAAGACAATCTCTTTCATAATCCATAAGTGTTTGAAGTTCCCATTTGAAGGACAAGTCAAAATCGTACATCATAGTGCTTTTCAACCCTTTTCTAACTGTGGAAACTTTACACTTGATTTTTTTTCCCTCAACAACCTCAACCAATCAAACCTCGTGAAGATATCTTATTCCTATCCTACCAAAAGTTTAAAGCCAAGAGAATAGCTGAGTTATCCATAGGAAATCCTTCAAGACTCGCTTTGGTTGCTACCTCTAAGGATCCTTCAACATCTATGGATATAGAAGTAGGTCTTTCTACCCCATAGGTAGCAAATGAACCACATTCTAGACCAGAAATCCTCCCTACTCTTAATGTTCCTAGCATACATATGTTGTGGTTCCACCTCTACCATCCTATAAAGGACAAAGAGGCAAATTCTTCACACCATCTAGAACTCCCCCTATCTCTCAAATCTTAGTGTGAGAGAACACCAATGAATACACATGCCAAGGCTTACAGTGAGCTTGCTATAAGAAGTGAGTCTTCTCCTAAGAAATCAAATGTTCATTTTGTGTTACCTTCTTAGCCTTCTTTACCATCACTCATACCTAGAGAAGAGAATTACCTTGTCCAACCTTGTTGAAATTTGAAGTTGTTGATTCCAAGGGATTCTTCTCCTCCTATCAAATCACCTATAGTGATCAATTTGCATAATAATTTTAATAATATGGTTGAAACTATTAAAAATAATGATTTATCTTTGATATTTTTAAAATCATTAACTTTAGCTACTAGTGACACACATTGTGATCCAACATTAGAGCATGGTCCATGTTTGGCACTATATATAGATTCATCTAGTGTACTAGTTGTAGCTCCTTTAGCATCTTGTCCGCCATATCTATATAATGATGAGCAAGATTGGAAAGTAGATGGTTTGCTAGACTAGCTCATTTGCATACTAACATTTGGTTTTTGTGTGTTTACTTGCATGTAATGTGATTTCCTATAATATGATTCTTGGCATGTCTTTTTTTGTTAATCTCTCTTTGGATGACCCTTAAGGCTCCATTGGTACAAAGATACAAGGAGATCAATCTTGTCATGGCATTCCTCTATTTGTATCTGCATTCTTCTATATTTCATATACATGTGTCGTAAATGTATTTTTATTTTGTCTTTAAGGGTAGATGCAAATAATTGAGGCTTTTTGGTCTCTTCCATGTTGACCCAAAATACCCTTTGTTCATCTTATGTCCTCTTCGTCCATTGTCCTTGTAGATCCATTGCATTAGGGGGATGATTCCAATTCAAAACAATCATAATGATATACATTATTTATCTAATTCACATATTGACCTCAGATCGTAGATCCTTTATGTGCTCTTACATGTTATGTTAATTTCACCTTTGATTTACCTATGTTTGGGGGTATTTCACTATTTTGGTATCCTTGTATTTGGATGTATGTATGCTACCTTAAAGAAATGGGTCCTAATTGGCATACACAACCACTTTAACATTGGGCATACATTCCTCTATTCATTTTTCTTTGTGCATACATTAGACAAGATTGGCTTGTACACATTGATCATACACCATGATTTTTCTTGGTTCCACTATAGCACCCATTTTACAATCTCATATCATAAAAAATTCTTGGTGTCACTATAGCGCCCATCTTGTAGTCTCATTTTCAAATTACCCAGCAAACAAAGGGTTCTTATTTGTAATATTTGTTGGTGTGAAACTCACCTCTAAGTATATTGTAACTTTTTAGACCTGTGCAAAACCTTCACCTTAGTATGAGTCACCTAGCATAATGCAACTTTCTACACCTATGTGACTTCCTTTTGCAACATGACTCCTCGTAAGTATCTGAGGATTCTTACTAGCCCTAGAGGTCACGTTTTTTATTTTATAGCTCCAAGTAAGTTCCCACAAATCTTACTAGTCCCTAGATCTGCCATATCCTTTTTGTAAGGAAAACACAGTGCGGAAACGTCTTCCTAACGTCAATTCAATAGGGGATTAAGCAAGTATACCTTTTTAAATTCTTTTGCAACATATTAAGATGACACAGACAGACAATTCACATATCCAAACTCACAGAGACAGAACATGAGATTTGTGTGGGAAAACCTTTATAGGTAAAAAACCACAACCAAATAGAAATCACTTTATTCACAGTAAACAGATGATTACAATAAAGCTTACAGATTCTCTTCTCAGGTATTTGTTCTCAGAATCTACAGTTTGGATTACAATCATCACCATTGCAAAACATTTAGTATTACAGGATTCCAGACATACATCGCATAGTAACCTCTCACACTCCTCACACATCGACCAAGACTATGCATCTTGGAGTTCCTATCATACTTTAATGACACTCCATGCCATATGCTTTGTGCCTCTTTGAGCTTTTCACTCTGCTCTGCTCGATCGTCGTTCAACCTCTGTAACTCGACCTCTCTAATTGATTACATTTCTAGCAACATATATCAGCCATGGAGCATAACCATTATGGAGTCCAACGGCCTAACCAACATTGCATTTTGGTTTCCTCTGGAAACCCCCATTACATTTGTCGGATGCGGTTCAGACAATAGTCAGTTGCTCCAACCGCCAGGAAGTCTAACTGTCTACGTCAGTCTACATTCACGACTTGTCCATTATCCCACATGCACTAGGAAGTCAGGTCGGTTCATATTCATATACACCGACAGTCTCATCCTTGGTGTCTGAGTGTTCATCTTTTTGGATCTCGGTTCGATCTCACATTAGCAGTCAGTCTCCACTCCATTGGCCATCAGTATAGCTTTCAATTGATAGAGTCGATCGCCTGATGATACCCGATCGCCGAAGGCGACTCCATTGGGTCATCGGCACAACCTTCCTGCTATCTCCCTAATCCCCGATCACTCTGAGGATGTCAACACCAAACCATCGGGTCTTCAGCCAAACAATGAACAAGTAATCCCAATCCCCTGATACAATAGTAGACAGCTCCACTAATGCACTACAAAACAAGTCGACTCCATCGGCTCTTCGGTATAACCTCCAAGAGGTAGACCCGACCTCCCGATAACCAAGAGCGGACCTCATCAGCTCATCGGAACCAACATTGTGATGTTACCCCGATCTGCATTGTTATCCCGATAACCTAAAGTGGTCTCATCAGGTCATCGGCTCATGCCCAAAGCTGCTATCCCGATAAGCGAAGCACTCTGAGAAAAAACAAAGCAGACTCATCGGGACTTCGGCGTAGCCTTCATCACGTCAACCCGATTGCCAATATCAACCCGAAGTGCCTAAGATAGGTCCATTGGATCATCAGCACAACTCTGATGCAGTCTTCCTGAAAACCGAAGTTATCCCAATGATCAAAGTTGACTTCGTCGGGTCATCAGGATGACTTCAAACCTTCTATGCTCATATGCAAAACATCGGCCTAAGTCACACCGATTAAAAAGTGTTCAACAACCAAGAAGGTAACAACGTAACACTCTATTGCTCCATTGGTGTAGGCTACTCCAATCAACCCAAACATGGTCAGGAGAATTCGAGGCACATTCCCAACAATCTCCTACTTGTCGAGGAATCCAATGGACCTATCTACCAAGCCAAACACATACAAATTTCATTGAGAACCATGGACTTCTAAAGTCCATCAATGTTTATATACCATTTGATCACAAACCACTAGGAAATACAGTTTACTTTGTGTACCACTGAGACACACACAAAGAAGTATCATCTCATCCATAGATACTCCCTCCTTCTATCATACCACTCCCA
Source organism: Cryptomeria japonica (assembly GCF_030272615.1). NCBI lineage: Eukaryota > Viridiplantae > Streptophyta > Pinopsida > Cupressales > Cupressaceae > Cryptomeria > Cryptomeria japonica. The sequence continues at coordinate 142,754,262 of NC_081409.1, forward strand.
CCAGACACAAATAGAATCTATCTCCTGAGAAAAACATAACTCTGACTTCCAGAACACAAAAAACTCACATTCCCAAGGCTACTCAAATGTGCCAACATTAGTCACAAACATATCTAGAATAGCACCCATAGCAAGTGCTAGTATATCCAACTATACATACCTCCAAGATATAACAAGATGAATTTTAAATCATCAATATATACAACCTGTTACTCACAATATCAAACTTCAAGTGTAGTGATAGTCACATACATACCAAGAAGCTCCCACTGCATAGGTAATGCCAAAATTGAAAAAGATCATTTTGTCAACATTTCATAGAAGTAAGTGAAACCTTTGTACCAAGAGCATTCACAATACTAATTGTATACAAAGAACCTGCAAGCAAGTCTTCACAGCACCCTGTATCATACCCTTTCTTCACTTGTAAATGCTAACTGTGTTATCACAGATGAATGCCTTTCAGTTGAACCTATTACCCATTCCAACTCAACACCATCTACGTTTCCATGTTTCCAAGAGCACTTGTAACTGATCAGCCCATGCCAAAACTTCAAATGTATGACCACATTATCATGAAGTACCAAGCAAATGATCAATGTACTCTAAACACAAAAACAAAACCAAGATCATTGTCAAAATTCCAATTGCAGAATCAGGAACTCAAACATGACAACCATGATCTAAAACATCTCACCCAAAGAGATCACATGCTCCATATGAACATAAAGACATTATGTCAAAACTCTAAATGCATCTCAAGAGTATATCCTGACATAAAAAAATCCTAACTTAGGATTACAACATCTCTACCAAAGACCCCTTATGAATCTTCAAGATGTTAACATCTCCAGTTACATGAAGAACATTCACCAATACATGATGAATCTGCATCACTGCCAAAGACCCAAGGTACCTAGTCTTAATGGCATCATGATTGAACCAGACACCGACAGATGTCTGACTTGCCAAAGCAGCTTAGAAGGCATATCCATCCTCATTCTGAGAGGACCAAGAATCAGAAGAACCCTTACTTTTCTTCTTCTTCTCTCTGCAATCCTTACGGATATGACCAGTCTGCCCACAATTCTAGCACTTCGCTTTGGACTTCTTTCTAGGAGTCTTGGAGCTTTCCTCTGACTTGGACTTCGACTTCTTGTCCTCCAGCTTACCTTTAACAGTGAGAGCATCCTTGACCATCTCAAAATATTTTCTTTGAGTTTCTTTTGACAACAATGAAGCAACCACACCTTTCATAGTGAGCTTGGTTGTTGTACTCCCAATGGTCATTACTAGATGATCCCATGAGTCAGGAAAATAACATAACAAAAGCATACATCGATCCTTGTCATCATTCTGGACTCCTACAAAGGCTAGCTGAGCAACAATCATATTGAAAACATTCAAATGATCTGCAACAGATGTACCCTCGTCCATCTTCAAGGAATATAACATCTTCCTCAGGAACAACTTTTTTACCAGAGACTTTCCCTAATAAATATCTCCAAGCTTCTTCCACAAAAGATTAGCAGTCTTCTCCTCATGGACATTCAATAGAACATAATCTACCAAACAGAGTCGGATTAACCCTCTAGCTTTTCTATCTGCAAGATCTCAGTCTTCTTGCTTCATGCCTTAAGGCTTAATAGTTGCAGTCATAGCAACCCAAAGTTCTCTATCAACCAGCAAGTCTTCCATCTTGAGTTTTCACAACTCAAAACTCGCACCATTGAATTTCTCGATCTCCACTCGCCCAAAAGCATTCGCCATCTTAAACTACAAACAAGGCAAATAGACAATCTTCTAGACTCCCACTGAAACCAAAATTCACACAACAATAGCCCTCCCCAACAAGGATAACAAAACAAAGCCAGGCTTTGATACCACTTGTAAGGAAAACACAATGCGGAAATGTCTTCCTAACGTCAATTCAATAAAGGATTAAGCAAGTATGCCTTTTTAAAATTCTTTTGTAACACATTAAGATGACACAGATAAACAATTCACATATCCAAACTCATAAAGACAGAACACCAGATTTACGTGGGAAAACCTTTAGAGGTAAAAAACCCACCACCAAAGAGAAATCACTTTATTCACAGTAAACAGATGATTACAATAAAGCTTCCAGATTCTTTTCTCAGGTACTTGTTCTCAAAATCTATAGTTTGGATTACAATCATCACTAATGCAGAACACTTAGGATTATAGGATTCCATACATACATCACACAGTAACCTCTCACACTCCTCACACATCGACCAAGACTAAGCATCTTGGAGTTCCTATCATACTTTAATGACACTCCATGCCATATGCTATGTGCCTCTCTGAGATTCTCACTCTGCTCTGCTCGACCGTCCTTCAACCTCTATAACTCGACCTCTCTAATCGGTTACATTTCTGGCAACATATATCAGCCATCGAGCATAACTGTTATGGAGTCCAATGGCCTAACCAACATTGCATTTCGGTTTCCTCTGGAAACTCCCATTACATCTGTCGGATGCAATTCAGACAATAGTCGGTTGCTCCAACTGCCAAGAAGTCTAACCATCTACGTCGGTCTGCATTCACGACTTATCCATTATCCCACATGCACCAGGAAGTCGGGTCAATTCATATTCATATACACCGACAGTATCATCCTTAGTGTCTGAGTGTTCACCTTTTTGGATCTTGGCTCGATCTCACATCCGTAGTTAGTCTCCGCTCCATCGGCCATTGATATAGCTTTCAACCAGTAGAGCCGATCACCCGATGATACCCGATTGCCGAAGGCGACTCCATCGGCTCATCGGCACAACCTTCCTGCTATCTCCCCGATCCCCGATCACTCTGAGGATGTCAACACCAAACCATTGGGTCTTCGGCCAAACAATGAACAAGTAATCCCAGCCCCAATACAACAGTAGATGGCTCCACTAATGCGCTCCAAAACAGGTCGACTCCATCGGCTCTTCGGGATAACCTCCAAGAGGTAGACCCAACCTCCCGTTAACCAAGAGAGGACCTCATCGGCTCATCGAAACCAACATTGCGATGTTAACCCGATCTGCATTGTTATCCCGATAATCTAAAGTGGTCTCATCAGGTCATCAGCTCACACCCAAAGCTGCTATTCCGATAAGCGAAGCACTCCGAGATAAAATAGAGCGGACTCATCGGGACTTCGGTGTAGCCTTCATCACGTCAACCTGATTGCCGATATCAACTCAAAGTGCCTAGGATAGGTTCATCAGGTCATCGGCACAACTCTGATGCAGTCTTCTCGAAAACCGAAGTTATCCCGATGATCGAAGTCAACTTCATCGGTCATCGGAATGACTTCAAACCTGCTATGCTGATATGCGAAACATCGGCCTAAGTCACACCGATCAGAAAGTGTTCAACAACCGAGAAGGTAACAAGGTAACACTCTGCTGCTCCATTGGTGTAGGCTACTCCGATCAACCCGAACATGGCTAGGAGAATTCGAGGCACATTCCCAACACTTTTTGGTTTATGCATGCTCCATGTGTGTGTTACATATGCTAATCATATTGCTCCTTTTATCTTGATATTCTAGATTGATAATATCCTAAGTCTTGGGGGCTGCCACCTTCCAAAACTTAGTGTTGTATTGCCTCTTTAATGTCTTGATAAAAGTCTTTATTTTCTTCTCTATACTTTACCAAGAGTATGAGCATAAGTTTATAGTCTCAATAAAGTGGGGGTTAAAAGTAGTGTCATAAATTGTATCTTTTTACTATTTCACACTCATTTTGTGCTCACTTTGGTTGTTGTGTCTCATGCTCTTGATTTATGCCTAATTGTGCTTAGTTTTGAGATCATTTTTGAAAGAAGTGAAATCCCCTACATAGCTACTCTTTTTTGCCTAGAATGTTAGGACTAGGGGGCCTAGTGCCCTTGTTCTCCTACACTAGGGTACCTAAGACCCCTATCCTCTTAGACTAGGGCACTTAACACCACTTTCTAGGCATTTTGACCATAAATTTGAAATCATAATGGTCAGTTGTGCAAGTAGTAGGAAAGTGCTCCCCAATGTTGACCTTAACCAAAAATTGAACCTGAAAAGGTGTAAGTTGTATATAAATACAACCCCCCCTCTCATTTTAAAATCTATGTATCCCATCATACATTAATTCAATTCCAATTGAGAATTCAATGAAGCATCTTCAAGGCAATTGAGGACAAGTCTGCAATTAAGTTTTCAAGCATTCAAGATCAGCAATCATGATCAAGTTTTATGTGTTCCTCCATGATGAAGGCATGCATTAACATCCATCAAACAACATCAATTTTTGCATGAGGCTTCAACGCAATGGTTTCACATCAAAGGTACTATTTGTCATTTCAAGCATTTCCTTTAAGGTTTTCAGCCTCTTCCCTACCAGGGATAAGTTCTCTTTCATCCAACATTATTGTAGTGAAGGTGGAAACACTAACATTGGGTTTGACATAAGCAAGCCCCTATACAAAACAACATTTTTCTCTCTTTTTTTGTGTACAAACTATACATAATATATAGCTAAAGGTTGTATAATTGCATAGAGAAGACTTAGACTGATAGTCCTTGACTTTGAATAGGTGAAAACCCTTCGACTATACCAATTAGCTCAAAGGCCTGACACGTTTAGTGTAAATTTTGGAGGGAAAGATCTACAAAGCCTCTTGATTATGAAGCTAAAGCTTTTAGTTGATGAAGACACCTTCAAACTATGGTGCCTAGCTCACTGGTCCAACATTTTCAGCTCTAGATTTCTATCACAAGTTTTTCTCTATCTCTCGATTGACTGTTTGAATGTATAGAAATGGAGAGGTAATTTGGATCCACTATGACATGATAACGAAACAATTAGTATGACGTGAGAATGAAATGACTACAAGAGAACCATTTCTCTTTTGTGAACCGTTTCTCTTTCTTGAAAAGTTATTAATCACTTTTTTCACTAAATATTTTTTGTAGAGACATTAAAGGCAGGCACAAATTACAAGTATTGTTTAAAGTATGGAGTTTTATAATCTTTTTCCATGTTTTGAATCCATTTGTATGTGTCAACACCCATCAAGAATAGCTTACCACCAACAAAACCAGAAAAACCAAAACCATTGTCCACTCATTATGGACAAGAATAGATAGAGATGCATGGCAAGAGGAGGGGACAAACTGCGATCAATTTGTCTAGTTTCTATATTATTATGTATTTTTCATTGATACTTCCCTGCTAGAATTTTTAATTTCCTTAGAGTACTTTTTCTTCAACCATCTTTCCTAAAGAGTTATATTTTCTCTTCTCTTCTTTGTTGTGTGTTTGAGACATTAATAGTGAGCGGAGGAGGTTATGGCACCAATGAGCCTTCATGCCAAACTGTAAATTTAGACATGCCTTTTAAAAAATAGGTGAACCCTAAGTTTTAATCATTTCTCATTTCTTATCTTTTTTTATTGTGTGTTTCAGGCATGAACAATGTGCGGAGGAGGTGATACCATCACCAAAAACAATCATGGAGCTATAGGGGTTTTTGAGCAGCAAGGTTAAGGATATTGGAGTAGGTAAATTTGGAGTTGCAAAGATTATGCGCTACAAGAAGACTCTCAAAATCGTTGCAGTCAAGTTTATTTAAAAGGTGAAAAAGGCAGGGCTGCTTTAAAACATTATGAATCTGAGCATGTAAGGATTTTTCATGGAGTGGTTCTGAGAAAGCACGAAGGGTAGAGAACAAAATAGTGGGAAAGAGGATGAGCTGCAGCCAGTTTTGTGGTTACAAATTTTAACATCTGCCATTAGGGTTTCCCTTATACTGTTAGTGCTTCTATGTTTTCGCCTCCTAGAATTTGAAATTTTTGGTGACCACTGTTTATAGTTTTGTTTGCGATGGCTTTAAGGGACCATAGGGTAGGGTTTGATAAGATTGGTGTTACCTACACTACTGGTAGCATTCAGGATATGAAAATACCCACTTACTTTTCTTCAACGCTGGTAGCAATAGATTTTATAAATATATCATTCTTGCACATTGCCTGAGTCGTTATAGCCATACATTTATGCAACGATGAGAATATTCAATGGTTTATCTTTTGAGATCTCTGCTTTGTCTTAACTCTGTTTGATCCTTTATTTTAATATTAATCTTAGGAACACCAAGATTTTTTTCCACTATTTGATTTAAATTGAACGTATGATATTTTAAATTGTAAGAATTATGATTGAGATCAGCAAAACTTAGAGAACATAAATTTTACTTTCCAGCATGAAACTCTTGTCATTCTATGATTGGAAGATACTCTGAAATGGTGATGTATATGTACTTATCTTGATTATCAGGCCAAGTTCGAAACGTTAAACAATAATTGCTTGCATGAACTAATGAAAAGTAGACAGATGATACATGCTTCTGAAGATATTCATAATTGTGTCAACAAGTATGCAATTAGATGGCTGAAGCAATGTTGAAAAACCCTCATCTGTTTTCCTTTGTTGTACATAAATTCAACGTAAGCAATCAGTTATTTGATTAATTGTGATAGAGATTTTTATATTCAAGATCTATTATTAAATTCACAACAAAATGCACTTTCTATCTTCAGATTCGACATTTCATTTCCATATTGTGGCAGATTGCTCAGAAAATAGAGCTTTGCGTTAACTGCCAGTCTTGAGGAAAGTTAGGAGATGCAATGATGGCATGAATTGGTAATTTTGTAGAATATAATGTACACATATTTGACATAAGAAGCTCATACTGATAATTTTACAGTAATAGGATGAAAACAACTACATTGATTAATGTCAATGCAAGAAAGTGAAACCTGGTTAAACTTTCAAATGGAGGGTGAATTCTCCTTCTTTAGTTATATTCTTAGATTTTTGTTTTCTTTTATGGATTGTTAGAAAATTTAAAACTTATGTGGACAAAATGAAATAGCAGTCTAAAAAGAGACTACAGAAAAGAGAAAGAAAGTTATTACAAAGACTGTATCCACCAGCTCACTATTCAAGCATATAAACAAGACTTCTCTGCTGAACTAAACAGCTCACTAAACATGACAGCTGAAACACTTGAACATAGTCAAGAATATACAAGGAAGTTACACAAAATAGAAACTATAACAATAATAATTCTGCCTTGCTGAACCAATTAGCTCACTTAACATGATGACTAAAAACATAATATGAATGAAACACTTGACCATGAACAAACAACCATATACAACTATAACTCGAACCGCCATGAACAACTTTTATGTACTTGCTGAACAGCATGTATCTGTAGCTTGAAAGCGGATGCTATCATTAAAAATGTGATATGAAATTTATAGAAAATACTAACCAATAGAAATTACTCCTGGTTTTGAACTGAACCTAGTAAATGTAACTGCTTTATATTTTATTATCATATTTGATAATGAAAAGATTACGTAAACAATTTTACTCTCTTAAACATGGGTTGGAGGTAAAATTGAGGTTTGAAAATTTAACTTAAAAAATATAAATATGATTATATGTTTATTTTAATTACAATCACCAAATCTAACCAAAATATTATTATGTTTTGAAACATTTTCAAGAAATTATTTTGAGCACCAGCTTTGCCAACAATGCTTAATTTTAATTAGGGAAAGAACCATTAAGAAAACCCTTCAATATTGCTTAAGTAACACTTATTCCTCACATCTAAACTACGTACAAAATATAGCATATTCTTAGCCGATATAAAATTAGGATGTTGTCATAGTGGAGTAGGATACTCAAAAACGATTGAGGATTGAGCGTGTTATACGCACGCGTTTGGCAGATTAAATAATCCAAAGCCTGCAACACCTACAATATTTATTTTGTATAGACGAGGATTTCAATGACTTTGGAATAAATTAATTAGATGTAAGTGATGTTTTGAATCTAATAGCTATGTAAATTGATTGAGTTGACTTTTGGGATGTAAGCTTTATTTGGTGATGTTATTTGATAGAGCGATGCATAACAAAATTGGAACTCGAATCTTGATTAGAAAGTTAAATGATTTAATCTTGAGAATTCAAGAGTTTTTGGACAGAATTATAGAATTAATCGTAGTTTTTACACCAATATTTGTTGAAAATGTTTATTTATTAAAATATAAGGTAAGAAAAATAATCGCAGTGTTAAAAGGGTATTGTAGATTTGTTAGGCAAGAATTGAAATTTAGGACCTTTTAAAGTTTAAGTTTTGTGATTGGATTAATAATAAAAATTAAAAAAGATGAGGAGGATGTTAATAGATGTTGGTATGTAGTCAATTGTTGAATTTGTTTATATGATCCAATGATTAATTGTATAAGATTGTGTACTTGAAGTATGTTTTAATAATGTTAATACTTAATTGTACATGTTCGAAGATTTAGTGTGGTTGATGTATGACACATAAGTTGTTGATGACAAACATGCCTACAAAAGGATAACACGTTTGATCAAGCATATTGAAAATATACTTTTTTCATTCATTCTTTGATGTTCAAATGATCTAAGATGATGCATTTAAATGCATAAACCTAGGAGCATAACTTGGAATTTTTGGTGTCTATGCCAATGGGTAATACTCTAATCCTTAGAACATCATTCTTATTATACATAGGAATTTAAAATTTGGAAATTAAGACATGATTGTACCAATTATCCTATCCAAAGAGAGTAAATCGTTGAGAATTAAGTCAAATAGGTTCTAAACAAAGAAATGTTCTATGTATGAGTTTTGGAATCGGTCTTAGGTCAATGGGTGAATGAAAATAGTTATTTTATGTACAAGAATTATGCATTCATGACATTGACCAAAAGTTATCGAAAGCAAGGGTGGATAAGTGTTAGGGTACTTTTACTCTCCAAAAAATTATACGATTTTATTTATTATCCTTATCACTATAGATGAAAATTTAAACTCCCCTCCACAAATATCTAACATATATAAATTAAATACAATTTAGTTAAAATCAAAAATAAAATAAAGATGTTGGATTTCATTAATTAATTTAGATTAATTAATTGAAATCATAGTATAGGATGGTACTCATAAGACAAAAAAATCTTGTAAGTTACTTGCTAATCAATTTTTTAATAAGAAATTAAAAAAAATTCATAAAAGCATGCCAAAAATTTGTTAGATTGACATAAAAACTTTTCACATCAAAATAAGACTTGTGCACACATTAAAAAGCTCAAACTTGTCATTTTTACACAACTTCATTTAAACTTTCAACCTTCAACATATTTGAGTGTTGGGGATTTGTTATCCTAAGTAAGCATTAAGTGAATTTACTAAAATTATAAGTACATAATACTTTTTCTATTTTCTTTTTTACTTTCCTTATTATTAATTCTCAAGCTTACAATTTTTTAATTTCATTTTTAATTTTAATTTATTTTCATGTAGTCTCTAGAAGTTTTGTTCAAAATAATCCTTTTTCTTCCTTTTTTTTTTTAAGGATTTCATTTTATTTTGTAAAGAAAGATGGCATTTAAAAAATAAATATAAAGTGATAGGAAGCCTAAGGATCCTCATGAAAACATGGAAGAATAAGTAGATAGATAGTGTTGGTAATATGTAATTATTATGGGGCCACATACAAGTTGAGACGTCAATCAATTCAACTTTTAGCTTAAATAGATAAGTGGCTAGTATGTTGCAGTATGTTATGTACAACAAATGAAGAGGTTGAGTGAGAGGTTATGGATATACTTTCATCATAGTAGAAAGATATGGGCACATTAACCAAAAAATACTAAGATATCATAATGCGAGCAACCATAGTCTAGGTTTTTTTTCCTTGTAATGTGCTCCTATTTTTCAATCTTCATTTTAAGGTACAACGTAGAATTAAAAAAGCACCATGAGTCCAAGTTGACATGACAGATTTTGGTATTATGACAACACATTATTTGATTTTGCGAGGAGCCCTAATTAGAAGGAATTAGTCAACTCATTGATTGTATAGATTTTAATAAAGACATACAATATAAATTACCCTAAAAATAATACAACATTATAATGACAGTAAATTTGTTATGAATATGAAATAAATCATTTTAAACTTATAATATATGAATTATATTTGTTGTCTAAATGTAGGAAAGGTAATTTATAACCTCATAGTTTTTGAATTTGGTAAGGATGATGAAAATTCCAAGAAAATCTAGTAAACAAAGAGATAGTCTCTATGTTTCTAAATATACTTGAGGATAAGGAAAATGTAAAATCACATTAAAGGGGGATGATATATAAACTCATTATCTCACCCTTTCCAAGTAATAAAAAGTAAAGCTTAGAGTAAACTTGACATAATATGTTTAATTTGAATAATTACATCAACATCCCTCTTTAAGTGTAATTGAGGTTAAAAAATTATGGGCACTGACAAGAAATGCCATGTTAGATACCCATTTACAATGAAAAGCACCCCAAGGTAAAAGAGAGTACCTCCAAAGAAATGAATGAGAAAGAGAAGACTATATATTCCCCAAAGGAATAGAGTCATGTAACTCCAAAAGAGATCAAATATGTACATGTGTTCTCTTTGTGAATGGTTTGATGAATATATTAACAACTTCCTACAATGTGGGATGGTACTAAATATCAATGATATATTCCTAGATAGTATCTTTGATGTTAGATTGTAGTTCTTATGGACCTCAATATTCTTAGTTCATTGATTAAGAACCAAATTCTTCTTGGAGATCATAATGGAATCTTGATTATGATAATAGATGATACACACTAGCCAATAGGTGATGCCAATATTTATTATTATATGATGAATCCAAATAGCATCTATAGTGGCATTAACAATTACATGTACTCTATCTTTATAGATCAAAGACAAATAACACATTAATTATTTCTTAGCCAACAAATATGACTAGCTATGAGGTGAAATTTGGAGGCAAATGTGGACTTGCAATCTTTAGAATCATTGATCCATCTTGCATAAAGTGAGAGACCATTTCAACAATGTAGGAATTGTTGGGGAAAGTGTGTGTAAGGTATATGGGACTCCCCATAAATTTTTAATATAAGGTAACATCACAGGAGGATTCAAACAATGGGCCTCTTTTTTGAATTTTATTATAAAGGGTCTTGATGGGAGGTTAAAAGAAACCATCTAAAACAATGAGAAGTGATCAACAACATGCTAAGTTTGAGAAATATTTGTCCTAGAATTATTTTGAGTTATCTCCATGTCTCAAGGAATTAATGTAACAATCTTGTCTATAATAAAAAATGTTTCATGTAGAGAACACTTATATATAACCTAGCCAATTCAAGGGATGGAGAACTTGTCATGATCATAAATTTGTTGACATGTGATGTATTACATTGAGCATATCATCAACTCATATGTAGACAGTCTAGTTGAAAGTACATTGAGTGAAGCAAATAGAGAGAATGAATCAAGTTCTATTTTTTGCATATCAAGTCTAAGGGACTTGTTTGAGGTCATAGTAGAAATTTTGAAGCCTATAATCTAATGAAGAATCTTTAATGTACCACATAGATTGTTTCATACATATTTCCTTATGTCGATCACCAAGAAGAAAAACACTTTACATTTCCCCAATGGTGAGTATCTACAATGAAAGAGTGAGATGGATAGGCTTTATTTTGGTGATGAGTGAAAATTTATTAATGTATTATATGTCTTATACTTTTGTAAACTTCTTATGATAGGTTATGCTTTAAATTTTTGTCAACTATTTTATTTGCTCGTATTTGGTTTTAAATAACACCAAACATCAATCTATTTTCCTTTCCTTAAGAAGAGAAATTAAATCCCAACTATGATTATTGATTGAGGAAGAGTATCCTTCTCCCATAACTTAGTCCCATTCCATAATATCTACTTTTTTAATAAAATTATTATGGATCAAAAAATTGGACTATGTATGCATAAGGAAAATCTTGATATCATGATGATCTTTCTTAATATTTGACGGATCCCTTATTTATGTACCTACTACTTGTAAAATTTAATGGAAATAAAGTGAAAGTATATTTATAATGGGAGAAATATTATTTCTCTAAGAAATAATTATAGAGGTTGTAGATAGAAGATGTGATTCATCTATCTCACAATCAAAATGATTGCCAAAAGGATAGCGTCATGTAGAAGGTGAGTAAAAAGGTCGATAGAGGGAAGGCGTTTCCTCAAACTTGAAACTTTAAGCAATGATAACATCATGAGTATTAAGATTTAAATTTTGATACTCTTTGACCCCATAAGAATACACAATCAATACTTTATAGAATTAAAATCATACACAAAACACAAATTCAATTTAACACACAATAAACTTTTATTTATTCAATATTTATTACATCATGATTTGCCTCTAAATAGAGGTTACATTTTGATCTACCTAAACAATACATGAAGGCAATATTTTATAGAGGTTGTAGCCTCAAAAAACACAACAGTTCTTTACACCACCAATTAAAAAACTTCTAAAACATGAAGTTGCCATCTAAGCATAATTTTTTGGATCATCCCAATTCTATAGTGCTAATGATCATGATTATATCTTGTAATTTGTCATTTTTTAAAATTTAATTTACTCTTCCTTTCTACTAATTAATTTTAATATTGTGAGCTATATAGAATAGTTTGATGAAGAACAATCCTTTAGTTGGATAAAAGTGCTCAAACTAATTGTTGACATACTCCTTTCAATTATCATTTAAAAAAGCTTTAATGTTCTTGCATGACTATTGTATGTGGGAAAAGCAGGTCGATAGAACTCAATATGTGAAAATATTGCCAAAGACTTGTCCACACACACACAGGACTTCTTGGTGCAAGCTATGGAGTCATGAAGTATAACTCAGCTTCCCAAGGTGGGTCCCATGGTTCTCTATCCTACAATGTCCCTCAAACCAATGTTATACATCTACAACTATTTTTCAATAAAGGCATGAAATGTCAATATTTTCCAAACACTTCACCCTTCTTGTGAAGAAAATAGACCATTATAAATCATGATAAATAATAAATTTAAAAAAAACAATGAGGTGGTGTGACATTTTTTAAATGAGAAACTAGGAAGGAGACCTACAAGATAAATATGAATCAATTGAAAGGGTTATTAAATAATTTCATCCTCTCCTTCATCATATTTCTCTTCAATATGCTTACCTAAGGCTCAAACATCATAGATACCATCAAAGCAAGATATCAATGAAAGTCATATAACAATCTCATGACTACTTAACTATTTAAGTTAGTGGTAATTTAGGTCACTAAAACACATATCCCTAGTTTAGCGACATCATCTGAGTAGAAATACACATGAAAGGTGAATTAGGAACAAATTTTGAAAAGTTATACATGTGTGCCTTGTGGTTTTCCTTTTTAAGGAAAATTAGAGAATCTCTTCAAATCCTCAAAATTTGTAGAGTTAGCAATAGTGGTTTTGAAACTATCTTTAGTAAATTTATCAACTTTAGGATAACAATTGAGTAGTGGATCATATTTCATGTTATTGGTGGGTCGTATATGTGTTGGATGATTATCTTATATTTCTACCCTAGGATATAAATTATTATGGAGCAGTTTCAATTCAAAGTGTTGCAAATATGTGTATATATTGTCATTGATCTCAAACTTTTTGTCATGGGAGATTGTTTGCAATTTTCATAGTGTTGTCACTAATGTCACACTTGTGTGTATTGATGACAAAGGTGAAGAGGAAGTTGTAGTTGTTCAGTTTTGTTTTTCATATAGTTGTGGTTGTTGTTGTTGTCAATGTTATTATTGATTGGTATGTATGGTTCAAAAATGAGTGTTCGAATGTTGTTATGATGTCTAGTGGTGATATTAAGTATGTGGTGTTTTTCGAAGGTGATGATAGTGGTGATATTAAGTATGTGGTGTTTTTGGAAGCTGAAATATGTAGGAAAGAGTATTTAAAGTCTTTATGGGAGAGTGGTCTGTAGTCCTCTAGTTTCTGAAGTTGATGGCTTGTGGTTTTGGATTCAATGTCTATGATTTGTGGATGTTGCACTATTAGGTTTTCAGGTCCTCATTTGTTTGATTGTTGAAGTTGGTTGTTGTAGTCTATTGATTATAAGGTTGTCTATCAAGACTAGTTAGAATAATACTCTGCATTGCTCTGCAAATTTTGGTTCAAGTTATGTGGCTTGGGGGATATGTTTGTATTAATCATGTAGTGTTTTTATTTAGAATTCAAGTGTTGGTTTTCTCCACAAGTGAAGTTATGTTGATCTATTGTTCGTCATTATCTCTTGTGTTGATCTTTGGCCGACTTGATTTTGATTTATCTTATTTGGATCATATTCTTTTATTTGTACCTACCACCCACCTATGGAACTATGATATCTATAATGGACCATTGGAACATGAAAAGAAATATATGACTTCCTACCATTAGAAATGACTACCTAGAACCTTTTTTCAAATAACAATTAAAAGTGAGCTAATTCTTTTCACTATAGCAACTAGATAATATCTATGGTATAAAATAAGGTTGATTGGGCATGTCTCTTCTCATTGTATACACTACATGAAGGAGGAGGAAGAGTATGTCAACAAATTTATGTTGTGTTTGAATTAAAGAACCATATTAGCAACTGAAACTACTTGGGTAAAAAAAAGTCAATTAATAGAGGGAGTTATCATCACTAAGGAAAAGTAGAAAATAAAGTGTTGAATGAGATAGAATATTACACACTTCCCCATCTAGAAAAGACAAAAGGAGACTTCCAAAAATTTTGCATATAGAAAAAAATTCAAAGAAACTCATAACAAATGATAAATTGAAGAGGAACAAGATGATAACCAAGGAAATCGGGATCCAATTGGCAATCACATAGTAAACTTGTTTTGGAGTGTGGTAAGTGCATGGAAATAGGATAAAGTTAAATCATATTTATATATGTATGCACTATTGTTAAATTATGGTTTATGAAAGATAACTCTTCTTAAGGGATAGAAGAACATATAGGTCTAAAAGACCTTGTAAGATTGTCAGTACAAAAACAACAAAACATTTTCATATGAAAATAAAGGTTGTGCATGCTTGGGTGATATCCCTCTATGATCTAATAGAAGGAGCGGAAAGTCTATAGCTCTATTATTTCAAAAGAAGAGGGATTTGAAGGTGGTATCACAACCTTATACTTATCACACTTCATGGCCATAAATATTTTAATGAATGACTATGGGAAAGAAGTTCTAATGGGATTTCATTTTTAAGGTTATGGAAATGAGGTATGGTAGGAACATTAGGTTTCAATGCCAATAGTTCAAAAGTCTCATGGAGGTAAGATTGTCTAATGGTTATGAAGAGCATGTGTTGATTTATCACTCCAAAAGACAATGACATGATAGACATAGGCTGGATGATAATTTATGTATGAAAACAATCTTTGTATGATCCAATAATGATAGTTAATACAATACTTGCATCTCAAAACAAGAAGCAATTCATTATGTAAGCCTAAGGTTTTATTTCTAGGCATCTTAAAAGGGGTATTTAGCACATATGAAGAGGTTGGAAGGGGAAAGAAACACAACTAGTAGTCAATAGAGAGAGATATTTGTCCTTCAAGCTTGAATGATAGTAACATATGGTATTAGTTCTCCATGTCAAGAGAATTATGATAGGGGTTTTAAAGGTAAAGAAAGGTATAGGAATGAGAGGAAATGAAAGGAAATATCAAATAGAATGAAGACAATCCCTAAAGAAAAGCTTATCTATTTTGATACTTTGTCAGAATAGTCATACCAAGTTGAAAAGGATATATGGAGAATGTGGAGAGGATAATAGATCAAGGCCTTCAAGTTTGAATGATAGCCATAATGGAGATAATGACTTTTATAAGACATAGTAAGTAAGTTAATGGAAGTCATTGGGACAGCCCCTAGGAGGGTTTTGAATTTTTTTGGCAAACATTTCAAACACAAGGAAATAATAGCTACAAATGATAAGGTACCTAGACACTCAAGTATGAGGCACAAGAATATATCGAAGGACCAATGAAAGAACATTATATCCTTAAATAAATCAGTGACAATGTGGACTATCACTGATCTATCCTTTGCATACATATTAGAAAAGGTTGGATGATGATTTATTTAAGAAAACAAGCTTAGTATGATCCAACAATGATAGTGGAAATAATCCTCTACATAAATCTTATGAAATGTTCAATGACAAACCACACATCATAATCAAGAGAAATTTAAAATATAATGGTTAAGTGTTTCAACCTATATAAGGAATAAAATGAGCATAGACATGAGATGCAAAGACAAGATATTCCTAACAAAAGATGGATAGTGTGTAGGCTCATTATGAATAATATTGATAAGTCTATCATGACAGTGGGTTTGTAATATTTTTTACTTTTTCAAGGCAATATTAGTTACTTCAGACTATTCACTATTGTCATGGCACCTTTTGCAGCAATAAAATCATCATGATTTATCTTCTTGAGTTTTGCATGCAAAACCTTTATCATACGACTCATTGTTAAACATCTATAAATAAAAAACAATTACCAATTGCATGTTATAGGTTGTGTCTTTGTTCGAACATAATTTACATGCCACAAACAACTTGTTTTCCTTCTAGGAATTGTAACAAACTAAACCTCCTTATGAAATAATGATGCATTAGTAGGTAAAAAAATTGAGTTATGCAAGAAAAGATGATTATTGAGCAACTGTGTATGAGAATAGCACTAGTATAGGTCTAAACATCCATACGGTGTATTACCTTCTAGATTTAGTTTTCATTTTTAAGCATTTCCTACTCTTTTCTCATTAGAACAATAGTTTAGAGTTAGGATTTAGTTGTTTGATAAGGAAACCAACCCTCTCTAGAGGTTCATTTCCACTATAGGTCACCCACAACCTAGAAATGCTTCCATGTTTCACTAGGTTGCTAAGTTAATAGCTCAACTAGGGTGCAAACCTTAGTGATAATAGGGGTTTCTCAAGTTGATCCTAGCTTGAATCCAAGAGCAAATATTTGATGGGCTCCTTTTGACAAGGATTGAATCATGGGTGCTTCACTGGCTAGGCAATATTATATCATGTGCATTCATATCGGGGGGTTTAATATCCCAAAAATGAGCATACAATATATTGCCTATCGATGAAAATAGGGGGTTTTTTAATTTGGGTTATGAAAAAATACAATATCTGGTGAAAATAGGGGGGCTTTTAATTCGAGCTATGTATTGGGAGGGGGTGAAAAAAAAGGAGTTTAGGGAAATACTTTTTGAAAATAGGGGGATTCTTTAGTATGCCATGAACACATGTGATAGAACCCAAGTTCACTAAGTGAAACCCCCGTGGGTTGGATAAAGGTGAAATTTGATTGGGCATTACGAGGAAACCCAAGGCCATAAGGTGCAAGTTGTGTCTTAAGAGATCATGAAGGTTAGATTTTGGTAGTTGAAACTAGGAAGTTGCCAGTAGGAGCCAACAATGAGGTTTAATTTCAAGTGTCTTGGATAGTTGTACAATCATGTAGATGACTAGGGTTTAAGAAATTCCAAGTAGAAGAAGATTCATTGATTACCATTAATGTCATTCACCATAAGGAAACTCTGAACTAAAAACTACAATAATTCATTCCGCAAATTTTTGAGGGCCTATCTTAGCTAGAGGATTTCAAACTCACTCATGTCTACCAAGAGGGCAACTGCATGGTAGACAAGTTGGTAAAATGGGTTGTTGAAATGATGATGGATTATTCTAGAGTTTAGATAGTGGACTATGTACAATTTCTGAAGCAAGCTAAAAGTGGATGAACGGATGCCTGACACAATTTGACATTACTGAAAGGAAGGATTGTGCATGAGAGGACTAATTGTGGTTAGCAAGACAATATTTGAGGCAGTTAGAGGGTATATCTTCCTCCTAATGCTTGGTGGATTTATTGCGAGCTATGGAAATTAATATTTTCTTGAATGCTAAGGACTGACAAATAGCATTTCAGGAGAGAGAGAGAGAGAGAGAGAGAGAGAGAGAGAGAGAGAGAGAGAGAGAGAGAGAGAGAGAGAGAGAGAGAGAGAGAGAGAGAGAGAGATCATGTTTTGGAAAAGATTTTCAACATTGAGAGCTAGAGGTGGTAGAGACAATGAAGAAAATTTTGGGAGAGGTATTCAAGAATTTGACCTACTATTTAAGGTTTAACAAAGACATTGCCTCCATACTCATGGTGTATCAGTTCGAGGACAACTTAGAAGAAAAGATATTATTGAAGTTTCTGATGCGGAAACTAGTGAAGGCCCGTTGGAGAATGGAAATGAAAAAGTGTCTATAGATAGCAGTTTTTGGATCAAGCTATGTCTTGTTGGGGGTATCTAGCCAAGGCTAATGCTTTCTTATATGGGTCCCATTTTTGGTTTGGCATACTGGAGAGAACAAGGAACCCTGTTGACACCAGGTGATGGGTTGTGTTGAATTGTTGGAAGGACTCGTGGGTGCTACACAAATAGAGGAGAGAGCCTAGTTGTTGGTTCTTTGACGGAACCTAAAGAGATGTAAGGTGGAGGATGAACCCTATTTTTACCTTTTTGACTATCATTAATATAAATTCATTTTGTATTCCAAGTATAACCTCTTTAACAGCACATTAATATATTAAAAAATAATAAATTACATATAAATCTTAAATTTAATTTCAATCAAATCAAAAAATTAATTTAAAAAAAAAATTGAAAAATATCTTGTTCATTTCCATTAATGACACTGAACTGAATCTAGTGTTATTTTGAAACATTCTAAAAAGACAACTAGTTACTACATCGTAGTTGTATAAATTAATCTAAAATTTATAAGAACATTGACATATGTTCAACCCAGCTTAATTTGTTTGTCTGATTGTCAAAGGTCTTTAGAGAATCACATCAAACACCAAACTTATCCCA
Organism: Cryptomeria japonica; assembly: GCF_030272615.1. NCBI lineage: Eukaryota > Viridiplantae > Streptophyta > Pinopsida > Cupressales > Cupressaceae > Cryptomeria > Cryptomeria japonica. Next base: position 142,773,191 of record NC_081409.1, read on the forward strand.
TTGACACGAACTTCTGTTTGACATGTTCGTGTTTATACGAAGTTGTGGCATAAACGTACAAAAATTGTCACACATATTCGTCTCTCCTGCTCCTTTTAATCTAAAACAAAATCTCTGACTCGGACCTGTTTTACATGATGATCTTAGTTTTTGAGTTTGATCTGAAAAAGGAAAAAGGTTTTTATATAATGAGAGAAAGATATTTATAGTAGAATTTTTATCAAATGACTAAGTGGGTTAAAACAGCATAATGAATGGGTGGATGCTTCTTTTGTTCACATTTCTCTTGATGACCTTCATTACAGACACAATTGCTCAATCCTTTGCAGCAGGTCATAAAAGTGTTTTATCTCAAAACAGATATATATTCCTTTCTCACAATGAAGAAATTTACTGGTTGATGTTATCATCTATGAATCTATGATAGATGGGGTCATAAATTGAATATATTTGAATGAATTATGCTGGTTGATGCAGATTATAATGGTAGAAGCTGCAGTCCATGTGGTTTGCAGTATATTGTTAGTGCTAGATCAGAGCTCCTGGGAGACATCGCAAGTAAGTTTAAGGCATACCCATTTCACTTTCAATATTAGAAGGCATATATCATAAAGGTTTTAGGTGCTATGTTCATAATTTTTAGATTCTTTATGTCTATATAGTTCATACTGTAATACTGTGAGTTGGACTCCCACAAAAGATTGTGGATACTACTGTGCCCTGTGATGAATCCCTATATCGTGTCACTCATCACAGGGCATGGATGGTAGCCTGTAATGGGTTCTCATATATCTGCACTCTGTGACGAGTCCTTATATGTTGACTTATCACAGGATGGGGATGGTCACTTGTGTCTGGTGTTTATTACAGAGTGACCATCAGTACCCTATTATGAGTACTAGTCCAACAAGCCGTGTTACAGTTACTAGATTAATACATAAGGATCATTATGTAAGTGGGTGTGATTTTTCCTTCTTCAGGAAAATGTATGTATGATGTAAAAGCACTACAGAAATACAATGTCAACGCTCATCATATTTTGGAAAAGGGATCAGTTATTAGACTCCCCTGCCCATTGGGCTTAAAAGCAACATGTCGTCAAAAGTCATCAGCAAATTCTATCGATCAATTTAAGCCATTCTCATCTTCACGTAGGCTGGAGGGGAAGATCGCAATAGCTTGGCCAGCTCAACGTCCAAGCATTTCAAGACTGCTAACACTTATGGGCACTGAAATCCAGGATCCTGGTTTCATCGGCTGTGGAATATCTGGGGATCGATATGAACCTACCATTGGAGATAGCATCAAATCTGTGGCACAGTACTGCAATACAACAGAGAAGGACCTCAGGAATATAAATCCAAATCTAACCGATGAGAACATAACAAGTTTTCAAGCCATTAACATTTCCTGCAATGGTACAGATCACACAAACAACTGCAGCACATGTGGATCATGGCATCATATAGAGTCCGGAGAAACTTTATACAATTTAGCACTTTCTTGTAATATTTCACTTGAAGTTCTGGAACAAGGAAACCTTGGAATTGACTGGGATAATGTATATCCAGGTCAATACATCAATATACCTTGTACGAATCCAGATCTTATTATGCCACTTGACAATTGTGGACCTTGTGGGATTGAATACAATGCAATGGAAGAGGATAGTATAGAAAATGTTTCAAAAAGATGTTCAGTCAATATGAGTAATTTGATGACACTCAATCCTTCACTGCAAGGACCAAACATTACTACTGTTCCTATTGGGGCTAGGCTTAGGCTGCCTTGTGGACAGGGCAACTGTGGGCCTTGTGGGTCTTTCTTTACTACCCTGGACGATCAGATTGGGGGTGTCGCTGCTAAATGCCATGTAGGTACCATTTTGCCCTGCAGCTCGAGAATAAAGGTGTGAACTTTGCTCTATTAGGCAATAAAACAAACCTGAAAATCCCTTGCAATAAAAATCATACGGATAATCCTGTATGCAGTAAATGTAGTCCAGTTATTTCAATAAATGATGACACTGATACCTATGGTATTGCAAATATGTGCAATGTTTCTACTGATCTGATTAAATATGCGAACAGCATCAGATCTGAAAATGAACTCATACCTAGAGGAAAGACTCTGTATGTGCCATGTGCCTCAGTGCCTGCAAACACACAGAGAACTTGTACAATCTGTGGAGCATCCATGAAGTTGAGAGCATTTGTTGGCATTGACGATATTGCAGTTCTGTGTAATACAACCAGAGATGCTATCAGACAAGTCAATCCACAGGGGGTTGTGCTTGATACCCCTGGACTAGGAGATACTCTAATGTTACCTTGTAATAGTTCCCATGCAGGATGTGGGCCTTGTGGGATATCCTATATTGTTACAGATGAAAATGAGTCATTGCAATCTGTCGCTGTGAAATGTGCAACAATGGCAGAGGATATTCAATCAGTCAATCCAGACATAAACTTCACACAAGTTGTAGCAGTGGACACTACACTTGGCATCCCCTGTTCTTTACTAGGTATGTTAAATGTACTCATTACTACCTTCTGTTATCACTTTCCTTATGCTGGTAATATTCACAGGATTATCATGGTAAATAATGGGTGTTTTTCTTAAAACCTTTTGGCACTGATGGACTTATGTATAAGGTCCTAACAATGAAGCTATGTAGTAGTAAGAATAGGAAGTGGCGATTTGAATTCTTAAAGATGGGATAGTAATTAAGAATCTTATGAGTGTTTTACAGTTACTGATCCCTGCTAACCAAATTAAGAATACTAACAAAGTCAATTGTATTGCAGATACGGTGTCAAGATCAGGTGCTTGTGCTAAATGTTCAGAATTTCTGCTAAGACCAGAAAATCTTTTATTAAGAATCTTGTTCTGTAAGCCTTTGATGGCTTTTGTATTCAGCCTTTTCATTTTGGTTTTGTGAACTGTAACCTACACAATATGTCATACAAGCAGAGCACTCTGGATTTATGAGACAGATCAAATTCTCAAGTATGAAGGCATATTCTTTTTATGTAGTTTTTGAGTCGACACACTGCAAAAATATTACCTACATGAGAAGTATAGCTCCATTAGATATTATTCAAACAGCTTAAAAATATGTGGAGACTTCAGTATGTCAGCCTAAATTTGTTTTTAGCAACAGGAAAGACTATTTTCTTTGCCTGTTCTGTTTTGGGGCTGGAGTCACTCAGATGAAATTCATTCCTAACCATTGATCAAAGCTACCTGTAAATCAAAGCCAGCTCCAACATCTTACATCAGGACTGAAACCAAATCAACGAGAGATGAGATTATATTTGATGATGGTGCCTCACCGTTGGTGTATGACAGTTTTGTGAAATGTCCAAACTGCAAATAGAATAGAAGAAAAAATTGCAAATGCTTGACATACCTTATTTTATGCTGGGCGTTAATCACAAAATGACATCTATTACAGAGTTTTTGTTAAAGGCTCTCCTAGGGTTCTGGTTAGTCAAGGTTTAGATGTTCTTCTTCATGTCTCTCCATTGTCATTGTCATTCTTGTATTATTCTATGTTTTGAAGTCAACGAGTGTTGTATTCATTGTGGTTGTTTCTAGTTCCTTTGTCTCTAGGCATTTTATTTTTTTTAATGGCGATTAATTCAAATGATCTTATATTTGATTCTAGGTTTGTGTAATAACTAACTTTTAGTTATCAATATTTGTTTTTTTGTGTAGAACAATTCACAAGGACTATCAATTTAATCAGCCAAGCATCTTTATAAGTTTTGTAGTCACATTCATGACAAGTCTATTCCAACATTCATATGCTTACACTAGAAAGTAGTAAGCTCGTAATATCAAGGTCGTCCCTAGGACCAAACCATCTTTAAGGATTCATTTATGATGACCTTACATATCTGCTTTGAGAATCAAAGGCTTTGTACAACAATGGTAGAGAATCACCCTCTCCTCTTGTATGAGATCTTTTGTCTTGTTGTAAATCAGAACTATTCATTAAGCTTATGCTTTCAAATTAGTCATAATAGAGAGAACATATTCTAATCAAAGTGCTAATTCCATGACAACCATAGCATACAAACACACACAATACTACATATGGACCATATCATTCTAAAATCCCATGTTGACATTGTGACAAGCTCATACACAAATCATAATTACAAATAGTGACTATCTTAAGCATGTCACATATACATAGTGTGAATGATTCACAAATACATCATATACACACAATAATATAACATGTGCATGCATCACATATATAATGACTATCTCTATCATCGATATGATGGAATGATACCATAATAGGTATCTTATTTTTTTACCAAGCAATGACATAATTTATTTGTAGCGCATGTTTATTGATAAAACAATGTTAGTTCATGAAATTCTTGATAAAATATAGTACCAAAATAATACCATATTCCCTTTGTAGATAGGTTATAATGTATGTTAGATCCTATATTGATAGTTAGGACATCAACATGGAGGATTTACCTATAGACACAAACCTTCATAGAATAATTAGTGTAACCTCTCTTGTAAGAGATCAATTTACCTCATCTTTCAATTATCGTAACATTACTTCAACCTTTACTTAGAAACACAATTGCAAGGACCTACACCCATACATGCTTATCTCTAATAACATTTAAGAGCACTAAAAAGAATTTTCTCACAAACTAAAAGGAGAATTCCCCTAACCGTTAGTGAAATAGAGGGAAAGAAAATCCAGATTTCTATTCCACCATGATGACCTAATAAATTACCTTAATGCTCCTTAAATAAAGCTTCTAGATAACATTAAAGTACTAGTTATTGATTGTGTGTGTATGTGTGCATATATATTTTTATATTGCAAGCATTTAGGAAGGTAAAACCTATTTCCTTATCTAAAGATGTCATTGATATATAATTAACTCAAAACTCGCTATGAATTTATTCTCATATGGAAGGCATACTCTTAAATACAATAATATACATGTGCACTAGAACCATGGGTAGAACAAAACAATTATTATTTATCCATCAAAGGCTTACATGCACGCATGAGGATAAGGATAATAAATTGATTGACAAAATATCTCAATGGAAGAAGCAAAATACACAATATATACCTTTGTCATTTCCTTGAACTATAATATATTCCAAAATTTGTAAGTGACAATATATACCTTTCTCATTTCCTTGGGCTAGAGATGTTGACAATAAAGATCCACCAATGGATTCATTTTCGCTACATTTGATGGTGCAATCAAGTGGATGGGTAAGTGACAAGTTGTGATTAATTTTTCTACTATAGAAGAAGAGTACATGGAAACAACTCATTCTTGTAAGGCATCTAGCTTAAGAGATTATACTCAAATTTTAAGCTAGAGGTAGGAGCCATTAACTATTCATTATGATAGTTAGAGTGTCATATGCTGACAAGAAACTTGGCCTTTCATACAAGGACAAAGCATATAGATGTCTAGTGCCATTTTTTGGGGGATATAGTAGAGGATGTGAAGGTGATGCAAGAAAAGTAGGTATTTTGAATAATCTTGTAGATGCACTAAAAAGCCAATAAGCATAGAAAATCTTAGGTGGTGCCATGAGTCGCCCCATAGGGCCCATAACAATTAGATTATGACTATGATACTTCATTTGCTCTTTCAAGGTGTTTAAAAAGTGGGAAAATTATAAGAAATGTGTCTCAAACTTGTTCTTATTGAAAATATTACAAAAAAGTGTGATTTTGGGATTATAAAATATAGAAAACCTCAACTTTTTGGGGATTTAAAATATAGAAACCCTCAATTTTTGGACTATAGAGTTGGTTTTGGTGAAAACAAATATTCTAGGTTGTTGGGCACCACCAAGAGGATGCCTACTCCATAGATAGATCTTTTAATCCCACAATTTTTTTAAAAGGAACCCAATTAGCCTCCCAAATCAAAATTTATGGCCCATAGAAGTTCAGATACAAAAAACAAAAAATGTGTTGGACAAATAAAAAAGCTACAAGGAGAGACTTACATTTGTTTCAACTAACTTATGATGTGTGTTATGACACATCATAACACATCTTTGATTGGAGATAATGGAACCAAAATGGAAAGTCTAATTTGGTGAGTGGATTATAACAAGATTATGATAGGTTGAAGAAATACACTATTATTTAAATCTGAATTATAATGCAAGTATCGATTCTTTTAAATGATCTAAATTCAAATGTTCCAATGAATGCTTCTTGTAATTGCTTAGAATGTCTGAATGATCTATGTGTGAATTAATGTTCAAATGAATCTCTTTTAAATATTAAAACACAAAAAATTGTCACACAATCGTCTACCAAGTTAGATCGCAAGACTAGTGGAAAGGAGTAGGAATCAGCAATTCAAATTTTAAAATTTTAAATTTGACTCAAATTATATTATGCACGAACAAACTGATATATCATAAACCTGAGGAAAATAAGAAATACAAAATTTCTCAAAAGAAAACCAATATAAAGAAATAAACTGATAATAAAATGAATGTGAACATATACATACATATATATATATATAACAAATGTAACACAAAAGTGTGCAACATGTCACAATATTGAATTAAGACTCTATATAAAATATGCCCAAAACTAAAATGGGAATTGTTATGCGTATGCAAAATTTGACCATTACCACTATAAATGTATTTCAACGAAGGGAAACGGTTAATTAGATGATGACAGAAAATAGGCTAGCAGAGTTTTTATCAAATAACAAGTGAGCTAACATACAACAATGCATGGGCACGTGCTTTTCTTGTTTACAGTTCTCTTCACCTTATTGATTACAGACACAATTTCCCAGTGCTTTGCAGAAGGTAAGGGAAAGGTGCATAAATTTATTTATTCTTAAGAGATATATTTCTTTTTTTACAGGGGAGAAATTTATTGGCTAATGTTGGTTCTGATAGGATTGCGAATTGAATATTCTTGAATGAATTATGGTCTTTGATGCAGATAATTATTATAGAAGCTGCGGTCCATGTGGTGTGCAGTATGTTGTAAGAAAGAGGTCAGAGCTGCTGATAGACATTGCAAGTAAGTTTAACAAATGCCCATTTTACCTTTAATGTTGGTAAATGTATATCATAAAGGATTCGGGAGCTGTGTATCTTAAATTTGATCTTTATGTTTACACATTAAATACTGTACTACTGTGAATTGGGTTTCCACAAAATATTGTGGATTCTACTGTGCCCTGTGATGAGTCCTCATATATACAGTACTCTCTGATGAGTCCTTATATATTGACTTATCACAGGATGAGGATGGTCACTTGTGTCCTGGAGTGCATCACAGGTTGAACATAGGTATACTATGATGACTTAAAGTTAAATAGGCATTGTTACAGTCTCTAGAGAGATATACAAGGATCATTATATGAAGTGGGTATGGTTTTTCTTTCAGGAAAATGTGGGTATGACGTAAGAACACTACAGAAGTACAACGTCAATGCTTCCTACAGTTTGGAAAAAGGATTTGTCATCAGTCTCCCCTGCCCATTGGGTTTGAAAGCAACATATCATCAAAATTCAGCAGCAGAATATGTAAATCAGTTTAAGCCATTTTCCTCTTCTCCTAGGTTGGAGGAAAAGATCACAATACCTGGATCAGCTCAACATCAAAGGGTTTCAAGACTGGCAACATCTATTACTAATATCCAAGATCCTGGTTTCATTGGCTGTGGAATATGTGGGGAAAAATATGAACCTAGAATTGGAGATACTGTTAAATCTGTTGCAGAATACTGCAATACAACAGAGGATGACCTGAAAGAAACAAATATAAATCTGACTGATGAGAACATAACAAGTTTTCAAGCCATTAACATTTCCTGCAATGGGACAGATCACATAAACAACTGCAGCAGATGTGGATCGTCCTATCATATGGAGCATGATGAAACTTTATTCAATTTAGCAGAAAAATGTGATATTTCACATGAAGTTCTGGAACAAGCAAACCTTGGAATTGACTGGAATAATGTATATCCAGGCCAATACATCAATATACCTTGCATGAACCCAAATCTTATAATACCACTTGACCATTGTGGACCTTGTGGTATTGAATACAATGCAATGGAAGAGCTGGGTATAGAAAACATTTCAAAGACATGTTCAGTCAATATGAATAATTTGATGGCTTTCAATCCTTCACTGCAAGGACCAAACATTGCATCTGTTCCTATTGGAGCTAGGCTTAGGCTTCCCTGTGGACAGGACAGCTGTGGACCTTGTGGGTCTTTCTTTACCACCCTGGACGATCAGATTGGAGGTGTGGCTGTTAAATGCCATGTAGGTACCATTGCTCTGCAGCTTGAGAATGAAGGTGTGAACTTTGATCCATTGCAAAATAACACAAGTCTGAGAATACCCTGCAATACAGATCGCATAGGTAATCTTGCATGCAGCAAATGTAGCCCAATCATTTCAGTAACGAATGACACCGATGCCTATGGTATTGCGAATATGTGCAATGTTTCTATTGATCTGATTATGTATGCCAACAGTATCAGATTTGAGAATGAACCCATACCTAGAGGAAAGACACTGCATTTACCATGTGCCTCAGTACCTGCAAACACACAGAGAACTTGTACAATCTGTGGATCTTCTATCAAGTTGAAAGCATTTGTTAAAATAGATGATCTTGCAGTTCTGTGTAATACAACTAGAAATGCCATCACAGAGGTCAATCCACAGGGATTTGTGCTTGATAATCCTGGGGTAGGAGACAATCTGATGTTGCCTTGCAATAATTCTTATTCAGGATGTGGGCCTTGTGGGATATCCTATATTGTTACATATGAAAAAGAGTCATTACAATCTATTGCTGTGAAATGTGCAACAATGGCAGAAGATATTCAATCAGCCAATCCCCAGATAAACTTCACACAAGGTGTACCAGTGGACACAATGCTTGACATCCCCTGTTCTATACTAGGTATGTTAAAGATATACTCATCAATATTCACAGGGTTACCATTAGGACATGACGCTATGGTTTTATTAAAGTAGTGTTTGCACTGATATACTTAATTTAAAAGGGTCCTAACAATGCCACAAGTTAGTAGTGAAGAATATAAGGTGGTGGTTTGAATTTTCAAAAGACAGATCATATTTAAGACATTCATTATTCATCCTTTGCTATTATATTTCCTTGCTAACCAAATTAAGAATATCTTATAAATTTATTTCTTCTGCAGGTATGGTTGCAGGATCAGGCACTTGTGTTAGATGCTCAGAATTCCTGCAGAGGCCACCAGATATTTTGTTAAGAGTCTTGTTCTATAAGCCTTTAATGGCTTTTGTATTCAGCATTTTTATTTTTATTTTGTGAACTGTAGCTGATATAATCTGTCATATAAGTGGTGGGAGCTTCAGTCTGCATTGTTGCAGTAGACTTAAGCAGCAGCTTAATTTTGTTATTATCTTCCATTTTGACATCCCATTTTGTTTCAAATGCAAAGACATGTTTCTTAGCCTCCTATGCTTTTGAAAGTTTTTGGCGCGAGCTTTAGCCCGCTAAGGTTTAATATATAATATTTTCATTAATTTTTCGAAAAATATTAAAAGCTAGAAGAAGAAACAAGAGAAAATGACAAATGCTTGGTTGCTTTGGATATTTTGACTCAGAATTTATATAGGTAATTAAAAAAAAATTGTTTTTGGCAATCCGATTTTATGGTTGTCGCTGCATAACTGTCATTTTGTGTGTGCCGGCAATTGTTGTTGCTTGTTGCAATAAAATATATATCAAGAAAAGATTTATAAAATATATATTAGATACTTGGCCAGCAGCATATATACTTAGCCTATAAATATAGGCATCTAAAAATTTTATTAGAAAATAGTTGTTTCTACAAGGTTATCTGTGACGTATATTATATATGTTAGCAGAATTTAAAGATATATGCAATATATTAATTACAATAAATAATTTATAAATAAATTTAATTTAATTATTTAAATAATTAAACTAAAATTTAATTTTGAATATTTTTTAATTTAAATATATATAAAATATTACAAAATAAATGCATATGTAATACATTAATTACAATAAATAATTTTAATTTAATAATTTAAATATAAATTTTGAATATTTTTTAATATAGACATTTGAGAATTTTATTACAAAATAGATGTTTCTAGCAGATAACATATATATTTCTAATAAATATGTTAGTAGAATTTGAAGATACAACATGTAATAAACTAATTATAATAAATAATTTAAATTTAACTAGCAGTTGCATCAAAAAGAGGTGCAATGGTTATGTCGATATTAATTTATATAAAACTTTTTATAAATTTCATAATAGATTATACGCATTATAAATCTCATAATAGATTTAAGGATTTGATATGGTTATATCAATAGTAATTTATACAAAACGATACAAAACAGTTCATAATTTTTGCAATAGATATAAGGATTATTTCGCAATAGATTTAAAGATTCGATGTAGTATTTAGAGTTTCATTCTTCAATCTTTTCTTGGTATTGAAGTTTTGTAGAACCTTCAGCCAACTTATTAAAAAGAGAATAAAGACTAAACCTATACATTTTGAGCAAATTATATCTTTAATATAACTACAACAGTTTAGCATAACTACTATTTGAAAATTCAACAAAATCAAAGAAAAATATTTTAAATAGAATAAATTTTTAAAACTAACAAATGAAAAACATATAATTAAAAAAAAAATTATATTTTTATTAAAATAATAAAAATACATAGAATAATAAATATAATTGAAAACAAAATAGAAAATCAAATAACATTAAAATGAGAAGTCTAATTATCAACTCGATATAACTGTCAAAAGCTCAACTGTCAATTGGTGATGCATGTTGAATCCTCAATATGATTTGGGCAGGTCTATGAAATTTGGCAAAACCTTGTGACATAGAACATAAACAAAAACAATAATAAAATAATAAAACTATTATACTTCAAAACTTTTAAGACTTCTAATTGTTAAAGAAAGTCCTTCCATTAAAAAGACGTTGCAAATTCGAATGCAAATTCATTGTAGTTAGGTGACCTATATGGATGCAATTACCATAGCAAGTCTCCATTAATTGATCATTCAGGCCAACAGTCTTGTTAAGGGACTACCAATTTTTTTTAGTCAGTTATGCTGATTATAATTCAGAGCGGGTTGTAATGAAATGAGAACATTAAGAAAGCCTCAAAACCAAGTTTAAAAACATTAAATTTTTAATATAATCTTTTAAAATAAGAGAATAATCAAAATTACAACAAGGCAACATCTCCACAATTTAAATAAATATATAAAAATATTTGATCTAAGAAGAACCATTGCAAAAATTAATACTAATTTTTATATCTTAAAGTGCAACACTACTAGAGCCACTTTAAAGGAAAAAACATCGATCAATAAATAAGATAACATCATTACACATTTAACCAAATTTCACATTACATTCGCTATGCGACTTTTCTAAAGCCACTCAAGGGATAAAGTGGAATGGTGGTCTCAAACCACGTGTAAGTATACAGTAGCCAACAAAATTATTGTGGTCTCAAACCACAAAATATCAACAACATAACCATGTCCTTTAGAAAAGGCATAGTTTCACATGCTATCCAACATACTAAAAATTATTCATTTGAATTATCCCATATAATAGTCACCAATTCATTGTTTGATAGAATTCATTGACATATATTTTTTAGTGTAATATAAAAAAATTGGAATTCTTTCACAACTCTCTCTTACTCTCAATAAACCACCAAGAATAATATTAGCAAAACAATTAACTTCAAAGAAAACTAGTTAGAATTTTGGCTAGAAAATGGAGCGTGGGAGCAAAGCTATGCAGAATTACAGGTTCAATGTGGAGCAAATTCGTGGTGAGGAGTAGAGCAGGTCTCTAGAGAGCTAGAATGGTGATAAATGGGTGTCCCGGTTGCATTATAAGAACAAACAAAACAGTTGGGGAGATGAGGCTAGTAGGGAAATCCCTATGGAAGATATTCGTAAGAAGGTTAAGGCTGAGTTGAATAACCTAAGACAGGGTTGGCAGGGGGCACACAAACCTTAATGGGTGTATGAAAAGGGACAGTGGGTGGAAAAATGTGCTCCGGTAGGAGATCCAAAGGAGGGATACTTGGAGTGGCATGGAAAACAAGCCAAGTTGTTTGATGGATCACAGAGTGATGGTATGAAAAACTATCCAAATTTTGAAAGCAATTGGGCAATAGAGGGTTTCAAAATGTCAATTATAACCAAAGGCGAAGGATGCCCTGATTATGGGATCAAGAGTAGAATTCCACAAAGGACTCTGGTAAGGATGCGATTCGAGGGAGACATCATTTTCAAGGGTGCAGGAAACTGGTGTTTGTTACCCTTAATAAGCAAGGATTAAAAAGCAATTGGAATGGGTGGTCCAAGAATATTGACCAGAGTAGAGCAGACAACTCTAATAACTAGTGCAGTAAGGTGATTGGGCGAGATGATAGGAGAGAACCCAATCAAGTTGTTGGTGGCTCAATTGATGTCCATGGTGGAGTCAAGGATAAGAGTTAGGGAGGAAATGCTAGATCCAAAGTCTGGAGGCTGAAAAAACATGCATCCAACCTCAACTTTGAACCTTTGGACAACCTCAGGAATTATGTCAGAGCATGTCATCCTGATGTGAAAAAAAACCAAGGCTACTATGCTACCCTTTGATCTTCTTAAGCTAGTGTATGATCATATAAAGGCTAAAATTAAACATTTAATTATATTTTACAATAGAAATATTTTCTTCCTAACATTAAATATTTAATTATAATTTACAATAGAAATTTTTTTTCCCCTAATATAAAATATTCCGCTGAAGACCTCTTTATATGAAATGGACGGACCTTCATTGGGTGATCAACTGTTGTGAATCCTTCTTTAATCATGCAAGACAATCAAAGTCATTTGATACGTTCATTTTTATCTCCTGTCATCTATTGTTCACAGCTTTATATCGGTTTGATCGTACATTTGCCACAGTTTTCAAGGTCTCGTGTCATATTTAATACTATCGTGGTAGATTTGTTGCCGTCCAATTTCATCGTTCACGTGTTTTCGCCTTGTTTTCGCTTATGCATTTTCATTGACTCATATTGTGGGGCCCTAACATGGTTTCTAGAGCCTTTTCTAAAAAAACAATGTTGACCTGCAATGAGTCGTATTTTACACCTACCATCAACATTTTCGGGGAAGTATTCTAAATCCTTTCAAACAAATCTATCTGCGTGAATCTGCAGACATGGCATACTATGAAATGATATTTCTTTTGAGCATTTCGTTAATAGTTCTCATGACTACTCTGTATCTCCACATTTTACAAACATGTCTACAATGGTAGTTGCCCTGAGAACATTTGGTAGAAGCTCTCGTATCGATCTTTCTTTGATGGGTACCCACACATCGTTCCAAGCTCACGTTATGGCACAACCAAAGAGGAACAAACCCCAGGAAAGGGAACCGCAGGGGGGCTACGAGGCACAAAAGGAGGGACCTAAAAACTGTTTAGTCTTCACAGATTCTGCTTAACAAATCTTCAACAATATGATTATAGGTCTTCACTGTCTAGTCTCCCTCAAAACAGTATGTTCTAAGTTTTCTATAAATCCTCCACAAATCTGCTCTTAACTTCACTCATTCACCACAACTTCTGCTTCACAAATCTACTATATTCTTCATATTCTCTACTTAAAAATCCTTCACATATCTCCTCATTGCTCTTAAAACATCTATCACTTTCTGAAATATGCTTTTGCACTTATGAATAATTTTCCATTATACATCTTCCTTATTTGATTCTCATTTGATTCTTCTTAAATACCTCCTCCAATGCCCTTTCTCCCAAAGGAGGCAATCATTCATAAAGAAGTCAGTCATATTTAATTGCTTTCAAAAAAAGTGGCACATACATGAAGGGAGGCCAGCCACTTTAAATAAACATAATTTATTTATTTTTCTTTCTCCAAGAGGTTGGCCTATATTATATCAAATCAGAATATAGTAAATGATTTTCTAATTCTTCTATGGTCGGCCTCTATAAGTGTAATGTCTATTTTTTAAAGTCAAGTGTCATACTTTGCAAGTCAACCAACATTAATTCTTTATAAAGTATCCATGTTTAACTTGTGATTGATTCCTTCACTTTCATTGACAATGACAAACTGGTTTCTTTCTTCCTTTGTAGGAAACTCATTCTTATTTGACATAATGAAAATATTACTATAAGAACTTTGACATCAATGACAAATAATCTAATAATCTCTACCTTGTTATTTCTCTATCTCTACACCTATATGTATCGCTCTCTCCACCTCTCTCTATATATCACTTCCCAAATCTATATTATTTTCTCCCCCTCTCATTCTCTCCCTTACTACTCTCTCTCTCTCTCTCTCTCTAGACATATCTCCCTCTTTGCCTCCCTCTTCATAGATCTCTATATGTATATCAATTTTCCTCTCAATCCATGTCTCTTCATATATCTTCTCTCTCTCTCTCTCTCTCCCCATGTTGCAAACGTAACATGAGCATTTGTAATGGAGCCTAATTATCCTCCTAATTTAGAGGTTTTTTTCAATCATGTTTGTACCCTTCTAAGTGGATGTATGGTTGATTTGAAGCTATCACTTCTCCATTAAGATCTTTCTTGCAGAAACAAAGTTGTTTGCTAAATGGTCGACCAATTGACCTCACATGCTATACAAATGTATGCGAAAAATAGATCAAAATATTTTCTAATTGACATTCCATACCTCTTCGCCATTCTCATTACATACCAAGATGCAATTGCTAGTTAAATAGAAATATTTGAAATACAAGCGGTAAACGCGTGTAATGATTGCTGGGCATCACTTTCTTGTAAAACGAGCGGAACGTTAACCATAATTTGCTGGCCAGGCAACGTACAAGGTAGAATTCCATTTTCTGACTATCTGGTTCGCCTCTAAGGCATTCAAGTCTTTGGTTAATTCCTCTACTTCCAGATTTTATTTTTGGGGTATTCAGTAGGTACTCTATGATAGAACAAGTGTTTCCACCCTATGATGTTTTTATTAACCATAGAGGACCTGATCATGTCAAGAAAACTCTTGCCAGCCTCATCTATCACCGTCTGGAAGCCCATGGATTGAGGGTGTTTCTCGATAAGCAGGAATTGCAAGTGGGAGATTCCTTAACCCCTGCAATTAAATCTGCCATTTGCAGTGCCATTGTTCAGATCGCCATTTTCTCCAAAACATATGCACAATCCGCTTGGTGTCTGAATGAGCTCTTTATGGATGTTCGATTCTCATTCTACTATTATTATCCCCATCTTCTATGGCATCCAACCTTCTGATCTTCGCTATGTTGACAAGGAAACATATGCCTGCGCCCTTCTGGAACATAGACACAAGGGTAGGGTTACCATACAACAAGTCGACAGCTGGATAAGCGCCCTCAAGAAAGTCTCTGGCATTTCTGGCGTGGATATCAGCACAGAGGAAGAGTAAGTATTTCCATCATCTCAAAATATTTGATATACAGTTATTTGCATAAGCTTCTGGTTTATAACAAGTTGTAGAATCAAGCGGCAGACCATTTTGAAAGGGAGTTTTTGAATCCAAGTGAAATAAGTGGAGTCAAGGTTGTGGGTATTGTATGACTCGGTGGATCAGGCAAGTCAACTCTAGTTACTCATCTCTACAACTCCAAGCGTTCCCAATTCCACAGATCTTGTTTCTTGTCTCAGGTGAGGAAAAAGGATTTACTTTCTCTGCAGCAAACTCTGCTTAGAGATCTGCTGTGTGATCAGAAATCGCAATTTGAGGACATGCTTCGAGGGAAAAGCATGCTTCGAAAACGTCTGCGAGGGTTGAGACGTGTTTTGATTGTTTTTGATGATATAGATGGTACAGAGCAAATAGAGAATCTGTTATTTGTGAAGGATGTAGTTGGAAATAGCAGTCTGATTTTGGTGACATCTAGAGACCAAACCTTGTTTGTCAGTTGTAATATAAAAATATAGAATATCAGATTGCTGGATTCAGAAGATGCCCAAGAGCTATTCTGTTGGCACGCTTTCGGGCACTCTTAACCCGTAGACGATTTGCAAGATATGATTGAAGAGTTAGTTGGAATGTGTAGTGGGTTTCCTTTGGCTTAGAAAGTTCTAGCGCGGCAGCTCCACAATGAACGTTGATCCAAATGCACAACTGCCGAAAGACGTATTAAGGCAGATAGTAAAGGATGGCTACAAATCTCTTGACATTAGAGAGAGAGAGGCCTTTTTAGACATTGCCCATTTCCTAATTGGAGAAGATGCAGATCTGGGAGAGAGTTTTGGATGGATTGAATGGTAGCGGTTCTCAATGCCTTCAGACGCTCCGTCGTAAATGCCTCGTGGAGTTTGAAAGTGCAGACATAATTCTTCCGAGAACAATTCGTGTAAGAATTACCCGCAATCCTAATATAGGGCTTAGATCTTTATCATGCTTTTAAAAAGTAATTTATTGCCATAATGTAGCTAATGAATTTATTCTCAAACTGAATTCGCAAGTTGGAGGATAGGCATTTGGAGAAGAGCAAAGAGAAGTTTGAAAATAAGAATGCACGATTTAGTGAGGGACTTGGCAATACAAATCGGCAGGAAGGGACCACCCGGCCTTCACCTTTGCTGCAGAAACGATACAATGATCCCCCCACGGACCGTATTCTTTCTAAGTACCCATAAATGTTGGATTCTTAGCAAGTCATTAGAAGCAAATAAGTGCAATATATTGTTGATTATTTTACATTGAGAGATGTCTTTTTTCCTTTTTTTATTTTTTTTCATTTCAATCTTTCGAAGATGATTTTAGCATCTATTAGAATTGATTTTTACAAAATGAAATTTTAAAAGAGTTACATTTATTTATTATATATAGTTGAAGTTTTATAATAGAAATTTATTGAACTAAATATAAGTCAAATGAGATGTTATGTATAATTGATGTAGTAATTATTGTTATAGAAATAAATGACTTTGTTGTTTAGAAAAGTAAAAATCATACATCATGTATAATTAATATTACTCTGAGAGAGATTAGATTTGAAATTGTGTACAGAGCCTATTTGAACCCTAATCATAATTTAACTCTAACCCTTACACTAAATTTAATATTTTTCTTATAACCTTAATTTTACCTTGATCATTAATTGTAATCTTAACTATCTATGTTTAAATTCTAATCTAACATTAATCTTAACCCTTACCCTATTCCTATAAATTTCAACCTTAATCCTAATCCTATCTCTATTTGTTAATTGGTGAATTATTATAGAAGTTGTTTTCTAATCTCTTTATTTTGATTTATTTTTCAAAAATATTTTTGTAAATCATCTTCATACAAATTATTTTTTTAAAAATTTAAAACATAAAAATTATAAACCAAACTTAACACATGTCTATTTTGTCATCATTTATTGTAAAAGTTCTTCTACCATCTATTTAATAAATAAATAAAATATAAAACAAATTGATACAATTTTCACAATCACAAATCAAAAAATTAAAATTAAAAAAATGTGATTTTTTTAAAACAATTCAAAATTTTCTATTCTATTTTATTCTAGGAAAGCCTACACTTGCACTCTAAGGTCGGTCGTAGAGGTTCTTTTGAAGAGTTTCTCATTGTTCTTGTCACAAATCATGCTTTTAAGGGACGGGAGTTTGGCTACTATTTGAAGAGTTTCCTTCATTTAACAGTGTCCCCACCTATTCACCTACCATCTCACCTATTGGATGCAATTAGATTACATGAGTTTCTTCAAAAATAATTCTCCTACAGCCTTAATGGATATGATTGTAAACTTCAATTATTGTATTTTATTTGACCACATGTCTTTATAAAGTATATGAACATGATTTTCTCCAAAATAGTCTCTCAAAAATTAGTGAGGATTAAGGTTGAACCACATTCATCAAGTTTGTAATTACAAAAAATTAACCTAGTACTGATTGGAATTCATCAAACATTGTGTATGGAGATTAAAAAAATTAGTTTCAATCCCAGGAATTAAAATTCTAGTCATATTAATAGTTCAAAGTAGTTATGCATTCAGATTACAATGAAATAAAGCTATAGCAAATTTTAAATCACAAAATGGAAAACGACAATCATTTCTCAGCATAAGACACATTTTTGGTGAGGAGCTTCCCCACAAGAAATATCCTATTGGCTAATTAGCTCGAGGTGTAATGGTTAGGTCAATTCTAGTTTATATATTAGGAGCTCAAATCATTTATTTAAGTTATTTGCATTCTATTAAAAAATAATATTAAGATGTGCTTGATTATTAGAGCATATTTTGTCAAAATACAAAAAATACTAAAACAAATGAATTATTGGCACACCATATACCAACCAATTACTAAAATAATTCTAATAAAATATATAGATTTTGGTGCCACTCACACTTAATATTTGTCCTAGAGTATTGTGATCGGGAATGTCAATGGTCCTATGCTCAAGAATCACAATTAAGCTTGGGAGGTCCTTTGAGAAAAACCACATGCACACCCATGACTCTCCCCTCCAACTCTTTAGGGAACTCAATTATTCGACCAATATGTCTCTTTGGATTCATCTTCCTTACTACTACTAATGCCTACACTATTTGAACAATCCATAAAACCACAATTCTAAAAAGCATCATTTTTCTAAAAGTATATTGAATTTGCCTCTCCTATAATTATGCAATCATTGTGACCCTCAAGACCCAACCTTTATTCTTGTTACCACTTAGATCTCACAGAGCTTATTATATGTGCATAGATACTCAATGGTTAGGACATAAATAATGTATAATCTATGTGGAACACACCATTTAATCACTCTAAACTTATTTGATAATTGCCAAAGTTAGACATAGTGACCATTCTCCCACATTATGAAATTTGATAACTTCTTCTCATTAGAGTTGGCATCTACATGTCCTTCACAGAATTTCCATAGGCAATATCAATTATTCCAACACTATTTCATTCCCTATCAATGTACAACCAACTATTGTATTGTCTACACCCGCCCAAAGTCCAAAGACTTGTAAGCTCAATTTTAAAGGCATGTTTTTTAGCTCAAGAACATATTTCATTGCATTTTCAATATAATGCCACAACCATAAGAAGAGTATTTTTCATTCGCCTCATTTAAAAAATAAAATTCGAGCATCAAAACATTCCTCACTTGGTACTTGAAAAAAAAAATGGCAAGCAATATTTGCATTTATTGTGAATAAACTAAAGCAATAGTTATAGGGAAATTAGTTTTGGTTGTGTAGAATCTTGAGGTAAGTCAGTTGTGATGGCTCCAGTTAGTTATTTTTTAAACTTGTATTCGCATAACAAATATGTCATCTCACAAAATCTTTGATTTAAAAGTAATTATAAATGTTGACCCAAACCGCTTACTACCCTAAATGTAACCCCTAATAATAGATATATAAATTATAGTCTACATATGACTTCAAATTTACAATGGAAATATTTTAGATATACTCGGTGATTCTTGTGGATGGGGTGGTAACATTACCAAAATTTAGCTTAATAATGTATCTGATTTTTTTTTACCATGTAAACAATTCTTTTCAACAACGATTTAGATCATGCTCCATGATCTATCATCATGATGAGTTGGCTAGAGAAGAGTATTGAAGAGGGTAGCAAACCAAATGGCCTAAATATATGTACGAGAGAGGTGGCATTGGATTCAAGACTTTAAGGAGTGAGAGGACAATAAAGAGGAAAATTTGAGAGAGAAAAAGAGAGACCAAAGGAAGAAATCAAGACGAAAAATAAAAGTGACTAGGAAATATATGGCAAATGAATAAAGAATATAAAATAAAACAAACATAAAAGAAAAAATTAAAATACAATAAGAGAAAAAGAAAGACACCTATGATAAACTAAATAAAAACAACAATCAACATCAAAAATAAGTTTACAATGAGTATATTTATATCTCGATATTTTTTTATGTATGAAACATGTACATATCATCCGATATACAAATGTACACCTTAAAAACACTATATATATATATATATATATATATATATATATATATATATATATATATATATATATATATATATATATATAATTTCTTTTATTAACAATATTAGAAGTAATGTAAAAATGCACGGCCTGGAGCAGTTGCAAAAGTTGTCTTAAATTTTCAGATCTCAGTCGATAGTTTACCCAGATCTAGTTGCACTGATATTATGGTGAGTCACAATAACTATTTATATTCTTAGCCACAAAAAAATCTCAAATAGGTTTATTTGCCATAAATGGTGTTTGTGGCACTTGATGTGATTGTGCCAATGCCAATGTGCAGACTTGTGCTCCCAGACTACCTCTTCTTACTTTTAATGGAAATTTTATTTCGACTTTTCTTCATTTATTTGAATCTTATCAAGACATTCATAAAGATTTTGTTACATTCCATCTAGCAGTCTGCATGATTCGATAATATATTCTTTTGTCAAATTTTTGAAGGTTAAGGCATTCGTTAATTCACATACGTATCGTGAATAAGCTTTTGGGAAAGAAAAACTCAAAGGTCAGACATTTATTATTAGTTCCGTTTTAGGCGGAGATTAATATTTTAATGTAAAAGTTAAAATGTAAATTATATCAATTTTAATATTGTTTATTTTAATTTTTTTATTTGATTTTTAAATCTTGATATCTTGTCCTCTCTCTCTATCCTTATCTCTCTCCCTCGCTCTATTTCTATATATATATCAGTTCCTATCTCTATGTTTATTTTTCTATCTCTCTCTACATATCTACCCCTCTCTCTCTCCATATCCCTTTCCTCCATCTCCATATTTATAATTAGCTTTTTAATTTTATCTCCTTACCCTCTCTCTCTCTCACTCTTCCCCACTCCATCTCTTTGTCTCTCCCTATTATGAACATAACATGAGCTTAATTATCTTCTCAATTTATAGGTTTTGTTTCACTCTTGATTGGATATTTGTAAGTGGGTGCATAATTGATTTGAAGATATCATTTCTTCATTAAGACCTTTGTTGCACAAACAACATCACTTGCTAAACGGCCTACCAATTGGCTCGATTTAATACGCAAGAGTATGCAACTAATAGACCAAAATAATTCCCTAATGACCTTCCACACCTTTTCAGCATACATATTGCATACCAAGGTGCAATTTATAGTTTTAGGCTAATGTCATTACTCCATCAATTGTCTTTTTTCACTTTCACTATTCAAATATTTGTATGTTTGTTTCAACATCAAAACAAAAATGATGGCAAACAAAAAGACATTTGTCTTGAAGTACTAGACAAACCAAAAACCATATAACATCAATCACTAAGCAGCTTATGAAAACTAAACAACAAGCAATCCTTTTATTTTTTCACAAAAAACAATAACTCATTAGTTTTTAGCAAACAGGCAAGGACTCCAAATATCACAACTCTTGTTTATTTTTTTATATTTAATATGTATGATTAGTAAGCTTTGTACTATTTTATTTTTTATTTTTTATTTTTATTATTTTCATATTTTTTTAAAAATTTAATTAATTTCATATGGCATTTAGGGAGACTATCAAATTTCAAGTACGTAAATTATTTTGGGGAAATGCTCCTATAATATAGCATTTTAAAATGTGTGGTTTCTAAAATAAAAAGATTTTTTAAGAAGTTGTTTTAAATAGAATAAAAGAAATAATTTAAAATTTATTATTAGGGAGAAGTTTTTTAAGGGAAAAAGAAAGAGAGAATAAAAATGAGATGATGATTTTCCTATCCAAAATGTTAATGATATTCAGCCACCAATTTCTCCTAGTTGGAGAGTTATTGCATTTGTTTGTACAACCATTCCATGTTTGTGTTTATATGGAGTAGTTTTTTTTCCTATTGGAAAAATACATGTATCGGTATTTTTTTTCATTGGTCATAAAGTTATCCTCGCGACTCATTCGAGTGATTCTCACCAGACCTTTCCTTGGGCTTACTTTTTTCTTGCCAAGATGGGGTACCAATGGGACAAGAGGAGGCGAGGCTAATCCTCTAGAGATCTATGCAATCGCCAACAAACAACACACATCGATTTAATCTAGCCAACAAGAATCGACCTTGAGACCTATAATATATATAGAAGAAAAAGAAACCTTGAAGGAGACACATCTAAGAAGAGGAACAAATCAAATTAAGAGTGAATGAAATAGTTATAGGGCTGAATACAAATTACAAAAAGCAAATATATTTTTTTCTCCAAGATTACATAACAAATGCTTTTTGGTAATGATATTAAACATTGAAAGTATAGACTTGTGATGATCTTAAGCAATAGTCATCAGTTGAGACCGTAATTTACATTATTGTGTTTGAAACTCAAAATTGTTAATCCATTTCTCCTTCAAGGTTTTAGCAAGAGTTAACTAGTGCAAAGTAATATTAGAAAATATGTCATGCATAATCATTTACATAGGTGAAAAAATAATAACAAAATATCTTTACATTGGAGCATCCAATATATAAAATGATATATTGATGGAAAGATTATGAAATTATAATTTGTGCACAATGCATCTATGAAAGAGTTGGTTTCTATTACATTTAATATGGTAGGAATGATTGTTTACCAAATTTGTTGAGGATGGTGCAAGTCCTAAAAGCATATTTAATTGTTTCAAACTTGTGATAGAGATGAAATTTAGTGGAGTGAGTAGGAAGAAAGGTGTCTATGCTAGAAATTAATTTTTGGCCGCAACTATGGATTTCCAAACAACACTTAGGCTCAAATTAAGTCACTTGGACTTAGAACAATGCACTCTCCATTTTAGATTTTGATGCAGTCAAGGTAGGGAGATCCAATCAAGGACAACCCAACCTTGCAGCCCAACACATAAACCATGCAAATTATACTAGTAACCAGTGACAAGATGCCAGAAATAGTAGAAAGAACAACCTGTAACATAACAGAACACATAATCGATAAACAATAGGAACAATTCTTATTATAGTCTGAAGAATTACACATGTCACATGCTGGATCACAAGATAGGATACAAATAATGCTTACAACACAATTACAAGATATGCAGATCATCCACATATCATATCAGCCTCCAAAAATAGTCTGTTGGTTCTACCCTAATCCGACCTCAGCCTTCCGGCCTCAGTCCACCGGATCAGAATCTTGTCGGATCTACATCTTCACTCAATCTCCAAACTCTGTCTTCAATCTTCTAACCTCTATCCTCTCAAATGATTCTCAAACTTCCATTTATACCATCCGCAAATAATAAGAACTTAATCAAGTCGGCCCAAAGACCAACTAGTTCATGAAACGTGTAACGATAACACGCTAGCTCAAATCATTAAGAACAACTTCCAATGCACCAAAACATCAAGTGATCTTTCGGGAACATCGAACAAGACACAAGAAATGTAAATCAACGATCCGCAAGTCACAGAGATCAACCTTAACCTGAAATCATCTTTTCTCAACACACTGCTAGAATAACCGGTAAGAACATATCAACCAGGCCAATACCGGAATCCATATCTCATCGGGATTAAATCCAAATGCCATCAAACATGCACAAGACTACAAACTCAAGGGAATAAACCCAAAACCACAATGCTAAACACTCAAACAAGAAGAAATGCCATGATCTCAAGTAATTCCACTACAAAATGCACAACCAGTAAGAACTAGGTCAGTGCTCCTACATCAAACTCTCGAGGTTAATTGGAAAGTGAGTCCCATCACTTGATCTGGTTCGGTGATCTGTCAGAAGGTACTTGCAACTGCCTCAAGAGGTTCGGTGATCTTACTATAGCTTCCGGTTACCTCTCCACGATGATCTACTGATCCAAACTGCAGCCTGCCTCAATCAATGATCTGTTCAAATCTCCACCCACTAACTGCCTCAAGATCGAGCTCTAAGATCGGCGATCTACCCGCAAACCTTGCTCTGCCTCACGCTCGGCGATCTGAAATAGTCCACAAGTTACCTCAACTTCCTCTTCAACAAACTGGTACATAACCATGCCTTCCTCCAACAACATGTTCATAAACCAGCTTTGATACCACTTGATGCAGTCAAGGTAGGGAGATCCAATGAAGGACAACCCAATACATTAACCATGCAAATTATACCAGTAACCAATGACAAGATGTCAGAAACAGCAAAAAGAACAATCGATAACATAACAGAACACATAATCGGTAAACAATAGGAATAATTCTTATTACATTCTGAAGAACTACACATGCCACATGTTGGATCGCAGTCCAGGATACAAATAATGCTTACAACACAATTACAAGATCCGCAGATCATCCACATATCAGATTGTCCTCCGAAAATAGTCTGTTGATTCTACCCTAATCCTGACCTCAGTCTTCTAGCCTCAGTTCACTGGATCAAAATCTTATCGGATCTACATCTTCGCTCGATCTCCAAACTCTATCTTTGATCTTCTAACTATTGGGATCCAAGAACATTGAGAGGGGGGGTGAATCAGTCTTCAACCAGAATGAACAATTTTTAACTTTCTAAACCACGCATATATCTATCGATAAACAAATAAGCATATAACAAGAAGTAAATAAACCATCCACATAAATGAACACCATAACAGATAGAATTTATATGTGGAAAACCTCAATGAGGAAAAACCACGGTGGGATTTGTGACCCACAATATCAGTTCACTGGCCATATGAAAAGATATTACATATAATAGGGGCCTGCACTTGTAGGAAGGCACACTGCCTAGAGCATACTGCTCATCACTAAAGAGCCTCACTGACTATAAGCTTTCTGCCAAAGTAAATTACTGAAAATGAACTCTTAGAAAGCATCTGCTACGCCAAATAGAGTTTCAGTTCTGGTTCTGCTCTGTACCGGTTCATAAATTTTGAACTGCTACCGGTATCACTTCTCCTCCAAGAATGCTTTCCAAGCTATCTACATATCATTGCATGATATAGCATTCGCATACAAAATGATCTCCATACATATATTTTGCATCATACAATTATGTTATATTCTCTTGTATCCACACATTGCACATGTCCTTTCACTTCATCAAAATAACCTAGCAGACTGACCTATATACCTATTACAAATGATATGCCTTATGTCAGCTTACAATACATTTACAAAAAGATATTCAACATCGACATTGACAATAATAATTAAAAAATGATTTAAGTAAATCCTCTTTGATGTCAGCTTCCAAAGAAGTGTTGATGTCGGTGTTGGTGTCAGTGCCAGTGTAGACTTGAATGCTCTAAAGTCGATATCTCTCGATATATGCTTCCTAGTGCCGGTTTATGACTTCCATCATATATTGTTGCCATCAATGACAAAAAAATGAATCCAAAGAGTGTCGATTGCCAACAATCTCCCCCTTTGGCATTGATGACAACACTCATGTGAAAAATGGATTCCCTGTTGATATGCTCCCCCTGAGCAATACACTCCATCTGAAATATGTTTCCCTGATATTTTTCACATATGAACATACTCCCCCTTTGACATTAATGCCAAAGACCAATGAAAAAATTGAAAGAATAAAAGAATACTGTTAGTTTCACTGGAGCTTAGCCAACTTCAATATTTTCGGGTATGCCTTCTATAATAACTGAAGATATGGATCCCAACCCAATTTGAAAGTATCAGAAATAGATGCAAGTCCACTTAGTAAGTGGGCAAGTGTTTTTTTCTCTTGGATATCTATCGGTGTGGGTTTAGCTATCATATCCATGCACTCTTTCTTGTGATCACCCAATGAATCTAATCTAGGACTTACCAATCCTCTTAGATTTATTGCCCTTCTCATGATTTTATCTCTCTCCTTCTCAAAAGAAAAATTTTGGAAAAATTTTGGTTCTCCAAGGACAAAATTTGTCAATCAATAGATGTGGTTAGTGTAGTCAATCCATCAAAAGAGTTAGAAATTTTAGCCATCTTATCATATAACTCCTTCAATCTGCTATCTACATTAGGTGTAAAAATTTCTATGTTACAACACACTCTGTAGATATCTGTACATTGTTTTAAACAAACCTCAATAGGGATAAGTTTGTCTTCAATTTTCTTCTTCCCTGTCTCTATAAGGTGATCAAAAGTTGTTCTTTTTGCTACTGTGAAATTGTCCAAAGCCTGTCGGTCTACTATCTGCCTCAAAGATTGAAAATTGTTGGATATGTGCTCTATTAGAGTCTTGAGCTTATCGAAAGGGCTTGCTCCATCTTCAATCTGATAGTCAGGCAATAATCTATGCAATACAGAGACTGGTTGATCAATTAATCCTCTATCTATAGTTCCTTCCTTCAGTAATTTCTGAGTAGCCATCATCATTAATTCAATTGGACTCAACTGAGAGACTGATTTCTTCTCAACCTAAGAAGTGTCAATTGCCAAAACCTTTGTCGGGGAATTAGTTTTATCTGCCAGTATGGACTCAGTGGTTACCTTGTCCATCTCAACCTCTATTGCACTGGTGGCTTCGCCACTTGGTGCAGTGTCGGTTACTATCAATGGAGTATTATCCATAGTATTTCCAATGTCCTGTACATTGCCTTGCTCAAAAATGGTCTGTGTCGTTTAAGACTATACATTCTCCTTAGTTGCCGGTTGTATTTGAATATCTATAGTTACTGTCGATGGTGTCAAAACTGGAGTTGAACTGCCCAAAATACCTTTCCCTTTTGATTTTTTAGGAATGGTGGAAGATGTTTCCCTTGCAAAATCTTCTTGAGATGTGATAAAGTCTTGGTTTTTTCTAAAAGAATTTGGTCCATCCCTTACTTATCTCATTTACCACCTCATTTACTCTTCCCATCATAAGACTTATTTTTCAGGATTTACTACAGAAGATAGTCCTATTTGCAGTGTCAATACACCTTTTCATTTCCTCATTATTTACAGTACCACATAATTCCAAAAGTGCAACTTCTTTAATCTCCCTATCCCTCTTGACATCATCAATTCTCCTAGCCTCAAGTTTATTATACAAAGATAAAGGTATCTCCTTCAAAATTTCAATTAAGGATTTTTTATAGATGTCCATATATAACAAAATAGCATCTTCTAATTCACTTTGCTCATTCTCTTCTAAATCTTCATAATACTTAGATATATTTTTCAACATTCCATCTTTTGTAATTTCATCAACAAGTTCAGCACAGGTCATTGTGGTCTTACTGGTTCCAGTATCATCACCCTTCTGCTTTTTGCTTGTGGTTGTTGGTGTAACTGGTTTCCTCTTTTGCATAGGCTTCCTTGCCAGTGGTGGGGGTGCAATAGGTTTAGTTGATTTTTTGACAAGTAGCCTCCTAGACTCTGCCTTCTTCTGCTCTACTGGTGATTTTACCATATTCTTCCTTTGTACGCTTCTGAAAGCCAGAAGTTCATTATCCTCAGGATCAGAGTCAGAAGTGATATGGGAAATGTGAACTTGTGGCTTCTTCACTTCTGCAGTACCAACCTCTGCCAGTTTAGCAACCTATTTTGATTTGGAAACCAGATGAGTGCCTATCTTATAAAAAACATCTTGTGCAGACATCTTTTCTATTTTCTTCTCTCTTCTCTTCCGGTTAAAACTAGTTTTTACTTCAAGAGCCTTCTCTCCTGTTGTACCAAAATGTTTTGTCTTATCATCTAATGGGGCATCTAACAACATCTTTGCATAGAGTTCAAAAATGATATCATCCACCTCATATCCAAGCTCAGTAATCCAAATTTGCCTCGGTTCAACTGCTTCCATAAGATTTTCATCAGTTTTTACCATGAAACAGATATCAATGGAATACTTCTCCACAATGTTCTTTGAAATTCTCTCCCTTTTCCTCATGTTTTCTTGAAAAGTCTTAAAATGCCCCAAAAGTTTCTCATCTATGTTAGTACCTAGACTAGTGATAGCTTCCTTGATCTGCATGCCTATCGATATGTCATGAGCCCAATGCTTCTTCCCTATACCGCATAGCTCATTTAGGAAGTAAAGAATTAAACAAACAATCAAGTTTCCATATCTAAAGGTACCTTTCTTGATTCCTTTGATCTTTTCAAGATTTAACATCAACTCACTCCTCATCCACTCACCTAAATCATACTTCGCATTATTCCTCAACATCTGATATGCGGCATGAAAGCATGAAATAGCAAAAAAATTCAATCGGTATAAATCATACTTCAAATTTGATTTTTTTTTTTTTAAAATGCCCAATTTCGTCAGAATTCTGACGACAATGCAACATTTGGTTTCGAGTGATCGATTGCGGTGTTTAGGTAATCCATTCCAAATAGATACAGTTGCATTCCAAATGGGTAATCTCTTGATTAAATACTTTTATCTTGATGGAATGCAACTATATCTATTTGTAATGCATTACCCAAACACTGCAATCGATTACTCACACATGAAGTTCCACGAGTGTGATCTTTTTCAAATCCTAATATGATTTCTATCTCGTCAACCTCTAGAGGAGCCACCTAACTTGGCCCCACCCAAACCAAGATCCATTCTTCCCACTTTTCAAGATTGTATTTCTCTTCACTATCTTGCAGTTTCCCTCATGAATTTTCAATTATAGTGCAGAGTTCTTCACGAAGGACACCACCACATCGTCTAGAGTCTATGCTTCAATTTTTTTCTTTGATCCCATGGAGGCCAATAGTCCTTTGTTTGGGGAAGTGCTTCCTGAATAGTCATGGGGGGAGAGGTAATGCTTGAAATCACCCCTTCTATTGGGAGATTGTGTACATAACCTCTTGGTCTTCTGAAAGCTGACAATTACTTCGAGTCCACCAACTCTGGTTCCACACTATAGAAATTTTTGGATATTGACTTCCAAATATCCCTCGATGCAAAAGCATCATTCTCATAATAGAAAAAAGGTGCTTCTTGCATGAACACATTGATTTCCTCCAAAACGTGGCCCAATAGGTTTCGCAGGAACTCAAAAACCAGTTAGTCTCTCCGGACATAAATTGGAGATGTCACATTAGAAACTCCAGACATTGTTTGTTTGTATTGCATATTCTTTATCTATTTATCACCCTTTAACACTTTCCTCTGCTTTTCTCCAATTGCTCTCTTCTAGGCAGCTGATGAGC
Organism: Cryptomeria japonica; assembly: GCF_030272615.1. Taxonomy (NCBI): domain Eukaryota; kingdom Viridiplantae; phylum Streptophyta; class Pinopsida; order Cupressales; family Cupressaceae; genus Cryptomeria; species Cryptomeria japonica. The sequence continues at coordinate 142,802,394 of NC_081409.1, forward strand.
TTGTTTCCATGCCATCCAAGATAATGGTTGCTTGCTTTCTTTTAGGAAATTTTCTTGCACATGACTCTTCAGCTTGTATGTTCTGCTTCCGTACAGATATAAATTTGAATTCACGCTCGGATAATAATTAAATAAAAGAAGCATTTGTAAAGAAAAGATTTAGTCATTTGATGTTACATATTATCTGACGGAAAGATCCTAGACAATTCTTGGAGAAAGGAAACATCATTGATAATCATTTTTTGCAAATAACACTAAATCAAATAAATAATAAATGTTTAATGCAATTTTAAAAAATAGAACTCGTTCAATGCTTTCATTCACCGACGGCAAAGCCATTTGACCCACATCATCTCTCGTTGTCAGAATTCCGACGACAACTAATGAAACGTCCGACAAGGATGTTGTATATCCGACGTCACTTCCATGTCGGACGGTCGTCGAGGAGCAATCATAACATCCGTCAGGAATCCGATGGAAATTCGTTGATATTTGTGGTGAGGGGTGCAAATATAGCCGCCATCATATGAGTTCATTACATCATCGGACGACCGACGCAAATGGCATCATCGGGAAGCTTGACGACGAGTTTTTGATGATAATGTTGGTCGGAAGTCCGACGTTTGGTTGTCGCAAATCCAACAATTAGTCATCGAAAATTAGTCCCAAATGTACTAGTGTGCCTCAATTACCGGTGGAGGAATACTCTATTCTACCGGTGGAGTTACCGGTATAGATCCATCTCCACTTGGTTCTTTAGAATTTCTAACCCATCTCTTGGTGTGATCTTGTTGTATTTCATCTACCTTCTTTTTTCCTTTCTCATTATTTTTATTATTATTAATTGGTTGAGTCTTGCTTCTGTAGTACATAACAATATGACCTATTTTGTTGCATGCATAACATGTAACATTGTTCTTCTGAATTTCTTTGACATATTCGGTATCATTTCTTGACTTACAATGATTAGAAAAATGTCCAAACTTTCTACATGCATGACATTTAACATTCATTCTACAATCTTCTGTTCTATGACCATATTTCTTGCAGTTTGTCCATTGACCGGGAATAGAATTGTAGTTTTGATTTACCTTATTTCTACATTGTTTAGCCATATGGCCAAATTTATTGCAAATAAAACATCTACCATTGATTTTATAAGCATTAGATTGCCTTACCAGTTTCCTCTGTTATGATGAGTTCTGCATACTGGTTGTTTGTTCTTCATTTGCTTTACCGGAGCTTTCACCTTCTACAAATCCAAGTCCTCTAGAATCATCAATTTGTCTTTGTTTTTTCAATAAGTCATCCAACTATGCAACACTGATCCTTAACTTCTCTTTATACTCACTTGTAGTAGTCAGATCATCTCTAAGAGTGGTTACTTGTCTTTCAAGTTCTTGTTCATTGTTCCAGGAGTGTGCCAAATCAGTTCTCAACAAATTATTCTCATGAGTCAATCTGCCACATTCATCAAATTTGTTCTTCAGAGATATAACCAGATTATCTTCCTTCTTCTTTGTATCCTCAATATCCTTTGATAACCTCATAGTAAGATCTTGCATTTCATTCTTCATGGGCATGTTCTAACTTAATTTAGTTTATGACATTGTTCCTTAAGAGCATTTTTGTCCTCATCATCCAGTTGTTGCAAAAGTTCTTTTATCTTGGCTTGAGCAGATGATAACCTTTCTTACAGGATAAGAATGAATTAATTTACAGAATTCAATTCTTCTTGCAATTTCAAGTTCTTCATCCTTTCAGCATCATAATACTCAAGAGCCATCTCCAGTTGCTTCTCCATAGCCATGTTCAAAGATTCTGGTTTCAATATCTTCCTCAAGATGTTAAACTTCTTTCGAGGTACCAGGCTCTGATACCAATTGTTGGGATCCAAGAACCCTGAGAGGGGGGGTGAATCAGTGTTCTATCGGAATGAACATTTTTTAACTTTCTAAACCATGCATATATATACTGGTAAACAAATAAGCATATAACAATTAGTAAATAAACCATCCACATAAATGAACACCATAACACAAAGAATTTATACGTGGAAAACCTCAATGAGGAAAAACCACTGTGGGATTTGTGACCCAAAATATCAGTTCACTGGCCATATGAAAAGATATTACATATAATAGGGGCTTGCACTTGCAGGAAGGCACACTGCCTAGAGCATACTTCTCATCACTAAAGAGCCTCACTGACTACAAGCTTTTTGCCTAAGTAAATTACTGAAAATAAACTCAAGAATGCATTTGCTATGCCAAATAGAGTTTCGGTTCTGGTTCTTCTCTATACCGGTTCATAAACTTTGAACTGCTACCGGTATCACTTCTCCTCTAAGAATGCTTTCCAAGCTATCTACAGATCATTGCATGATATACTTAATTCGCATACAAAATGATCTCCATACATATATTTCACATCACACAGTTTTGCTATATTCTCCTATATCCACACATTTCATATGTCATTTCACTTCATAAAAATAACCTAGCAGACTGACCTATATACCTATTACAAATGATATGTCTTATGTCAACTTACAATACATTTACAAAAAGATATTCAATGTCGGCCTTGACAATAATAACTACAAAATTATTTAAGTAAATCATCCTTGATGTCGGATTCCAAAGAAGTGTTGATGTCGTTACCAGTGTCGGTGCTGGTGTAGCCCTAAATGCTCCAAAGCCGGTATTTGTCGGTATATGCTTCCTACTGCCATTTTATGACTTCCATCATATCTTGTTGCCATCAATGACAACAAAATGAATCCAATGAGTCTCAATTGCCAACACTAACCTTTGTCCTCTCAAATGATTTGTAAACTTCCATTTATACCATTCGCAAATAATAACAACTTAATCAAGTCGGCCCAAAGACCACCCGGTTCATTAAACATGTAACGGTAACACGTTGAATCAAATCATTAAGAACAACTTTCAATGCACCAAAACATCACATGGTCTTTTGGGAACATCGGACAAGACACAAGAAATATAAATCAATGATCCGCAAGTCACGGAGATCAACCGCAACCCGATATCATCTTCGCTCAACACACTACCAGAATAATCGGTGACAACATATCAACCATGTCAATACCAAAATCTATATCTCACCGGTATTAAATCCAAATGCCATCGAACACAAACAAGACTACGAACTCAAGGGAATAAACCCAAAACCACAATGCTAAACACTCAAACAAGAAGAAATGCTACAATCTCAAGCAATTCCACTGCAAATTGCACAATCGGTAAGAAATGGGTCAATGCTCCTGCATCAGATTTAATCTTGATTGGATTTGGATTTGAGGGATGAATTTATTGTAATTTAGTTTGGGAGGGAAATTTTGAATACTATAGTATAGCAACCACCTCTAATCTTTCAAAAAATTGCATGAAATGGGATTAGAAAATTTAATTGAAGAGGTAAGGGAACAAAATCTTGCACTTTTGAATGTCTTTAATAAGGAAATCCTACAATTTGAATTCATGCTTGAGTCACATGTCACTTTTTCAAGTGAATGATGTGTACCCATATCCTTGAATTCTATGATGCCTTTTTTGAATAAGGTCTTGCTATGCAACTAAGAATCAATGGCAAGAGGTTACTCATGAAATCATATCAACCTGTTTCACCAAATAAATGAAGCAAAAAAACTCATTCCATTACTAATATCTTTTATTTCCCATTTAAGAAAGGGAGACACCTATTTCCAGGCTTTCCATATGCTTAAAAAATATTTAGAGGCTTGAGATTTTAAATTTTTTGTCATGGGGATTTTTTTTTTGTCCAACCTCTTTACAAGCATTGTTGGCTATACTAGTAGCAATTTTGTGATAAGAAGAGACTTCTAAGGCAAGAAATTTTAAGGCCATAACCAATATTAGCCATTTCATTGCACCACTGGATAATTTTTGTGTCCTTCTTATTAAGAAAGGGAGACACCTATTTCTAGGCTTTCCACATGCTTAAAAATGTTTGGAGGCTTGAAGTTTTAAAAAATATATTTGCAGTAAGGAATTTTCCACCCAACCTCTTTGCAAGCATTGTTGGCTATACTAGTAGCAATTTTATGCCTAAGAAGAGACTTCTATAACAAGCAAATATAAGGTCATGACCAATATTAGCCATGTCATTGCACCACTAGATAAATTTTGTGTCTTTATCAATTAAAATGGTCCATGGACCCCTCTATTTCATGATGACAATACCAAGTAGCCATAAATTCAATCTACTATGATAAATTCTCTACTTCTTCTTTGTAGCCCTAATGGACATATTCTTTCATTCTATGTCTTCCATTATGCTTTGGATATCATCATTTTGACCAAAAAATTGTGCGAACATTTGAAGATTCCGACTGGATATCGTTTATTTCAATAATGTCAACAATAGTTCTCATATATTCATTTTATATTAAGGGGCTATACATTCCATAATAGAGTTGTTTGGTAGTAGGTGCGTTCGCAAGAACAGGGCAGTCATATATATACTTCTAAGAATCATGCCACATCTCATCCCATCAAGGTTACAGAGTGCAAAAATTGGAACATAGCATATAGGCTAGGGTTACCATACATGGGTGGAATCCCATCTTGTAACTATAAATATATTATAAAATACATTCCGTAGTAGTAAGGGTAAATATAGGGATTGATAATGAAGGAAGCATACTAGATGTAATATAATATGAATGTATAAGGGCATAAATGATATACTATATTATTATGATCAATATAATCATTTTTTAGTCCCAATCTTATGTGTTATATAAGCCATCTATGCTCTGCTAATTATGTAATCAATTATTTCGATTTGGTTCCCTGCCTTCCTTAATAGGACTGAGTCTGAGGTGTAAGACTACAACTATAGATTTTATAGAAACTCATTGGGGCTCTAAAATCTAGGCTGTCCTCAAATTTCTTATTTATATTGGTTATGTTGACAGAACCCTAGCTAGATCTTGTTGAGGCCAATGGGGAATTTTTTCAAAATCAATTCACATTTTGGATTTAAGACATAAAGAATAATATAAGAGGATGTGAATCTAGAATAGTATCTTCTTGACATCTACCCTGAGAAAAGGGGTGAGGCACGATGGGTATGGAGAGTGGAAAGGGGAAAGAGATCCAGAAGGGACCCATGAAGAGTTGTGACTGATAAGAAAAGCTGCTAGATAACTACTAAAAGAGGTTCTAATTAATACAAGATTCTATATTCCTGTCCTAAACAAAATATAAAAATTTCTTCATTCTCATTACTAGCACACAAGATAATCAAATGTTATTTTGAAACATACTACAAAGACAAAAACTAGTTACTACATCGCAGTTGTATAAATTAATCTTAAAAAAAATATAAGAACATATGTTCAAGCCAGCTCAATTTGTTTGTTTGATTGTCAAAGGTCTTTCGAGAATCAGGCAAACACCAAACTTATCTTGACATGTTTCCCATTGACACGAACTTCTGTACATATTCGTGTTTATATGAAGTTGTGGCATAAACGTGCAGAAGTTGTCACACATATTCGTCTCTCCTGCTCCTGTTAGTCTAAAACAAAATCTATGTCTCAGACCTGGATTGCATGGTGATCTTATTTTCTGAGTTTGACCTGAAAAAGGAAAAGGATTTTTATATGATGAAAAGGAGATATTTATAGTAGAGTTTTTATCAAATGACAAAATGGGCTAAAACAGTAAAATGAATGGGTGGGTGCTTCTTTTGTTCACTGTTCTATTGACCACCTTCATTACAGACACAATTGCTCAATCCTTTGCAGCAGGTCATAAAAGAGTTTTTCTTTCAAAACAGATATATTCCTTTCTCACAATGAGGAAATTTACTGGTTGATATTATTATCTATAAATCTATGATAGATGAGGTCATCAATTGAATATATTTGAATGAATTGTGCTGGTTGATGCAGATTATAATGGTAGAAGCTGCAGTCCATGTGGTTTGCAGTATATTGTTAATGCTAGATCAGAGCTGCTGGGAGACATTGCAAGTAAGTTTAAGGCAATACCGATTTCACTTTCAATATTATATGACATATATCTTAAAGGATTTAGGCGCTATGTTTCATAATTTTGAGATTCTTTATGTCTATACAGTTCATACTGTAATACTGTGAGTTGGACTCCCACAAAAGATTATGGGTACTACTGTACCCTGTGATGAATCCCTCTATTGTGCTACTCATCACAGGGCATGGATGGTACCCTGTAATGGGTCCTCATATATCTGCACTCTGTGACGAGTCCTTATATGTTGACTTATCACAGGATGGGGATGGTCACTTGTCTCTGGTGTTTATTACAAATAGAGAGTGACCATCTGTACCCTATTATGGGTACTAGTCCAACAGGCCGTGTTACAGTTACTAGATTAATATAGAAGGATCATTATGTGAAGTGGGTGTGATTTTTCCTTCTTCAGGAAAATGTATGTATGATGTTAAAACACTACAGAAATACAATGTCAATGCTCATCATATTTGGAAAAGGGATCAGTTATTAGTCTTCCCTGCCCATTGGGCTTAAAAGTAACATGTCCTCAAAATTCATCAGCAGATTCTGTCAATCAATTTAAGTCGTTCTCATCTTCACGTTGGCTGGAGGGGAAGATCACAATAGCTTGGCCAGATCAACGTTCAAGAATTTTAAGACTTGTAACACTCATGGGCACTGAAGTCCAGGATCCTGGTTTCATCGGCTGTGGAATATGCGGGGATAGATATGAACCTAACATTGGAGATACCATCAACTATCAAGTCTGTGGTAGAGTACTGCAATACAAAGGAGAAGGACCTCAGAAAAGAAAATCCAGATCTAACCAATGAGAACATAACAAGTTTTCAAGCCATTAACATTTCCTGAAATGTTACAGACCACATAAACAAGTGCAGCACATGTGGATCATGGCATCATATAAAGTCCGGAGAAACTTTATACAATTTAGCACTTGCTTGTAATATTTCACTTGAAGTTCTGGAACAAGGAAACCTTGGAATCGACTGGGATAATGTATATCCAGGTCAATACATTAATATACCTTGTATGAACCCAGATCTTATAATGCCACTTGACAATTGTGGACCTTGTGGAGTTGAATACAATGCCATGGAAGAGGATAGTATAGAAAACGTTTCAAACAGATGTTCAGTCAATGTGAGTAATTTGATGGCACTTAATCCTTCACTGCAAGGACCAAACATTACGACTGTTCCTATTGGGGTTAGGCTTAGGCTGCCTTGTGGATAGGGCAACTGTGGGCCTTGTTGGTCTTTCCTTACTACCCTGGACGATCAGATTGGGGGTGTCGCTGCTAAATGCCATGTAGGTACCATTGCCCTGTAGCTCGAGAATAAAGGTGTGAACTTTGCTCTATTACGCAATAAAACAAACCTGAAAATCCCTTGCAATAAAAATCAAACGGATAATCCTGTATGCTGCAACTGTAGCCCAGTTATTTCAATAAAGGATGACAGTGATACCTATGGTATTGCAAATATGTGCAATGTTTCTACTGATCTGATTAAATATGCCAACAGCATCAGATCTGAGAATGAGCTCATGCCTAGAGGAAAGACTGTGTATGTAATGCGACGGTCTCCCGTCGTTCCGCGTTTCAACGCGAGAAACGCGTTTCTTGTTTCTAATGGCGTTTCTGCAGGGAAATTCGTTTTCCATTGTTTTCGTTTTCGATTATAAGTGCAGTAAAGTAATTGCTTTTAACAGGGTTGACAGTGAAGTAATTGTTTTTAACAGGTTTGACAGTAAAGTAATTGTTTTTTTAATTGATTTAACATTGACAGACTGATTTTTTTGACATGTGAAATTGCATGTTTCATGGCTTAACTTTGGTAGATGCAGATTATAATTTTCTAAGTCATGTTAGTTACATTAAATATATAACTTTAACTAACATTAGTTTTTTTGATGAAAATATATATAAAACTTCATGCTTTTTCATTTATGTAAAATATTTTTTTATAATAATAGCTTGTATATGTGTATATTTTTATTTTATATATATATATATATATATGCTTCTTATACGCAACCTTTAAATATTCCGTTTCTTATATGCAATCTTTAAATATTCCGTTTCTCGTCACGTTGCCGTTGCGTTTCTCATTTCTCGTTTCTGATAACTTAGGTGCCATGTGCATCAGTACCTACAAACACACAGAGAACTTGTGCAATCTGTGGAGCATCCATCAAGTTGAGAGCATTTGTAAGCATTGACGATATTGCAGTTCTGTGTAATACAACTAGAGATGCTATCAGACAAGCCAATCCACAGGGGGTTGTGCTTGATAACCCTGGAGTAGGGGACACTTTAATGTTGCCTTGTTATAGTTCCCATACAGGATGTGGGCCTTGTGGGATATCCTATATTGTTACAAATGAAAATGAGTCATTGCAACCTGTCGCTGTGAAATGTGCAACAATGGCAGATGATATTCAATTAGTCAATCCAGGCATAAACTTCACACAAGGTGTAGCAGTGGACACTGCACTTGGCATCCCCTGTTCTTTACTAGGTACGTTAAATGTACTCATTACTACTTTCTGTTATCACTTTCCTTATGCTGGTAATATTTACAGGATTATCACGGTAAATAATGGGTGTTTTTCTTAAAACATTTTTGCACTGATAAACTTATGTATAAGGTCCTAACAATGAAGCGATTTAGTAGTAAGTATAGGAAGTGGCGATTTGAATTCTTAAAGATAGGATAGTAGTAAAGAATCTTATTAATGCTTTGCAATTACTTACCAAATTAAGAATACTAACAAAGTCAATTATATTGCAGATACGGTATCAAGATCAGGTGCTTGTGCTAAATGTTCAAAATTTCTGCAAAGGCCAGCGAATGTTTTATTAAGAATATTGTTCTTTAAGCCTTTGATGGCTTTTGTATTCAGCTTTTTTATTTTGGTTTTGTGAACTGTAACTTAAGCAATTTGTCATACAAGCAGAGCATTCTGGATTTATGAGGCAGATCAAAATCTCATGTATGAAGACATTTACTTGTATTGTTTTGAGTCGACACGATGCAAAAACCATTACCTACATGAGAAGTATAGTTTTATTAGATATTATTCAAACAGCTTAAAAATATGTGGAGACTTATGTATGTCATCCTAAATTTGTTTTTATCAACAGGAAATACTATTTTCTTTGTCTGTTCTGTTTTGAGGCTGGAATCATTCAGATGGTATTCATACCTAACCATTGATCAAAGCTGCCTGTAAATCAAACCCAGCTCCAACACTTAAATCAGGACTGAAACCAAATCAACGAGAAATGAGATTATATTTGATGATGGTGCCTCACCACTGGTATATAATAGTTCTGTGAAATGTCAAAACTGCAAATAGAAAAGAAGAAAAAATTACAAATGCTTGACGTACCCTGTTTTATGCTGGGCGTCCATCACAACATGACATCGAATACAGAGTTTTTGTTATGCTCAAAATCTAAATATGACCACAGTCATAAAAATTCAGATTGTTTGATGTGGAAAGCCTCTCCTAGGGTTTTGGCTAGTCTTGGTTTACATGTTCATGTTCATGTTTTTCCATGTCCTTTTCATTCTTGTGTTATTCTATGTTTTTGAAGTTAAAAGAAGGCTATATTTATTGTGGGTCTTTCTAGTTTTTGTTTTTGTTTTTTGTTTTTTTTAACATGGTAATTAATTCAAATAACCTTACATTTAAAGTTAGGGTTTTGTATTAACCATCTCTTAGTTACTATTATTTTGTTTTTTCTAAAACAATTTACAAGGACTATCGACTTAATTGACCAAGCATCTTTATAACTTTTCTAATCACAGTCGTGACAAGTCTATTTCAACACTCATATGCTTACACTAAAAAGTAGTAAGTTCATAATATCAAGGTCATCCATAGGACCATACCTAATCCTTAAGGATTCATTTATGATGACCTTGCTTACATATCTATTTTGGGAATCAAAGGCCCAGTTCATACAACAATGATAGAGAGAATCACCCTCTCCTCTTGTATGAGATCTTTTGTCTTGCTTTTAAAGCACAACTATTCATTAAGCTTATGCTTTCAAGTTAGTTATAATAAAATGATAGCACATTCTAATCAAAATGTTAATTACATACTATGCATAGTATATGTAAACACACACAAAACCACATAGGGGCCATACCATTCCAACATCACATGTTCACATAGTGATTTGCTCAAGCCTACATCATTTATGCATAGGGTGACAAGCTCATACATGCATCATAGCTACAAACAGTGACCATCTTAAGCATATTTCACATATACATGGTGTGAATGATTCACAAATACATCACATACACACAATAAAATAACTTGTGCATGCATCATATATAATGTGAAGATGCATGTAGGAGGTAGCATCCACTTTTATTTCATCATTTAATCTTTATACAAACATGTGATTATTATGTTATCCACATTGTATATGTGATGAATGCACGTACCCAACATTATATATGTGTGTGTGTGTCATATATACATACATATATGTATGTATATATATATATACATACATATGTATGTATATATATATATATACATACATATGTATGTATATATATATATATATACATACATATGTATGTGTATATATATATATATATATATATATATATATATATATACATACATATATATGTATGTATATATATATATATATATATATATATATATATATACATATATATGTATGTGTATATATATATATATATATGTATGTAGATATATATATATATATATATATATATATATATATACATATATATATGTGTGTGTGTGTGTGTGTGTATATATATACATCTATATGTATATATGTATATATATATATATATATGTATGTATGTATGTATATATATATATATATATATATATATATGTGTGTGTGTGTGTGTGTGTGTATATATATATATACATCTATATGTATATATGTATATATACATATGTATATGTATATATGTATATGTATACATATACATATACATATGTATATGTATATATGTATATGTATACATATACATATACATATATATATGTATATATGTGTGTGTGTACATATATACATACATGTACTTATGTATGTATATGTACATGTATGTATATATACGTACATATATATACATGCATGTATATATATGTATGTATATGTATGTGTGTGTGTGTGTTTACATATATACATACATGTACATATGTATATATATGTACATGTATATGCATGTACATATATATACATGCATGTGTGTGTGTATATATATATATATATATATATATATATATGCTCAAAATCTAAATATGACTGTAGTCATAAAAATTCAGATTGTTTGATGTGGAAAAGCTTTCCTAGGGTTTTGGCTAGTCTTGGTTTACATGTTCATGTTCATGTTTTTCCATGTCCTTTTCATTCTTGTGTGATTCTATGTTTTGAAGTTAAAAGAAAGCTATATTTATTGTGGGTCTTTCTAGTTTTTGTTTTTGTTTTTTGTTTTTTGTTTTTTCTGTTTTTTTTACATGGTAACTAACTCAAATAACCTTACATTTAATGTTGGGGTTTTGTAATAACCATCTCTTAATTACTATTATTTTGTTTTTTCAAGAACAATTTACAAGGATTATCGACTTAATTGACCAAGCATCTTTATAACTTCTCTAATCATAGTCGTGACAAGTCTATTTAACACTTATATGCTTACACTAGAAAGTAGTAAGTTCATAATATCAAGGTCATCCATAGGACCATACCTAATCTTTAAGGATTCATTTATGATGACCTTGCTTACATATCTATTTTGGGATTCAAATGCTCAGTTAATACAACAATGATAGAGAGAATCACCCTCTCCTCTTCTATGAGATCTTTTGTCTTGCTTTTAAATGACAACTATTCATTAAGATTATGCTTTTAAATTAATTATATTAAAATGATAATGTTAATTACATACTATGCATAGTATATGTAAACACACACAAAACTACATAGGGACCATACCATTCCAACATCACATGTTCACATAGTGATTTGCTCAAGCCTACATTATTTATACATAGGGTGAAAAGCTCATGCATGCATCATAGTTGCAAACAATGAGCATCTTAAGAATATGTCACATATACATGGTATGAATGATTCACAAATATATCACATACACACAATAAAATAACTTGTGCATGCATCATATATATAACGTGAAGATGCATGTAGGAGGTAGAATCCACTTTTATTTCATCATTTAATCTTTATACAAACATGTGATTATTATGTTATCCATATTGTATATGTGATGAATGCACATACCCAACACTATATGTGTGTGTGTGTGCGCACACACACACACTAGTACATTTGGGCCTAATTTTCGACAGACAATTGTCGGTAGTCCGACGACACCATGTCAGACTTCCGACCAATTTAACCGTCAAAAACTCGTCGTCGATCTTCCCGATGATGCCATTTGTGTCGAAATTTCGACAATGTTATGAACTCTTTCGACGGCATCTATATTTGCTCCCTCGGCCAAAAAATTTGACAGATTACAGTCGGAATTCTGACGGATGCTATGTTTTCTTCTCGACAACTGTCCGACAAGGAAGTGACGTCGGATATACAACATCCTTGTCCGATGTTTCTTTAGTTGTCATCGAAATTCTGACAATATCAGATGCTGTGGGTCAGACGGCTTTGTTGTCGGTGCATGAAAGCATTGAACGAGTTCTACTTTTAAAAATTGCATAAAACATTTTTTATTTATTTGATTCAGTGTTATTTGCAAAAAAAGGTTATCAATGATGTTTCCTTTCTCCAAGAATTGTCTAGGATCTTTCCGTCAGATAATATGTAACATCCAATGACTAAATCTTTTCTTTACAAATGCTTATTTTATTTAATTATCATCTAAGCGTGAATTATAATTTATATATGTGCGGAAGCAAAAGATACAAGCTGAAGACTCTTGTGCAAGTAAATTTTGTAAAAGAAAGCAAGCAGACATTATCTTGAATGACATGGAAACAATCTCA